>NC_141991.1:122487953-122796030 GCF_049901715.1 Pseudonaja textilis | reverse complement strand
AGTTGCAAGTGCAAACAGGTTGCTGAGCACCCAGATCCTGATTATGTGACTGCTGGGAGGGGGTGGGGCGGGGCGGGGCAGGAGGGCGGACACACAACATCATGATTTCCCACAGCGGGAAGTGCTGTAAAGAACCTTTTCTGGGTTGTTTTAACTTCAAATGGTTGCTAAACAACTGGCCATAAGACAAGGAGTACTTCCTATATTGCTGCTGACTAATGAAGGTCCCTCGTGTTGTATCTGGGCAACTGGAAGACCCCCATACTTTGAGTGACTGTCTTGGATGCATATGTGTGATGACCCGGGGCATGGCACAAAGGCAAGACAGTCACATAAGTAAGAAAAGTCCCTTTAATACCTCCAACTTTGCCTCCAATGTCCAGTTACCTTTGGCTGGAGAACAGTCAAAGAACAGTCTTTAAGTGGAGGAAATTCAGTCCAAAAACAAAGTACATATAAACTGTAAATAAAAATCCACACAAACTATGCTGCAGCAATAGGGCAGGATAAGGAATTGCAGGCTTCAAAGGCCAACAAAACGCACACAGTTTGGAAGATGCCAGGAATCCAGATAACCCTTGACAAAACAAGATAGTATACAAATTGTTTCCAACAAGTTGTGGTGCGCAAACTCCCTTTTTAAACACTGTGCTCCCAGCTGCAGCTAATGAAGGGAATCAGGGCCCTTTCCTCCCCCATAAGCCATGCAACTCATGTTGCTCCCTTCTCCATTCCTCCCTGCATGCCCTAGGATGAAGAGGGGATGGGTCTGGATCTTCCTCTGAATTCCCTCTGCCTTGCTCTACCTCTTCCTTGCTCTGCCCAGCTGGACTGTGCCCTTCCCCAGTTTCTTCCACAGCCTATGGAGCCACACTCCCATTCCCTGTCAGCTGCTCGGCCTCCCCCTCAGAATCAGATTCCAACAGGGGCATGACAATATGCTATTGGCAACAGCATCCGCAACTCAAACTGCAGGACAGTGTGAATTTACATTCTTTAAAAACATGCCACTGCCATTCCCGAGGTTATGGACTTTTAAATAGGACAGCAGTTAGCAACAGAACACTACCCATGTACGGAGTGGGACAATTAGCCATGGTCAACTTGTCACAGCCAATTCTCCATGACCAACTCACCGCAGGACGACTTGACATGGCAACTCGACACTAGACAACTTGCTATGGGACAATTCAACAATTCAATTTAATGACTTAAAATTATTTTTAAAATATTTCAGTTTTTGTCATTCACATTTCATTTTTTCATTCTTTTGGCATCCTTTCTTGAATGATTCTATTCCATGATTTCTTCAACGTTGGTGTAACTCTTGTTCTGTGGCGAGGTGTCCCGCAGTGAGTTGGTCCTGGCAAGTGGAGCATATCAAATTAGCCCGAGGCGAGTTGTCATAGACCCACCCATGTAGAGCCCTTATTCATAAAATTCCCATTTGGAACATTTAAAAATACATCTCAAAAGCTGAACTCTCTGATTATATGTGAGCACTTTTTACTGTGTTTATTGTGTGAGGTTTGGTGGTGGAGGGTTCAGTGGAAACTTTGCATGAGAATTAACTCTCTTTTTTTTTTAGATCTCAACTTTTAAATTTTGTAGATAGTGGAAAACACTGTGCAAGCTCAGGCAATGGTGATTTAAAATGTCCAAAAAGGTTACCAACGCAACATATGGGAATAATGCATCTGAATAAATTCTTTCCAGAGGCATTGTTGAGGTATCCCATACAGCTGTTTTGTAATCTATGAGCCAGCCTCACATGATGCTGATTCACAACTCCTCAAGATCTTGTGCGTGTTGAAGTTCAGGAAAGAAAGATATAAAACTCAATGGACGGGCAAGATTGCTGAATTCTGTAAGAATGCTGCATTGTCTTTTAGGGGACGGAGCCAAAAGGTGAGGAACACCCAGTGTGGATGACAACGAAATACATTTTTTTGGACAGACATCTGCAATCCATGTAATGACAGATGGATCATCTCAGGCAAATCAAATCTAATTCAAATGGACTTGTGGTTGTAGGATCTTTGTGGGTGGCATAGGAACTATGCTGGAAACAAGTTTGATCTTACCAGTAGTGGTAGGATATTGGTTCCAGCAAACACCCTGCAGAAAATAGCTAAAGAAACATGGGAATTTGGAGGAACCATGATAATATAAATTACTATGATCTATATTCTGCCAGAATTTTTATTTTATTTGAGATGTATTAAATTTTATATGATCTTGGATTTAGAGGCCTTGGACAAGATCACTTCTGGGTGCTATTCATCCCAGACATTCCTTTTCCCAGACATTCCTTTTTCCCAGGTTTTCTTGCTAATGTTTCTCTTTTTGGGGGAATCCAAAGCCTGTCTATCTGCCATTTTCCTTTCCTTTCTCAGTGATGGGAAGGAAATCCTGCTTTTGTAGTCCTGGTATGTTTTTCGTCTTAACCTTTTTCTTAGATTCAATTTAGAAAAATCTGTCCACACATCCAAAGGTGAATTTTAAAAAAAGCACTTGTGCTAAGATCAACTTTCATCTCCATAATATGGAGAGCTTGCAATGCTGCCAGTTAATTTCCAGGTGCAATTCAAGGCGCTGATTTAAGGCTCTTCATAGCTGACAGCATGAAAATTTGTGGGACTTCCTTTTCCCAGCTGATTCTGCCTAGCCAGGAAGATCAGGTACTGTGGGCTCCCTTTATATCTTTCCATTCAGACAGTGACTTGTTTATGGATCACAAACGTGACCCTTCTCGATTGCAGCCTTCCTTCAGTGGGACAGCATTTCCAGGTGCTATTTAGGAAAAGGATTAAAAATGGTTATTCCAGTAGGCCACAAAGGCCTGGCACCAGTGGTGGGATTCAATTTTTTTTACTACCAGCTTGGTGGGTGTGGCGTGACTTGGTGGGCATGGCAGGGGAAGGATACTGTAAAATCCCCATTCCCTCCCCACCCCACTAACCTGCTTTCCAGCTCCATTCTCCCGCGCAGGGCAACCAAAGAAGATCCAGTTGATCAGCTGGGACTTGGGAGGCAGAGAATAGATCGGATGGGGCCAGTCAGAGGTGGTATTTGCCGGTTCTCCGAACTACTCAAAATTTCCTCTACCGGCTCTCCAGAACTGGTCAGAACCTGCTGAATACCCATCTCTTCTGGGACATTTTGAGACTGTTCCCTCTGATGGTGGATTCCCCCTCCCAAAGGACAGTGAACGTTCTGAGTTATATTTGTTGTTGTATTTCATGTTGATGTGGCTTTATTTTTGTGTTCGGAGTTATTTACAGCTGGAAATGTATAAGGGAGGGAGAAGGAAGGAGGGGAAGGGGAGAGGAGGAAAGGGAGGAGAGGGGAGGGGAGGAGAGAGGAGAGGAAGATCTACTGGGTTGAAGTTTTAAATGTGTAAGGACCCTGAATTTGGGGGTTGTCTTAACTATGGGAGCTATCTGGTGCTCACTGACCCAATTTTGAGAGGTCCAAGAAACCTTGGAGGTTTCGCTTTCTTCTGAAGGGGAGGCTGAGGAAACACTACTGCGGTAGGAAAGGAGAAGGACCAGCACCAGCACCAGCACTGTCTATGTTATGGTTCGTAACAAAGGGGAGGCCACACCAGAGCATCTCAATAACACACTTTATTCAGGGGAATAAAGGGGGCTGTCGCGTCTGTAAGCTAACAACAGACCTTCCAGCGAACAGCGGCTGGCTCGACCTAGCAGCCGGCTTTTATAGCCGGCTGTCGAAGGGAGCCAGCCAATGGGGGCTGCAAACGCCCCCGCAGTATGAACGGACCTGAGGGGGAACTTGTGTCAGCCCCGAGGACATAACACCCCTTCCCCCTAGATACGAACACGAATAGTCCTTTAAGTAAGCTGGTGGTTTGTGTGAGCGCCCCGACCGGCGCAATTCTGGCGATGCACAAAGTGGCATAGAGTTCTGGGAGTCAGTAACTGGCCTTGCTGGGCAACAGGGTCGATCTGGAGTCTGGACTGGAGTCTGGGAGTGGTCACAGACCTCGGGTTGGATTGTTAAATTGTCATTGTCACGCAACCCGGTGGTGTCGTCGGCTGGTACGGCTGATGACTCTGTAGGACGGTCCCGGTCTACCGTCCGTTCCCTCGATTCGGCTGGTGGCGACTGGTCACTCTGGAGCTAGGATTCAGGTGCGGCGATTGGAGGATCACTGAAGTCCCTGGGTCAGCGTCGGCATGTTTGCCCTGGCGACTTCTTATCTGGTCCAGATGCCTCCGCCAGATACACCCGTCCCCCAACTGGATGCGGTATGACCTTGGCCCGGTGATGGCCACGATCTTCCCAGGTACCCACAGGGGATCGCCTGCGTAGTTCCTGACAAAAACTTGGTCCTGTAATACAAAACTCCTGACCCTAGTGTTAGAGCCCAATGGTGTGTCTGGGCAATAGTGGGGATGCAGTCTATCCAGCACTGTCCTTAGCCGTCTGCCCATCAGTAATTCGGCCGGGGACTTGTTTGTGACAGTACATGGGGTCGAGTGTTGGCTTAAGAGAAAACGAGAGAGTCTGGAGTGCCAGTCGTCTTGAGTGAATCTTGCCAACGCCTCTTTTGCTGACCTAATGGCTCTCTCCGCTAACCCATTGCTAGCGGGATGGAAAGGGGCCGTTAGGATATGCCGGATGCCCAGGTTGGTGGCATACCGGCTGAATTCTGTGGATGTAAATTGGGGGCCATTGTCTGAGACTATGGTGTCAGGCAGACCGTGTGTAACAAATAAGCGGGTCAGAGCCTGGGCAATTGCTCGGGTGGTGGTTGTGGGTAGGAGAGCTACATCGATCCATTTGGAGAACGAATCCACGACCACCAGGAAGGTCTTGCCGTGGAATGGCCCAGCCAAGTCAATGTGCAACCGTGACCACGGTGCGTTGGTACTTTCCCATTTGGTTGGGGTGGTGATCGGTGGTGCTGGCCTGGATTGTTGACAGGGGTGGCAGGAGCTTACCCATTTCGTGATCTCGTCGTCCATGCCCGGCCACCAGACGTAACTCCGAGCCAACGCTTTCATCCGGACGATGCCAGGGTGCCCCTCGTAACGCCTTCAGGACGGGTGTGCGCAGAGGTTTTGGAATGACAACTCTGGTCCCCCATAACAGGCAGCCCTGTAAACTGGAAAGTTCTTGCTGGCGGGTTTTGAACGGTGAGAATTCAGTTGAGAGATTACCGCCCGGCCACCCTCCGTACCCAGTCCAGAACCTGGGCGATAAGTTTATCTTTTTGGAGTGGAGAGCGATGTCGCCAGCGGTGACTGGGATGTCGAACTCACTGGCATCGAAAATGGCATGGACCGGGGCCGGGTCCTCCACGGGTGCTGGCAACGGGCAGCGGCTGAGGGCGTCGGCGTGGCTGAGGTTTTTTCCTGGGCGGTGAACCAGTTTGTACGAGTAGGCCGCCAGGAATAGGGTCCACCTAGTCATCCTGGGGGACAGGACTTGCGGTGTTTGTTTTTCTCCTGAGAGGAGCCCCAACAGTGGTTTGTGATCTGTGACAAGTTCGAAGTTGTGACCAAAAAGAAATTCATGGAATTTTTTTGACCGCAGCAACGGCGGCTAGGGCCTCTTTGTCAATTTGGCTATAATTACGCTCGGTTGTTGACAAGGTTCTAGAAAAGAATGCGATTGGCGCTTCGGAGCCGTTGGGAAGTCTGTGGCTTAAGACAGCCCCGATCCCAAAAGGTGAGGCATCTGCAGCTAAGACTAGAGGAAGGTGCTGGTCAAATTGTATTAGGACAGCGTCCGAAGTGAGTAGCGATTTGACTGCCTTAAAGGCGTATTCCTCTTTGGGACCCCAATGCCACGGAGTGTTTTTGTCTAGAAGTCTATGCAACGGTTCAGCTACTGAGGCTTTGTGGGGTAGGAATGACGCATAGAAGTTTAGCAAACCCAGGAAAGCTTGTAATTCTGACTTGGAAGACGGAGTGGGTGCCTCATGAATGGCTTTGACTTTAGACTCCACGGGGTGGATGCCAGAGGCGTCTATTTTATACCCAAGAAAGTCCACCTGCCTAGTGGCGATGGCACACTTCTCCCTTTTTAGTTTGAGGCCATGCTGCCTGAACCTATCCAATACCGCTCTGACTCTGAGAAAAAGTTGGGGCCTGTCCCTGGCTGAAATCAAAATGTCATCAAAGTATGGAACTATGCCAGGGAGGCCTTGCAGTATCCGTTCCATTAATGACTGGAAGATTCCTGGGGCGACGCTAACGCCAAATTGGAGGCACTTGCATCGAAACGCCCCTCTGTGGGTGACAATAGTTTGTAGTTCGGCCGTTTGGTTATCCACAGGAAATTGCTGATAAGCCTGTGACATATCCAATTTGGCGAATATGGTTCCCGGCTCAAATGTGTGTAGTAAGTGTTGGATTACTGGGACTGGGTATGCGCTAGTCTGCAGATAGCGGTTAATTGTGGTTTTATAGTCAGAACACATTCTGATACTACCATCTTTTTTAAGGGGTGTGACAATTGGAGTCTCCCATTTAGCAAAATCCATGGGCTCGATCACCCCTTGTTGGAGCAATTTGTCCAGTTCTGCATCCAGCTTAGCGCGCAGAGCAAATGGTACTCTGCACGGTTTTAAACGGACGGGAACTGCTTTGGGGTCCACCGAAAAGTAAATGGGCGTACCATTATAACAACCCAATTCATTGCTGAACACATCAGCATAGTCTGAAAATAGTGAGTCGATATCGGAAGGTGAGACAGCATGTACTCCCGTTAAGCTAAGGCCGAGATAGGGGAACCAATCCAACCCCAAAAGGCTAGGGAGGGCACTATCTACCACCACTAAAGGCAGATGGCCTTTAAAGGATTTGAATCTAACGAGGAACTTGCCTGTTCCGAGTACTGGAATATTCTTCCCCTGGTAATCCCTCAAGGTGAGACGACTCTTCTGGAGTTGCTTCCTGGACAGGTTGGGTCGTATTTTCTTAAGTGTGCTCCAAGAGATGATCGATAGTGCCGATCCGGTATCGACTTCCATAAGACAGGGTTTACCTTCTAAATGAATAGAGAGGGTAATTTTATTAGGTGTCAAAAAGTGTGGTTAGCTTGGTAGCACGTATAACAATTTTCTACTTGCCTGGGTGGCCCCAGAGGGGAGTAAGGGGACGATGACTTTTGTGGAGCCGCGTGCGTTGCCTGGCAGGCCCTGGCGATGTGGCCTTTCTTGTCGCAATTGTTGCAGGTGGCGTTCCTGAACCTGCAAGTCGTTCTGGCATGGGACCCCCCGCAGGAGAGGCACAACAGGATGTGTTTAGGCACATTGCCATTTTTTGGCCTAGCTCCTACCTGTGGCTGTTTGAAAGGTTTGAGGCGATGCACTTCTAAGTGTTCAGTGGGGTCTTCTTCACTCACTGCTTCCTCGGAATGAACAATGACCGGACTGGGTTTGGCTGCGCTTCCTTGTATTTCAGCGGCCGATTGTGTCGCTAGTTCAGCGGCCAAAGCTTCCTCGATTGCCTGGGTGAGGTTGAGATCTTTTCTGGCCAGTAACCGCCTCTGTAACCTTACATCTCTGACTCCACAGACGAGTTGATCCAGGAGCATGTCGTCTAGGTAGTTTTTAAATTTGCAGTGGAGAGCTGCGGTTCTCAGGGCGGCCATATACTGATTGATAGATTCTCCATCTGTTTGTTTCCTCATACGAAAGGCAAAATGTCTCGCTATCTGCGATGGCTTTGGGGAATAATGGTTAGAGAGTGTCTCCAACAGCTCGGACCACGGAACGTTCTTTAATTCCCTGGGGGCGAGTAGCGCTGTGGCGGTATCGAATATTGTGGCTCCGCAGTAACTCAGGAAGTACGATTTCTTCCTGTTCTCTGTAGCGTCGGCCAGACCGATGGCATCAAGGTAGTGATTGAAGCGGTTTCTGTAAGAGTCCCACTTGTCTTCATCTGGCTTAAATGGCGGAAACGCCGGATTTGAATTCATATTGGGTGTTCAGTCTGTTGGTAGACTGACCAATCTCTCTCTGGGAATACAAGGCCCTGATAAGAATGGCAGCTGCAGTTCGCAGCGCTGCTTCAGCTCTAAAGGATCTCTCTGGGTTACACGCTCTGTGTGACTATGGCGGCTATTGCTGTAGCGCCGTAACTGACTTCCGTTTGAATTTCGCGCCTTACAAGGGCGTGGCGGCTATAGCTGTAGCGTCGTGCTGACAGCTATTCAAATCGCGCGCCTATGTGTTCTGGCGGCTGTGAGCGCAGCGCCGAAAGCTTCGCTAAAAAGCAGAATCCGAACAGCAGTGGTTGGATTCTGTGCTCAATGCTGGGCGGCTGAGGTTCTCAGTGCCCCACTTCTCTCACGTAGCTTTTTTTAACTGAGCGGCTACACGCTCCACTTTCACTTCCGCAATCAACGACTGACCGAGCTCTCAAACGGCGCGGCTACGGTTCAGCGTTTTGGTGTGTGTTTCAGCTCTTTTGGTATTGCTGCTGGTTGGCCAGATCCCACCCTCGTCGCCAATGTTATAGTTCGTAACAAAGGGGAGGCCACACCAGAGCATCTCAATAACACACTTTATTCAGGGGAATAAAGGGGGCTGTCACGTCTGTAAGCTAACAACAGACCTCCCAGCAAACAGCGGCTGGCTCGACCTAGCAGCCGGCTTTTATAGCCGGCTGTTGAAGGGAGCCAGCCAATGGGGGCTGCAAACGCCCCCGCAGTATGAACGGACCTGAGGGGGAACTTGTGTCAGCCCCGAGGACATAACAGTCTATATCAGGAGTGTCAAATTTGCGGCCTGTGGGCTGGATGCTTCATGGCCCAGCCCACCCGCAGTTTAGCAAAGGGGAGAAAGTCGTGATATGTCACGTGACAACATAACCTCGTGAGTTTGACACCCCCTGGTATATATGATGAGAATATTACACCGATAATCTGCAAAGCGTATCTTTGTCCAGATGTGTCTTTTTTCCCCTTTACTTTCAGAATGTCAGGGCTGGAACTAAAGTGTGAAAAACATTGGGAGAATTCTTCCACAGCTATGGCAACAATAGAAGGAAGCATGAATCTACATCAGGAAATGACTTTCTTTTCTTCTCAGAGGGCCAAGAGAACTCATCAAATGACAACACAAATAACATTAGAAAGGTTTGGATCAACACACTGAGGTCTTTTTTTGTATTTAGGAAGATTTTAAAAGTGGGAGATAAGAGTAGCAATCCCTGAAAGGCAACCTCCAATCCCCATGAGAAGTTATAGCGGTCACTTGTCTGACAGAGATTTCCCCTCTATAACACATACACCCATCCCCCATGTCCCTCTCAGCCTCTGAAACCATGCAGGATTTTACTACGAAGAGTTAAGCCTCCTGCCCTTTTTCCATCCTTCATTTGGAGTGGGGACTCAATCCCGAAAAATGACATTGTGAAAATGTGGCCATTTGATATCCAGGTTGAGGATGTGGGGGGAAAGAATGGGAGGTGGGGGGCACAAGTAGCACACAAGGTGCAGGCTGCCACAACTTTGGGAGGCTTCATCTGAAGCTTTGAAACAAGCCCTCCCTCTAATTAGATGGAGCCCGTCTCCCTGGCCAGATATTCTTCAGAGCAAATTGTTTCCATGAGAGGAACATACTAGTCCTCTTGAGAGCCATGCAGCTAATGATGAATGGTGCTTTGAGAAAGCTGCTGAAAGTGAAGAGAAGCATTACTGACAGGTCTTCCTAATGCATCAATATGTCAACTTAAAGCAGGCCTCTCGGGGTAAATCAACAGCTGTGGTGTGTTGAATTGCCATGAGGAAGAGCCAGAGTGGCTCCAGCCTGTGAAACCAGACTTACTCCAGGATATGCTGTTTGTGCACACAGGAAAGCTTTCCTCAAGGCCAATACCACACGGCCTGGGCTTTCAACTGTGCCTCCTGAAGAAAATTCACCAACATGGTTGCTGTGCTTATTTGCTATTAAAGCGGGGGATGGGAGGTGTTCTTTTCCTCAAGACAGGGAAATGGAGGAGATTTTTATTTATTTATTTGATTTGTCAATAGCTTACAAGATAATAAGTATAAGTATATACATAGTTATGAATACATGAAATGGATACATATAAGAAAAATAAAAGAAACAATAGGACAGGGACGGTAGGCACGATTGGTACACTTATGCACGCCCCCACAGGCCTCTTAGGAAGCGGGTGAGGTCAATAGTAGACAGTCTAAGGTTAAAGTTTTGGGGGTTGGGGGAAGAAACCACAGACTCAGGTAGAGTATTCCAGACATGGACCACTCTGTTGCTGAAGTCGTATTTCATGGAGAGAGATGTTCATCCTTCCAATTTTGTGGAGTTCCCACAAAAGTAATATAGTTAGTCCTTGACTTGTGACCATAATTGAGCCCAAAATGTATGTTGCTAAGTGAGATATTTGTTAAGTGAATTTTGTCCCATTTTACAACCTTTCTTTCCACAGTTGATAAGTGAATCACTGCAGTTGTTAAATTAGTAACACGGTTGTTAAATGATTCTGGCTTCCCTATTAACTTTGCTTGTCAGGTCACAAAAGATGATCACATGACCCCCGGGACACTGCAACCGTCATAAATATGAGTCACTTGCCAAGCATCTGAATTTTGATCATGTGACCATGGGGGAAATGCTGCCACAGTCGTGTGAAAAATGGTCATTAGTCCCTTTTTCCAGTGCTGTTGTAACTTCAAACCGTCACTAACTGAACTGTTGTAAGTCGAGGACTGCTTGTAGAATAATTATGGTGGGCCTGTGCACTTGTGTGCTTTGAGAGAGATTTCTGGTTACACCCATTTACGCCCATTTACAGCAGTGTGACTCTTTGCAGATCTCATTTCTTGGCAGGAGGAAGCAAACAGATTCAGGCCTTTCTGACAAGAACCTGACATATCAGGGTGACACACTGATCCCTTATCCCACCATAACTTAATACAGCCTTGGCAGGATGTTTTTGATAGACTAGCATCTTAATTTAGCAAGGCATTTCCAGCATGAGACTAGCCTTCTCACACCAAAGCTATCAAGATTCACCTTGAATTAATGAGCGGGGAGAGCACGGGAGAAAGTTGGCTGGCCCTCCCATCTTTATGGCTCCTCGTCTACAAGGGGAGGAAGAGAAATTCCAGGAAAGCAAGAACTGTCAACAGACAAGATGGCGCCAGGCGGCTTCAAAATACACAGCTATTTTCTAAAGAGGTTCCAGAAATATCAGTACTTACACAACCTACTATTGGAATGAGAACTGAGGATTGACTAAGCGGTATTAATTCATGCAGGAGGTAACAATGAGAAAGCAGGAAGGAGAGAGAAGGAGGAGAAAATCTAGAGGCTGCAACTGAAAGGTAAACAAACTCAGGAACTGCGTAGCTGATGGGCTAGTATAGAGGAAGACAAGTTGGCACCAAAAGTCAAGGAAGATGGAGAAGGATATACAGGCAAAAGGCAAGAACGGCCTTGTGATATCGTGGATAGAACATCATGGGAGAATTTATTTTAGGGTGATTTCAATGAACTATAAATGGAAATGGAATGGAATCATACAAAGTTCCTTCTCTGATTTCTCCTCCTTATTTTGGAATTTAGCCTCTCAGTCTAAAAGAGATTGTACATGAATTACTATCTCTGGGGTTAAGGTTTTCAAGACGAAAGAAGAATGTGCTAAGGAAAGAAGAATGTGCCTTATCAATACCTTGAGCTCTTCCAATTAAGGTGGAACAAAAAACATGATAATAAAAAGGAGCTACTGACAAAAAGAATCCAACTAGAAAGAATATTGTAAATGAATGATGCCTATCTGTTATGTTCCTCAGAGACACGGGTATTAGAATGACCTTTTTAATCCACGCTACATCGCTTTTATATCAGTAGATCCATCAGGATGTTATTTTAATGAGTAGAGTAATATTAATGTTTTGGTTAACTAAAGACATATATTGTCACTGTAATTTATCCACTTTAAAAGCAGCATTTCTTGCTTAACATCTGTTGGGATAAACCATCACAAACCCACAGTAAGGGTTTATCTTCCCACAATTGGCAAAATTGACTGTATGCTTCTGACTCCCCAAAGCCTAGCAGAGTTCTTGGAAATTCAAAAACTAAGAAGCTGTTTGGGCTGCTTAGCAGACGTTTTGGCATGATGCATCTCTTTGATTTCTGCTGCCTCATGTTCAATATTGCTGGCTTTGCTTTTTACGTGACCAGAATTCCCAGCCTGCATTCTGATGAATTAAGCTTATTGACTTGTGTCTTTTCTGCTTCTTGCTTGTTGTTTGAGAGAAAAGCATCTGATAAATAATAAATAATGAAGCGACTTTATTACCCAGCATTAGCTGGCTACAGCTTTCATCCGGCTACAATAGCTTGATATTCAGGTGTTGGTTATTGTGTTCATTTCCTTATGGCAAAATATTCCAGAGATGTCTGTAAATCGTGCCGTTCTTCATTTCTGAGAAGCTGGAAAGTTTTGCACATGGCAAGTACTGGAAATCAGCATGTGCCCCAGTGTTATTTCAGGACGCTATGCAGGTAGTCCTTCACTTAGGACCACAATTTAGCTCAAATTTTCTGTTGCTAAGCAAGAGAGTCGTTAAATGACCTTTGCCCCATTTTACAACTTTTCTTGCCACAATTGATAAATGAATCCCTGCAATTGCGAAATTAGTAGCACAATTGTTGAGTGAATCTGGCTGCCCCATTGACTAGCTATCAGAAGTTTGCAACATGATCCCGGGACACTGCAACCATCATAAATACATGCCAATTGCCAAGCATCCCAATTCTGATCATGTGATCATGGGAATGTTGGAGTCATAAGTGAGAAGAATGGTCATAAGTCACCCTTTTCGGTGCTGTTGCTCAAGGTTGACTCAGTCTTCCCTCCTTCCAAGGTCAGTAAAATGAGGACCAAGATTGTTGGGGGCAATATTGCTGACTCTGTATACCGTTTAGAAAGGGCTGTAAAGCAATATGAAGTGGTATATAAGTCCAAGTGCTATTGCTGTTGTAACTTTGAATGGTTACTAAATGAATGGTTGTAAGTTGAGGACTACCTGTATTGATCGTGGGCTAGCAGAGTTAGCAAGAGAAGTCCTATCCAGCGACCAGT
The DNA here is from genome assembly GCF_049901715.1 of Pseudonaja textilis. Classification (NCBI taxonomy): domain Eukaryota; kingdom Metazoa; phylum Chordata; class Lepidosauria; order Squamata; family Elapidae; genus Pseudonaja; species Pseudonaja textilis. The sequence continues at coordinate 122,782,933 of NC_141991.1, read as the reverse complement.
TTCAAATTCCTGCATTGAATAGGGCCCCTTTTAAACTCACCGAAATGAAGATTACCTAATCTTCATTTGAGAGCAAGGACCAGCAAACATCAAACGTAACTTTTGGAAAGACCGCACCTCCAGGGCTGGGCTACTGGGGGTTCGCAGGGGTTCGGGAGAGCCCCTAGCTAAGATTCTGTGCAGTTCGGAGCCCCCCCCAAATCCTACTCCTGGCTGGCCCCTCCCACCCCACCCCTCCCCTCCCAGGAGTCCCCACACAGCCCGTTTTGGATGCAGGTAGTGCAGGGCGCACGCAGAGGCTCAGGGAGGGCGAAAAATGGGCCTCCTGGAAGTTTGGGAAGGCCAGAAATAGCCCCGTTTCCAGCTTCCAGGGAGCCTTCGGAGATCAGGGAGGCTGTTTTCACCCTCCCGGAGGCTCAAGGAAAGCCTCCGGGACCCGGGGAAGGCAAAAACGCCCCTCCTGCCGTGGTGCAGGAGGCCAATTAGGCCACGCCCACCATGGCCACAGCCACCCAGCCACCGGGCAATTCTTTGCTAAACTTTTTGAAGCCCACCCCTGCGCACACCATATAGAAGCACATACCATAGAGAAGTGTTCTTAACATTGATGGAGAATAAAGGTTTAAGTAATCAAAAACTGTTGCTTGAAATTTGATGTTTTTTGAGATTTCACCATGGCTGCTGACACAGTGCATACTACTTCTAACATGGAAGCCAGATAAGGCTGTTGAAGTACATCTTACATTTTAATTAAACGAGTTGTCACCTACAATTTTCGACTCATTATTTTTTACAGAGTCCTTGTTTACAACATTTCCCTCCACGTCCACCCTCCACATCCCAGGGATACCTGGAGGATTGCAGGTTTTTTGCTGCAACATGTCACAATTCTTCCCAAAGCGTACATACTACAAATAATTTCCCTGGGGCGGTCAGTTACAAGTGAGATTACCATCACAAATGCCGAGATATAGCTTAGTCTCATGAATTCCTATCTGTTTGTGACTCTAGTAAAATGCCCATGGAGGGTGTGGTTTCATAGGAAGGACCTTCTTTTCTCTCCGAGGTGACCTTTGAGGGCAAATTCTTGAATTCTGATCCTGATTTCCAGCAAGATTCTCAGGCATTTCTCTCTCTAGTTCAGCACAGTTCTTAAGGAATGGATCTGTTGATCTACTTTGACATTTGTTTCATGCATCAGAAGATGAATTGTTATCCACTTGCTCCATAATCCAACATATGTCTCCTTGGAAGTAAACCATATCAACTTTGTGATGTCCAGATATTTGGAATAAGGATGACATCCTTCAGCAATAAAATGTTCAAGCTAAATAGAACATCAATGATCCCCTTTCCTGACTCTGGTTTGCAATCCAGAGGAGCCATGCCACAGTTTGTGGCTAATCACCAAGACATGTAGAGCAGGGTGAGATTGTAGCAGCAAAATAGTAAGTACAACTAGGGCAACTGAAACCCCACCTCTTTTTACATATAAGTGACATGTGTGATGCACATTAAATTGCACAGCCATGTCTGACATTTTAATGTCAATCCTCCCCTTGGATGCTTGTAGACACACATGTTTTGGTTTGCTGTAGTTTTATTTAAAAACTAAAAATAAGAAGCAGGACCAATACCCAATACTGGACCCAGAAACATTTGACAGGTACGGGATGCTTTTTTTCTGCAAATTGATCTTTCATAGAAAAATAAATAACACATTTGGTACTCTCAAGTCTAGTAGTCATCCTCCTCCTCCTCCTCCTCCTCCTCTTCTTTCTCCCAGAATTGTTATAGGGAAATAGAAGGAGGAGGGAGTATTAGTTATGTTCATTATCCTGAGTTACATATAAAATGTGGTAATTAAAATTTTCTTTCATTAAGAATTGAAGGTTGACTTGTGTTTTCAGTCTTATTGACCCAAAGTTTTCTAACAGCTGAAAAGTACTTAAACGATTTCCAAAAGTGTTTAGAAAAGGGAGTATGTGAAGGCATTGACTGCAGTTTGACCCAAAAGACTATTTTCTGATCTCCTTAGTGCTCAAAACCCCATAGAGACCGCTGTCTCAAAATCTCCTCACGAGGAACTGCCTGGAACCTTGTAGGCAATCCCCTGTCCTGTCTTTGTCCGTTCTCAAACAAACACACATAAATAAAAATGCTCTGTGTGAAACCATACACTTGATTTACGTATATTTTTGCAGAGGCTGTAAGATGGGTGAACTATTTTTCATTCATGAAACATCAGAAATGCTGCAATTCAGTCTTTAGAAACCGGGATGAAAATAGCTGAGTCCTAACATGAAAGCAGACCCCAGAAAACTGTTGTTTTGTTGGTTCCCTCCTTGGCTGTTCAAGGTTTAATAAAAATACCTAGAACATCAGAATGTAGACTGGCAGCTTTGCAAGTCTAATAAGAGTTATTATCGATAGAGTTTAGTCTTTCATTAATATGAATGCAGCTTGATCATTTCTCAGGCTCTGCAATGGGAGATTGATTAAGAGCAGCCTCTGGGCAGCTACCAGAGATTAAGAAAAATGTAACTAACTACCTGTTATGTCAAGTTTGATGTTTTTCAGATCAAAATTCACTGTGTCAGCTTTTTTTCTTTTGTTGCTAGTTTTTTTTAAAAAAACCCACACAGAGGCTTTCGCATACACACACACACACACACACACAAACAGAGAGAGAGAGAGCTATAATGGGGACTCTGCATTCACTGGGAACTTTGTGAGACTGACTCACTAGATTTATATTTTCCAAATTGTTGTTATTTTCTAATTAAAAGACAGCTTCAGATAAAAGTCGGAGCGGTTTAAAGCAGAGCAAGCCGGGATGTTTGATGATGCCATTCCCATGGTTTTATTCACCCTTCCAGACTCCGGATGGTTCTTGAGAAACAGATGAAAGCACCAGGCAGGACAAAAATGTGGTCATAAACCTACTATCAGCAAAAGGAAACCCTTTTTCTCCCCCAGGCTTCTGTGGGAAAGACGGAAAGGCATGCTAAATTCTTCCATTTGTGGAGGGGTTAAATTAAGGCAGGACCTGCATTATGAATCAAGCCATTGATCCCTGAACTCCATATTAGCCCCTTATGAGTCACTACTAAGTCGTGGTGGCGCAGTGGTTAGAATGCAGTATTTCAGGCTATTTTTGCTGAATGCCGGCTGCCTGCAATTTGACAGTTCAAATCTCACAAGGCTCAAGGTTGACTCAGCTTTCCATCCTTCTGAGATGGGTAAAATGAGGAGCCAGATTGCTAGGGGCAATATGCTGACTCTGTAAACCACTTAGAGAGGGCTGGAAAGTACTGTGAAGCGGTATTTAAGTCTAAGTGGCTATTGCTATTTCTATTTTTGCTTCCACACCAATTTGCACTACTCAGGTGACCCTGAGGACACAGATAAACCTCCAAGTGGCCTCAATGACTCTCTAAAATGATGCAAATGTCCAGCTGCCGGCAAGGAATATAAATCCTTATATGCCCACCATACAGTCAGAGCTGAAGAAGCTTCTTGGATGAGAAGTGAAACATCTTCAATGAAAAAACAAGACAGTCTAGTTGCCTCTTGAGGGAAAAGGATCTTTTGGACACTCTGTGGACATTGCTGATATCAAGTACAATGGGAAATCAAAAGGAAGGCCAGTAAAAGGTCTGACCCTGAAAACCACATATTCTTACTGATCTACTGACCAAAAGTAATTAAGGTTCGTTTTTGTAATATGGGGTGGGAGGGATAAAAAAAAGTAGAGGAATTCACAAAGTATATCCCATAGTAAATGCAAGCAAGACAGATCTTCCTATCAGGCCCTCACTTTGGCCAACATGGAGGAAGGGACTGAATACATCCAAAAAAAATGGGGGCGGGGTTTGTTTCATTTTCAGCTCACTTACACAGGAGTCAAACTGTTTAAGGCTGCAGTGTGAAAAAGCTGAAGACTTTACTCTCTCCTGCTGCTGCTAGCATAGAGAGTATGGCCTAGAGAAACTCTCCCCACAAACAGGGGCCTCTCTAGGAATTTCCTCTCTTAGTACACAGACAGAGACCCCAGACGCCTGGTGATAGCAAATGGGGGAAAAGTGGCACCAGTGGATAAGTTCCCCCTCTCCCTTTGGGGCATCAATCAGGTCACCATGGAAAGGTAAAAACGCAGCAGCAACAACAACAACAACAGCATCAAGTATTGGGAAAAGGGTTTAAAATAGCCACTCCTTAGTTGAATGGACCTTCCTTCATTGTGAATCATCAGCAGATGGGATCCAGTTGCACATGGGTACAGATAGTCCTCAATTTACAAGTATTTGTTTAGTGGCCAGAATTACAATGATGCTGAAAAAAATGACCAGTCCTTACAACCAACACAGCATCCCCATGCTCATATGATCAAAATTTAGGGGCTTCGCAATCAGCATGTATTTATGTTTGCGATGTCCTGGAGTCACATGACCTTGTTTTTTTTATTTATTTATATTCCATCTTTATTATTTTTACCAATAAGTCAAGGTGGCGAACAGAGTCATGGTGGCGCAAGTGGTTAGAATGCAGTCCTGCAAGGCTACTTCTGCTGATTGCCAGCTGCCAGCAGTTTGGCTGTTCGAATCTCACCAGGCTCCAGGTTGACTCAGCCTTCCCTATTCTTCTGAGGTTAGTAGAATGAGGACCCAGATGGTTGGGGACAATATGCTGACTCTGTAAACTGCTTAGAGACCCCTGCAAAGCATCGTAGAGCAATATATATCTCTAACTGCTATTGCTATTACTAAATCACCGTGTCTTCAGTGAGAATGAGGGACTGGTCCAAAGTCAACCAGGCAGCTATCAAGGCTTAGAAGGAACTATAACTCACCATTTCCTGGCTTCTAGCCTAGTGCTTTCACCACTAGACTAGACCAAACTGGCTCTCTACCTTTTTTTTTTTTTGCTTCTTTTGCTATAGGTGGCGAGAGAAGCAGTGGGGGAAAACATTGGGGTGAACACCACCACATTTCAGATTCCCCTAAGATCACTCTGTAAAGTCAGGGGAGCTCACAAAACCTTCTTGCCTTCTTTTTCTCTTCCTCCTTTGCCCATTACCCCATAGCAAGATAAGCAAGTGCCCTTGAGTTCAAGGGAAGGGGTGGTGCCCATAGGCCCTGCCAAAAGTAGCCAATAAGTGACAGGCCCTTCTTGCTTCCTAAAAGCTCACCTGACTTCTCTACAGCCATGCAAAGGCTGTGGATGAGATGCATGGCATGTCTGTGAGAAATGTCCTCATAAAGATGTCACAAAAGCATGCTTCTGACATGGTAAGATGCAAAGAGGAAAATAATCCCTTGATAGTAAACCTCACCGAATTTGGTTCCACTTACTTTTCAGCAAACATGGTTGGGATTATACCACACACCTCAATAAATCACTAATATGAAATGACATAAGTACCAGTAGCTTTCCAATCAGCGCATTGCCCAGGACCCCTTATATTTTCATGCATTTTCCTAAAAGCGCTGCTTTGTTTCTCCACTCATTTTTTCCTCTTCTTTCCTCTTTTTATCTGTGTGAGGCTCATGAACATTCCAAGACATGCAAATCCATGCTTCAGCTACCCAGATTCTGGAAATAGTTGGAAAAATCTCATTTTTCAATGTCTTGGCTCCATCTCCTATTTTTCTGGGAGGCACTCCAGGTACCTGAAAATTGCAGAACATAAAATTGGGGGAGAAGATGAATAGGAAAAGAAAACAATGTATAATTCAAGCTCCTTCAGGAGAAAACTTGGATTTGCTTGATCAGATCAACCAACTTCCAGTCCAGCTGGAACTGAGCCAACCAAAAAACATGCTGAAACAAATATTTAGCATAACTATACCACTAAAAGTATATGGACAAGGCAGAGGGAAATCACTTGTTTGAAAGCAGCCCTCTGCCAAAATCCATGCATGAAAAAAAATCCAATTTCTGTTACCCTTTGACACTAAGGGAATAAGCAATTCCTCATGTGCAGGCCGAAGACAGAGCAATACACATATCTGTATGTTTGATTGAGATTCTCAGTTCAATAAACAGCTCATTATTATTTTCCCTCAAACTTTGTAATGAGTTAGTTACTTTGCAAAACATCCTGCAAATGACTTTAGAAGGCAAGATAATTTGAAGTGCTTTTCGTTTCCATATATTGTATGAACGGTTTCCTATATGTTGGCCCAGTGCTAAATAAGTATTCAAAAGGGTTCACGTTTTCAAATTTATGAATTGAGGTTAGTTGACATTCAGATGAACAAAAATTAGGAATAGTCAAGATCTCTGAAAATGGGTTTTTTTTTAATAGACCATTTGCTCTACCTGAATACAAACTGCTGTAAATGGCAATTAGTTTTAAAAACATGGCAGCAATATACTCCATACAATTCTACACAAAACTCTTCCCTCTGTTTCCTCTCTTGTCTCCTTTAGAATAATTCCTATGCTGGAACTATTCAAGTATCATGATTATCACTATTCACAATTGGTCCAAACCAGATCTGTGCTTCAGTTCTAACCATATTTGCAATTTGAAAGCTATTGTTGCATATAGCCAGCATTCCTATTAGAAAAAGCGAAACAATTTTTTTACTTTGTCTATCTATGAACTTTATATCACGCTTTCTATCAGGTGTGAAGGGCAGCCTCCATTGTACTCCATCTTCAACAATCCTTTGAAAAACATTGGGCTAAGAGGAAGCAATCTGCCCAGGGGGTGGGCTACTGGGGGTTCACAGGGGTTCAGGAGATCCTCTAGCTAAGAGTCTGCACAGTTTGGAGAACCCCCAAATCCAACTCTTGGCTAGCCCCGCCCACCCCTCCCCTCCCTCCTCGGAGTCCCTATATGGCCCATTTTGGATGCAGGTAAGTGCAGGGCATGCATGAAGTCTTGGGGAGGGCAAAAAACGCCTCCCTGGAAGTTTAAGAAGGTCAGAAACGGGCCTGTTTCTGGCTTCCAGAGAGGCCCCCAACCTTTTGGGCACCAGGGACCAGTTCTGTGGGGAGAGGTTTTTCCATTGACTGGAGGGGGCATTGTTTTGGGTGCTCCCTGCATCCTGCAGATGGGGCTTTGTTCGTGCAGCCTGGTTTCTGGCATGCTGTGGACTGGTGCCAGTCCACAGACCGGGGGTTGGGGACTCTACAGTACTCCTGGCCCAACAACTTTGCCATTTACCACACTTATTTGATCAGCCCAAAGTGATCTACCAGCCAAGTCCATAGCTAAGAGGGAAATTCAAATTCCACACAAGAGGATAGGAGGCCTGCAGACAGAGTACCATAAAGTTATAAAAGCAGACCCACTGAAAACCCAAAGAATGCCGTGGCGGAGGAGGGGAGAGTTAGAACTTTTTTTTTTCCTTGCAATTTTCGCAAGAAAATTTAATCTGCTCGAATATGGCTGAGAATTTGTTACCTGCAGTCAGACTCAGGCGTTCCGAAATTACAAAGAATCCTATTTTGATTCTGATTATTCAATAATCATAACAACCCTTTTCTCCAGAAAAGCAAAACTTTCAATAGGCTTGAATAATAGGTCAAAAGCACTTGCTGATAAATATCTCTGTCTATCTTTGTTCGGGTAAAGTGCTCCCTACCAAGCAGTTCTGTAGGAAGCCTTTCGTAAGCCCATTTTGTAGCAAGTCTAATTTTAACTGTTGATTCCTGCATGCAAAGACTTACTTCAGCATTTCAGAGATGGTTTGGTTTGACAGAAAATGTACTGCACTTTTTCAAAGCTTATTAACATAAAATTACGAGAAAGTATAAACAAAATAAAATGAGACAAAAGCGAGCTAACCAAAGTGGGGAGATAAACATCTGCTCTTTACCTTGATGAGTAATTTAAACTTTGGAGTGGAAGCAACAAGTCTATGTGAATACAATACAGTGCAAGAGGGAGTCTCCATTTAACCAAAATCAAAACAGAAATTCAAGCTTACATTAGGGATAATTATGATAGTTCTTTTAGTTGCACTTTATCTGATCAGAAGTTGGAGAAAATGAAACGAACACAGCCTTGATCCTGTGGCTCCTTTAAGGTAAACCAACTGAATATAATTTATAGTCTCTAAATTGCCACATTAATTATTTTCACAGCAATGTATACAGCTACCAGTCTGAAAAAAAGAAACAAACCAGGAACAACAAGTTTTTCTAGCAACCTGATGATCAGAGTGTTCATGCATCTTATCTTGGTTAAGAAATGGCCAAGATGCAAGTAGGATTGTGCAATTTATCTTGTTGCCAGCTTTCACATGTATTGTTATCTCAACTAGTAAAGGAGCACAGTGGCTCGTGGGATTCGAGCACTGGGCAGGAGGTTAACAAGCCTGCGTCTGAGACCCAAGATCTGCCATGGGGGCGGGGTTGAGCTCTCATCCCTTGCTCCAGCTCCTGCTGGGGACATGAAAGGAGCCCCCACATGGGCATGATGTCACTTCAACCCAGAAGCTCCTTGCTGCTTCTGACACAGGTGCAAAAAACAAACCAGCCCCTCAAGTAGTAGCTATCCCACCTTCATGTTCACATGAATGCTAATTAGCACAGAACCCAGAAGGTCCTTGGCTCTCTTGGATTCATTTAGGTTTCCTAATGAAAGTTTAGTGCTTTATGTTTAGAAGGGAAAAAAATAAGGGGTGTGCTGCTGGAGGTTCAGGAGACCCCCTAGATAAGATTCAGTGCAGTTTGGACGAATTCCTAATCCCACTCCTGGCCGGCCCCGCCCATCCCACCCTTCCACTCCCAGGAGCCCCCACGCGGCCCATTTTGGATGCAGGTAAATGCAGCGTGCTCACGGAGGCTCGGGGAGGGTGACAAATGGGTCTCCCGGAAGTTCAGGAAGGCCGGAAATGGGCCCGTTTCTGGCTTCCAGGGAGCCCCGGGAGCCTGTTTTCATCCTCTTGGAGGCTCGAGAAAACCTCTGGAGCCCAGGGAGGCCAAGAACGCCCCCTCTCCCACGGTGCAGGAGGCTGACTAGGCCATGCCCACCATGGCCACACCCACCCAGCAACCAGGCAGAGAACCTGTTGCTAAAATTTTTGAAGCCCACCCCTGGAAAAAATAAAACTACACATTAATCTAAAGGTTTAAACAGCAGTGTGAATTCTGAAGGACATGTGCTTCCGCTGAAGTTTCACTTGTCGGCTCAGTTTCTCCAGTTTCTTATTTTTCTAATCAAAGTTCAGTTAATCTTTTTGCATTAACATTTTTAAAAACATCTCTATCTGAAGTTATGTGTCGTTGTGAACATTTTTTTCTATGAAATACGTTCACTGACAGTTTTGCCCAAAATATAGCTTTGTAGTAATACTGTATAATGTCTTTTCCTACTATAATGCATCATTTTGTGCATTGGTTTCATTAATACACACAGTTTTGTGCCAACCTTTGTTTTTAAATTCGATGATTTCCATTGCCAACTTTGGAAAAGAGCAAATTACATAGGATCACTGAGTTGTACTTCGGGAATTATCTTCAAAAGGCAACGTGAAATGCATTCACATCAAAAGCAAACCACACAGATTTCTTCCCCATCTTTGCATCCTCCTTTGGGCAACAATTCCTTCTCATTCATCCAATCTATAATGTACTGTGCAAATTCCATCCTGCTTTTGGCCTCGCAGCCCTTTGAAGGAACTTAGCACCTTGGACTCTCTCTTTGCTGCCAGCTTTGGGAAAGCAAAATTATCCCAGCCCCGAGTGATGAATCAAAACCAAGTCATGAGACGTGAACTTGGCCCAGCAGACAATAACACATCCCACAGGACTTGTTTTAAGAGCTTTCAAACATTTCTGGGTGTATAATCTCTTTAGAGGCTGATCAGACAGTCTTCCATATGCCCAGGAGTAAACTTTTTTGTGACTAGCTCAGGTAGGACAGTCTGGTGAGATCATCTGGGCTTCCACCATCCCTTCCCAAGGGTGGTGTCTGCAACCCACAGGCGCCAAGCTGTGAAGTCATGATCATGGTCTTTTGAAGTTTCAAAAAGGGTGGAAACAGCCTGGCCTGTGCAAGATGGAAAGTGCTGACTCACACCCGTTTGTTCTCTCCGATCAAAGGCCAACAACCTGTGGCAAGGAGATGAAGCGACCTGGCTTGTTTGATTAAAAAAAAAATTCCGCTGAACAAAGATGTCAAGGGAGCCATGTGAAGAGAAATCCTGACAAAAGATGGCATTGGTCAAATACCGCAAAAGCTGTGCCTTGCCCTCCTCCCACCCCACAAAAAAGTGCAACCTAATTCAGGGACTCAAAGATTGCAAAGTCATAATTGCTGCTAGCTGAGAATGACTAACAACTTCTGCTTTAGCAGAAATTGGAGGGGATTTTTGAGTCCTGGGTGGTAATTGGACGGGAGCAGACTTAACTAACTGCAATACTACTTTATTGGATCTACAGGAAAGTCGAATTAGTCTATGTTTTATTTAGCTTTAGCAATCTACAATATGCTGCAAAACTTTGAGATAATGTAAATGAAAACAAAGAAAATGTGTGTTTGAACCCGACCTGGGGTCCACATGTGAAGCAATTATTAGTGGGTCAAAATAGAAATGGACAAGTCTTTTTTTGGGGGGGGGGAATCTGTCTATATATATATATATGGAAATACTAAGACGTCAAAGATTTTTAATTCCCTAGGCTGAATTTCTCTCAATCTGCAACTCATTCTAGCTCTACCATTCTATATGTTTCTCTTCAGGAAGATTTATGGCCATCATGGGCAAGACTATCAAAATATATAGATGAATTGAAGGAGAAAACCATTGTCCTTCTCCTTGGCTCCCATCCCATTTGCATGTAAAACCTGCACATATTGGCACATACGTTGCAACAAAGCCATCCACTTTCTGGTTTTTCTGGTGTACAATTTGCGGAGTCAGGATCCGTGTTTATATCTGCACACTTGGGACTCAGTTATCAACACTGCATTTTTGCCTCCGTGCTGACAAGAAACCAAATAAACAATAAACAAGGTCCTTGCAGATTAGATAGGCAGCTAGTCAGGGTGTCAAAGAGCGGTTCCAAAAGTCTAAACAATATTGCTTGGAGCAGAATAACAAGGCTGGAGGTCTTCTAGTGCAACCTCCTCTCAAGCAGGAGGCCCTATACCATTTCAGACAAATGGTTGTCCAATCTTTTTTTGAAAAAAAACCTCCCGTGTTGGAGCACCCACAATCTCTGGAGGCAAGTCATTCATCTATAGGTTTTCTGTAGGGGATTAAGGAGAGTGGGAGATGATATGTGCATGGTGATGTCATCACAGAAATGTTGTGACTTGTATATTTGGGGTTTAGACCCAGGAATTCAAGCACATAGTGACATTTGGCTTCGTTGTGGCTGGACAAGGGTCTCTCACTCAACTCCTTAACTTCATGTTGGTGTGAAAGATGAATGCTATCATCCTTACATCTACATAGAGATAAACTCAAAAATTACCTCTGTTTCTTTTATTACTTAAGACAGCAAGTAGCCCAGTGGTCACCCAACCATTTACTTTAGATCCCAAAGGGGATCTTGAATTATAAATATACACAGGGGGAATAGACATATTCTCACTGAAGAAAATGAAGCAGAGATCTTACCCTTAGCCAAACACTGGCTTACTTCATTGGGATGGAAAGAGAAACAATAAATGAAAAGATGTTCAGTTAATTCTTCTGTGGTATTAACACCCTATTCAGTCTTGCCCTGTCTTGAACAGCTCCAGGCAAGGCAGTTAACAGAGGTCCTATGAAGATCATTCCTGATTTCTCTCTTTGGTATGTAATGTGAAGTTATACCTACGGGAAAGCATCATTAAAGAGTATTTCAGTGTTATTATTGCTACTATTAGGGCTACAATAATTATTCCCACAGAACCACCAGACAGATTCCCCCCTCCTTTCAAAATATGGCTGCCATTTTTTTCCTTCCAAATACCGCTTCTCACATCCAGGATCAGGGTGGCTAAAGGCGTAGGCTGCTCAATGACGCATTATTAGTGTCTAGGATCTTATTTATTTTAAAAACTCTTTGTTAACAACAGTTACAATAAAAGCTGGGAACTCCGTAGGAGCTTTTCCCACTGAGACGACTTCTAGATGTATTTGGGATTGTTAGATTCAGCGTTCCCAGCCCTTCTGGGATGGTCTGTTGAAAATGGTTTGGGGCATAATCAGTGCAAATAAGAAATGAACAGGGCTAATAAAAGTTAAATAAGACTCTCCAAATAAATGCTTTTTGTAGGTGATACTAATATGGCAGGAAAGGCAGCTGTCAGGTGGCATTAACAGAGTGAATTAGGAAGCTCAACGATGGACTTAAAGGATCTTTTAAAAGTTTGACTCTTTTGTGGATGGTTTCAGAATTAAAAAAATAAATAAATCATTAGCCTCGCTGAAAAGAAATCACTCTCTAGCTCCCTCTAGTGTAGCAATGTTGAATCCCAATGTCTTTTTAAAACTTAAAAAACAGTGGTGTTTCTTAAGAGATTCTGGCATTCCCCACTAGCAAATACTGTAAAACATCTAATAATAAGCATGCAATCTCTGTTACACCTGTTACACATGTACTCCAGGTCATAAATAGAAGTCACAAAATAATATCTATAGTGGGTTGTATAGGAAATACCTTGTAAAAGTTGTAATACATTTTACTATACTTTATTATTCCTTGAGGCATTTGTCTTGCTTTTTACAACAATTCATCTTTTAAAATAAAAATTATTTAATTTTTTAAAAATAATATTATTGAAGATATGTTTAACAAAGAAAGAACCATAAAGGAAAAAAGATAGTAAAAATAGTAAATAGTGAGGAAGGGAGAGAGGAGGGAGGGAGGGAGGAAGGGAGGAAGAAAAAAAAGAAAAAAGAAAAAGCTTCAAGCTTTCTGAAAGTGGTTATAGACAGATTTATATTTTGCATTCTCCCTCTCCCACCCACCCCCCTCTCTCTCATCTTCAAGCCCATAAATCGCATATTCATTTCTCTCTTTTCTTTTCCTCTGTTTTTCTCTCTTTTTTCTTCATAAAGGTTTCCGGGCACTAAAGTACAATAAAATTTAGATAAAATGAATTTAAACTGTTCCCTATCCACACAAAAAGTAAAGTATAGTGGAGAAAATCTGGATGAAAGCAACCTTTACACCAGGTGCCAATATTGCTATTAATGATAACTAATTAAATTAAATTATATTTTATTAGTCACCCAATTCCAGTGGACTCTGGTGGGCATCTTCTTTGACAATCATTAGGTAGAAGCCTCAAGCAAACCATAGCAAAGGGCCGTCCGCTGAACAACGTGTATCTTTCACAGCTTTCTTCTAATTAAAAGCTCTGATCGCATTTTTCTTCCTTTCAAATGGCAATTAAGAATTTGGTGCCCTAATTGGCTTCCTTGGGATGGAAACAGAGATCCTGCTATTCCAGTACCTACTTCTCCTGCTCTTACCGTACTGTTTCCTCACCCCTGTTCTAACTAGAAGCTGGGTTCTCTGATGCTCCTTCCAGTCACCAGCTTGTGTTGCAAACCAAGTTTACTCCATGTCCTCTGATGACTCCACTGTAGGTTCCCAAACTCATGCGCAGGGCATTCTTACTATATGACTGCGAGTGTGGCACAAGTGTAAAGACACTCTCAAATAGATGGTCTCTTTAGAGTTCTTCTGGCTCTCTTGCACAAGTATTTTGTCATTGGGTTCTTTTGGGATGTTTCTCCATTATAGGTATCCTCAACTTACATTTGTTTAATTGCTGTTCAAAATTACAGCGGCACTGAAAAAAGCGAGTTATGACCATTTTTCACACTTATGACCATTGCAGACTTTCCACGGACACATGATCAAAATTCAGCTTCTTGGCAATTGACTCATATTTATGATGGTTGCAGCGGAGGTGGCATTCAGCAGGTTCTGTCCAGTTCTGGAGAACCAGTAGTGGAAATTTTGAATAGTTCGGAGAACTGGCAAATATCACCTCTGACTGGAGGTTTTACAGGATCCTTCCCCTGCCACGTCCACCAAGCCATGCCCACAGAACTGGTAGTAAAAAAATTTGAATCCCACCACTTGGTTGCAGTGTCCCAGTGTCGTACGATCACCTTTTGCAACCTTCTGACAAGAAAGTCAAGGGGGAAACAAGGTTAATTTAACAATCATGTTACTAACTTAACAACTGCAGTGATTCACTTAACAACTGTCTCATGTAGCAACAGAAATTTGGGGCTCATTTTTGGTGGTAAGTTTTGGACTACCTGCCAAGCCAACAATCCTGGGATTCTCATGAATAGTCCAAAGAAGATCGGCTGTGTTTAGCTGCTGAGATCAGCCATGGCCCGGTAGGTGCAGACACCCTGATGCATGGTTTACCTTCTTCTAGGAAATCAAGGCACAAGACAGCTCACTACTCCTCAAGTTTTCTCATGAGTCATGGATTCAACAGAAAGGAATGATTGTCCAAAATTGCACAGTGAGCTTCCATGATGGACTGTGGACTAGAGCCTGGGTCTTCCTAGCGAAACCCAACTTTTTAACAAGTCCCTTCGGATTGCAGCTTGTCTTCTGGGCTCAGCAGTATCTTCTATGTTGCCTACTTCAGGGGCATCAAATTTAGCATTCTCGGGAAAGCCTCTCCCTATACTTATAGGGGGAAAAAATAAATAAAACTCACAGTTCTGCTACCTCAAATTTGATCTGCACACAGATTCCATCCCTACCATACTCACATTTGATGCATGTCCAGGGGATATCCTGATTCTCTATCAATGACATTTATTTGGAAAGTTGCTCTTAGTTCATTGCCTGAATGAAATACAGTACAGACCATTTAAAAATATTGAGAATCTAGGTGCAAATATTAGGCACCTTTAAGAGAGAGACAGAGACATATCTTTGTCAGCTCCCAATGATAAGGCACCATGTTTCTGTTCATCTCCTTCCTGGAGGGGGATCTTGACAATAAAGGATAACTGATGTTGTGGTTTACATATTAGAACCAGTCTCAGTGTTGCCAGAACGATTATCCTGTGTCTGCAAAATCATTTTAAGAAGAGAGGACAATGGATGCCTATGGTTTCCGGACCACACATGGAATGAGTTCCATCCAAGGTATTCTGTGTTTGAAATGAACAGATGGAAAGACATACTTTATTCAATTTAAACTGATTTGGCTAAAATCTAAGAGCAACAGCTACTTCTAATTTCCCATTTTGTAAACTATTGACTTCAAGGGACAAAAAATTAACGGGGAGCCACTGAAACAGGATTAAATGAATATGGGTAATAGATTCAAATAAACCCCAAGAAGACCGAGTGTCTGTGGGTGTTTGAACTGGAGAATTTCCGTCTTTAGTCCTCAATATGGTGATGCTTCCCCACTCGGGACTGGGCTAGTATTCTTGGACTTGTTTGTTTTGGGTTATTTGTAGATGAACTTGCCTGCTTCTAATAGATCTACACCACAACACTCTGCATGTTCATCTACGCAGATTGAAGGCTCTGTATTTAGAGAGATTTACATTTAGGTTAAGCGTGCACATGGGATGGAAGTCAGTTCCTCACTAGGGATTTCCATGGCATTCCAGCATCCTCCCACTTTCACTGGGCCAATGGAATAGAAAGGCAGCCAGGCTGGACATTGCTTGTTATGGCAGATGCTGAGAGTCCCCAGTGAGGAAGAGCACTTAACCACAACAATGCTACAGGAAGTGGTAAGTCCTAAAAATGTGACAAGCTACCATTCTCATCATTCTTTACTGCAGGATATTGACAGCTGGAAATCAGGGGAATTGAATTCTACCTTCATGGCAGGGCATGAGATTGTGAAACAGGGACTGGCCCTGGGGTTGTACTTATCACTTCACTGTTACTTAGTTAAGGGATAGGAGTTTTACAATGGCAGGCTGTATGAGAATATGTGATATGAGAATATGTCAGGGCCAGTGGTGGGATTCAAATTTTTTTTTTACTGCCGGTTCTGTGGGTGTGGCTTGGTGGGTGTGGCAGGGGAAGGATCCTGTAAAATCTCCAGTCAGAGGTGGTATTTGCTGGTTTTCCGAACTACTCAAAATTTCCACTACCGGTTCTCCAGAACTGGTCAGAACCTGCTGAATACCACCTCTGATTGGAGCCATTGAACATAGTATATAGAATAATAGGGTTGGAAGGGACCCTGGAGGTCTTCTAGTCCAATCCCCAATAAATTAATAATTAATTCTATTAATGGGTGGCTTATGCCTACATTGTCACAAGTAGTTAGGCATGCCCATTTAATTGGCAGAAGAGGAACCCAATTCAGCAGATGTGGAAATCAGATCCTGAGATTTCTTTGCACAGATCCACACTTCCTGCTTCTCCAGTTCAAGAATGGGTCATCTCTGACTTCCGGTTTGAAGGGCTTCGGCGACAGACAGAAATCCGCGATCATGCATGGTTTCTGTCTGGGCTTGCTGCTGGAGCGCCCTGAGCCAGCTGGTTTCGGGGCTAAGCCACCCTGTAGAGGTGGTGAAGAGAGGGAAGATTGCCAGCAGGGTTGAGGAGAGCCGCATCTCTCCTCCTCAGCTGGCCATTTCTCCCTTTCCCGAAGGCAGTTGCAGCGGTGGTCAGAAATGGCCACCACAAAGAAGAACTCAACCGGAAAAGAATGTGCAGGAGGAAGATAAGAAGTGAAAGTTTTGGCTGACCGAGTTAAATTGTAAAAGCAACAACTAAGGTACCATGGAATTTAAACTTACAAAAAATAACATCGCTCCCAAAGAAGAGTTGGAAGCAGCGAAGGAAAGGGAAAAGGGGAAGGTTTGGCTTTTTTTCCCCTTCTCTCTCCTTCCCTATACTGACAACTAAGAGACTTAAATAAGAAATCAGAAAAATCCGCTTTGACATCAATAGGCAATTAAGCTGAAAATAAAACAAAATGCCAAAGGGATAATAAAGATTTCTGGACATTAAAATTTTTCTTTTTCATAAGCAGGAAGGGAGAGAAAAAGAATAAGGGCAGGATCTGGAAGAGGGAGGAGACTGCCTGGAATTAAAAAGAATCTACAGTAAAACTTCAACAAGACTTCTAAAAGATACATTTTAACTGAAACTTTGCAACTAAATAGTAACCCCAGGAAGAGAAAGTGAAAAAAAGAGCAAAAAAGAAACAGCTTGCATGTATTTGGATTATTTGGGGATCTTTGGATTCTTGGTTATTATATTTGAATGACTAAAATCAATCGGGTGGTTGTTTAAAAATTTATACAATGGCACCACTTCTGGATGAATTTAAAATGGAACTTAAAAAGTACAAAGAAGATGCACAAGAAGGGAAGGGTTCTTTTGGCTTCGTTTTTCAATTCTTAGAAATGGAGATTTGGAACTATGAGAAACAACAAGAAAAGACTGCAAAACAAGAAGACTGGGACAAAGAAGAAGCCATCTTTAATGAACAAGCAATTTTATGTGGGGAAGAAAAAGGAAAGGGGGAAAAGAGAATGGAGAATTTAAGATTTAAAAAACAACCAAAGAAAAGAAAAATAATTCGAAAAATAAGTATAATATTGGAAAGCAACAGAAAAGGGGAATACAGAAGAGAGAAATAGAGGTAGAGAGACAAGGGGGTAAAAAGGGGAGAGAGAAGAAGAGAGGGAAGAAGGAAAGGAAAAGAAGTTACAAAGGACTGGAGCAAGATATAGAGAAACAGGACCTATTTAGAGATAATGGGTGAAAATCTAACTGAAAAAGGGATTCTGTAAAGGCACATAAGATTGTATTGTTATATTAGTAATAGAAATAACTTTAGAAAATTGGAAACAACGTATGATTAAAATGAGGGATAAAATAGTTAGTGTAATTTAGTGAAATGTTTGTGCATAAAATAAGTGAAATAAAATAAATGAGAAAATTGAATTAGGAAGGAACGGGAACATTTTAATTAGTTAATGTTTTATAAAATATAAGTGAAGAGGGGGGGAATTAACTATGGAAAGCTTATAATTGTTCCCATAGAAGTATGATATTTAATTGAAAAGTAATGTTAAAGATGTTAAGACTTTAATGAATATTAATATTAATGATAGAATTGAATTGGAATGGGATGTTGTTTTAATTATATACATTTATAATTTTTTCTTTTTTTAAGAATACAGTGTGTATTTTAAGAATGTACCAAGCAGAATCCGAATGGAAGTTATGTATTATATTGAATGTTACAACTTTAGGGAAATGATATAAAGGCGTCATACTCCAAACAGTAACTACAGGAGAAATTTTGTTTAATTAGAAAAGATAATAGATAATTGAAACAGGACAGACAAAAAATATAAATACAATGATTTGAATTGAGATAATTAAAATAAAATTGAGAAAATAAAAGAGGGGAGAAGCTATGCAGAAAATATAAAATAGTAATAAGATATGGAATAGAATATAAAAATGAGCATGAACCTGAATTTGTGTCTGTACGAAGAAATGTAACCCGGGATTACGCTACTTTCAAAAAAGATGTTTTATTTGTTTTTGTTTTTTTCTCTTTGTGAAAACTCAAATAAAAATTACAAAAAAAAAAAAAAAGAATAGGCCATCTCCTCTTTCAGGAGTGGTGATATAAACTTCAGCCCAGCCTTAGTCTGCTGGTAAGACTAAGTCTGCTAGGAAGACTAAGACTAAGATTTGGGTTTGCCTGAAAAGTCATGTTTTGCCCCCTTTCTGGTAGCACAAGGAGGGCAGTCCAGTCCACCTGCTTTAAAACTAACCTGCTTTGTTAAAACTAAACTCTTACGGCATTTCCAGATCCCTTCATAAGTGGATTACTGCATTCCTGTCAAACAGGCAACAAATAGGGAGCGCTATATCAAATCCTGCTCCAGTTAATAGTACTGTCTCCCAAGGCAGCGTTCTAGGACCCACACTCTTTATACTCTATATAAGTGACCTTTGCGATCACCTTATAAGCAACTGCATCCTCTTCCTGGATGATGTAAAACTATTCAACACCACCAACAATGCTGTTTGAATGGTCAAACAATTGGCAATTCCAAATCTCGATCAACAAATGCTCTGTCCTACACATTGGTTTAAAAAATCAGTACACCAAATACAAGCTAGGCAGATATGACCTCATTGATGATTCTCACTCTGTCAAGGACCTTGGAGTACTCATATCAAATGACCTAAGTGCCAGAGCTCACTGTAACAGCATTGCTGAAAAGGCATTAAGAGTTGTAAATTTAATCTTACGAAGCTTCTCCTCTGGAAATTTAGAATTGCTAACTAGGGCATACAAAACCTTTGCTAGACCAATATTCAAATACAGCTCATCTGTCTGGAATCCACATTGTATATTGGACATTAAACAATTGAGTGAGTCCAGGAGTATTTCATGAGAAGAGTACTACACTCCTCTGCTTGCAACAGAATACCCTATATCACCAGGCTTGAAATTTTGGGCTTGAACAACCTTGGACTACGCCGCCTACTGTTGGACTTAGGCAGCAGTACACAAAATTATATGCTACAATGTCCTACCAGTCAATGACTACTTCAGCTTCAACCGCAACAATACAAGAGCACATAACAGATACAAACTCAAGGTTAACCATTCCAAACGTGATTGCAGAAAGTACAACTTCAGCAGCAGACCGTTCAATGCCTGGAATGCCCTACCTGACTCTGTTGTTACATCCTCAAACCCCCCACTCCTTTAACCTCAAACTATCCACTATTGACCTCACCCCATTCCTAAGAGGTCTGTAAGGGGCGTCTGTAAGGGGCGTCCCCATTTATTCATACCTATTTCCTGTATTCTACTCATGTTTATACTTATACCTATTATCTTGTAAGCGATTGACAAATCAGATAAATAAATAGATAGATAAATAAATACAATATTTCTGTTTATCTCACAGAAAAGCCTCTGTTAAAGTTGGTTGGTAGATGCTCTGGAAAGCAAGGTGGTCCACTGGTCCCTTGTCTCTGCACCCAGTGACCATTTTAAACTGGGGACTGCTTGCCATGTAGAGATGGACCTTCTTTTTTTCCCTGCGAACAAGTTCAGTGATGGATTTGCAAAGTGCTGTTCCTTTGGGGGTTTCCTCCCATGTTTCAACTGAGTGAAAAGCACCAGAAGGCAAGACAAGAAGCAATGGATAGAAACTAATCAAGGAGAGAAGAATCTAGAACTAAGAAGAAATTTCCTGACAGTGAGAACAATTAATCAGCGGAACAACTTGCCTCCAGAAGTTGTGTGAATGCTCCAACACTGGAAGTTTTTAAGAAGAGATTGGACAACCATTTGTCTGAAGAGGTGTAGAGTCTCCTGTTGAGAAAGGGGCTGGACTAGAAGACCTACAAGGTCCCTTCCAACTCTGTTATTCTGTTAAATTGACAGGAGCCCTGCCAAGTTTTTCTTTTCTTTTCCAGCTTAAGTAGCTGGAAGATCTGTAAAACTGTGGAGTGATTTGTTTTCTCCACTGATCCTCAGGAGATCTGCCTACAGGAGAGTGAAGATTGGGAAGGGAAAAGAAGCAGCACCAGTTGTGGTCCAGATACAGCGGAACTCTTGCTTATTCCTGTGGCCGAATCCAGAAAGGGATTTTTCAAGGAGCTTTGTTTTCATTTGGTTTATACCCAGTAGATAAGCAGCTGAAGGGACGTGGAAAAGCCTTCAGTGCCAGAACTACCATGAGCTCATGAGGTGAAGCATTTCTCTTTTCATATGTCATGCTGGCTGGGGAATTCTAGGAATTGAATTCCAAAAGTAAATATGACAAGGTTAGACACCCCTCTAAGGTGTGAATGCAAGAATTATGCAGCATTTCATAAATCCTATTTTCCAACAAGCCCAGGGCAAGAAAGCCATTGATCTTGGGAAAAATTTCAGTTTCATCACAGTAATTAATCAGGACGCCAGAGACAGAGAACCTCTTTCCTACTTCTGAATGATGTTTCTTCCATTATCCCTTCCTTCCTGGAAGTGTAGAATGAAGGTTGAGGAGAATAACTGGCCACATCCTCTCCAATTGTTCACCGGGGAGTGCTCAATATTTTGTCCCCATTCTTCCTCTCCCCTTTTTATTGTTTTATTTCCTTCCCTTCCTTCTACCCTCAGTCCTGAGAATATATGCTTTCCAGATACTTCCCATACCCCCAGAAATAAGCACGTCTTTAAAGGTTTGCTTTGTAAATAGAACCCAGTGGTGGGATTCAAATTTTTTTACTACCAGTTCTGTGGGCATGGCTTCAGGGGTGGGATTCTACCGGTTCAGACCAGTTCACTAGAACTGGTTGTTATGATTCTGCTCAGTTCAGAGAACCAGTAAATTGCGCCACTGGCTGGCCCCACTCCTCTTATAAACTTGGTTAATTAAAATACAGAACCTTAAGAGCAGTGGTGGGATTCAAAAAAAATTATTACCGGTTCTGTGGCCGTGGCTTGGTGGGCATGGTATGGCTTGATGGGTGTGGCAGGGAAAGGATACTGCAAAATCCCCATTCCCTCCCCAACCCACTAACCTGCTTTCCAGCTCTGTTCTCCTGTGCAGGGCAACAAAAGAAGACCCAGACAATCAGCTGGGACTCAGGAAGCAGAAAATAGATGGGGGCAGGGCCAGTCAGAGGTGGGATTTGCTGGTTCTCTGAACTACTCAAAATTTCTGCTACTGGTTCTCCAGAACTGGTCAGAACCTGCTGAATACCACCTCTGAACCCAATGCGATCTCATACCGCCCTTTCCATATCTTTTTGCTTCTCTGCCATTTGTACCATTCTCTTTTCTTTGGCCTGCCTTACCATGGACATTCCCTCATACTCTCCATATTCCCACCAGGAAGCAGAAAACAAACATCCTCACCAGGATTTGTATAAATATCCTCCACACCACCATTAAAATAAATCAAGAACAACAATGAAAAAAAAAACAACGGGTAGATGGGAGCGGTGTCTGAGAAAGGAGGAAAACCTGGAATGGATTTTATTTTAAAGAGATAGAATGAAGGTAGTCCCCCAGCCTTCTTCATCCTACTATTAATGCTGTGTTGCAACTTGCCAAGGATGTAAAAAAAATGTTTAGTATTCAGCAATAGTCCTCTAGGAAATGAGGATAATAATTTTTGCATTTTTAGATCTTTTTTTTTTCTTAATTCTGGCACAGTAACAGAATGCAAATAAAAAAAATCCTCCCTGTTTCCAGAGCAACACTTTTTTTTGTTGAGTTCTTGTTGGACAGTCAATTGAACTCAATTGAACGTAGGTTGTAGTCTCCTGTGGGCAGCAGTGGGCTTCAAAAATTGTAGCAAAGGGTTCTCTGTCCAGTTGCTGGTGGGGGGAGTGACCATGGTGGGCAGGGCCTAGTCGGCCTCCCACACCATAGGGAGGCATTTTTGAAAACAGCCTTCCCGGGCTTCAGAGGCTCTCTGGAAGCCAGAAACAAGCCCATTTCCACCCTTCCCAAACTTCCGGGAGGCCCATTTTTCACCTTCCTGAGCGCGCCTTGCTCTTCTTACCTCACCCAAAACAGGTTGTGTGGGGAGTCCTGGGAGGGGTGGGGCAGGGGGGTGGGCGGGGCCAGCTAGGAGTGGGATTTGGGGGTTCTCCAAACTGCACAATATCTTAGCTACGGGCTGTCCCAAACCCCTGCAAACCCCCACACGCCGCCCCCTGCCTGTGGGCAATTCAATTCTAGGAGTATGCATTGGTTTCAGTCAGGTGACAGGGGAAATGGGTACATGGGCAACAACATATAATATTTCAGTTATTCCATAAGAAACATGAGACGGGGTCCTTCTCCAAAACCTGTGCCTTTCTAGAATTTGGTAGGATTCTGAAACAATAGCACTTACACTGTTCCTCCTACAAGAGCGGAAATGTTTCTAGATACTACTCACCTCATTTCCAGATATTATTCATAGAGAGAAGGCTGCAAATGTTTTCCTACCTAGTGATAAAAAAAATCCCTTAAAGCAGTGGGCCCCAACCTTTTTTGTACCACGGCACGGTACCGGCATCACAAAATGATCCACGGACCGGTACCAGCATCAGCACACACGACCAAGGCAAGGCGAGCCGAGCAACTGGCCGGCCAGGCGTCCCCCGCTTCTCCCCGCCACCTTCAACTCCTCCTTTGTACCTTCTGGCAGTCGATGGGCTTTTGGGGCTCTTTCTTAATCTCCTCCTGAGTAACACGAGACTCCACCATCATCGGGGCAGTTTGAAGCCGCCCCCCCCTTCGATGAAACTAAGGCACGAGGATTCCTTTAGCACCCAAATGCCGCTTTCCAACCAATGACTGACAACCTCACCCGGAAGCACTTTCTCAAGCGCTGTCGAAACAAGATGGCGGCGCCCAAACAAAATAGGTGGCCAGGCACAAAATGATCCACGGACCGGTACGGTACCGGTCTGGGGCCCGGTGGTTGGGGACCACTTCCTTAAAGCCTACCCCAGCACATATTTTGTACTTGGTAACTCAGAAAGGTACAATTAAGCATGTGTATTGTATCCAATTCAGTTTTAAAACAAAGAAAGAAAACTTTAAACTCATCGCTTAACCAAATCAGCAGGGGATAAAGTTCGGCTCTGAAACCCCCACATGCATTTCTCTAAGACTGGGTATATTATAGAATCAACCAGGACTGAAAATTTCATCCTGTTCTGATGAAAAGTAAAAGTCAGCAGCCATTGCGGATTTCCCAAGTTAATTAACAGGAATACAGAAACATAGAATCTTAGGGCTGGAAGGTACCTCAGAGGTCTTCTAGTCCAACCCCCTGCTCAAAACAGGAGACCTTAGACCAGCTCAGGCAAATGGCTGCCCAATCTATTTTTGAAAACTTTCAGTACTTTCACTTCCTCCTGAATATTTGCAACTGGAATCATACAAAGAGAGAATATACTTGGAAGTGAGTGTGAATTTCACAAACTTATTAGTTAAAAATTGTAGCTGTCTGATATAACAATAGCAATAGCACTTAGACTTATATACTGTTTTGCGGTGCTTTTTACAGCCCTCTCTAAGCGGTTTACAGAGTCAGCATATTGTCCCCAGTAATCTGGGTCCTCATTTTACCCACCTCAGAAGGATGGAAGGCTGAGTCAACTTTGAGCCTTGTGAGATTCGAACTGCCAAATTGCAGCCAGCCGACAGTTAGCAGAAGTAGCCTGCAGTACTGCACCCTAACCACTGTGCCACTGAGGCTCATATAAAGCATTCACTAGCTAAAAGGCACTGAAAGGTTAGCAAGTTCCTTACCTTCTTTAGTCAATAGGCTGAAGTGTACATTAAAGGCACCAAGGCCTGCTTGCTCAATGGGCAGGAGACTGAGATCATTTCTTCAGATCTTTTTTTTTTTCTTCAGATCTTTCTTCAGATCTCTCTCAAATCCAACTTGAAGCAAGCTATGGCCCAAAGTGTCAAACTGGCCCAAATGGAATTCTATGCTTGGTACAGATGCTAATAAACTCATACATGTAAATAACTCGCATAAGGAACATGTGGGTAAACTCAGTAAAGGACTGGTTGGCTTTTCCTATTGAGAATACATGTGGTGACAAGTCTGCATTTGTCCCTCTCCAAACAAGGTGTTGGAGATTCTTTGGGGAAGCAGTTGCAAAAAGTTTACTCCATTATGGCTTGCTGTACTAACTGAGCCCAGGGAGACAACTGAAGCAGCCTTAAGTAAATGACCGGGGGGGGGGGAAAATGTGTTCAAAGAATTACTCCTTTTCAAAGGGGGTGGGGGCAGGGGAAATATCTGTTTTCTGTAACGTCTTGTACTCCCTGATGAGGCTCAAGGATCTGGCTTTGAGATATTTACACAGTCATGAGTTTTTACATTTTAACCTCAGGTCTCATTTGTTTCTTTTGGCTCATTCAGGGCAGCTGAACTGGAATAAATTTCGTTCCCCAGAGTCCGGCAGTTAATTGGAACCTGTAAGAGGTTCCAAAACCCAGTGGAGATGTTTCTCTCGGTGCAAAATGCTGTGAAATCATTGACATATCTCCAGGAGCGTCTGGTGGAAAAGGAGCATACTTGGCTGGGCTGTTCGCTTGCATCCATCTTCCGAAGAACATCCATCTTCATTTTGCTTAAACATGACATGGCACGCTTCAAAACTCTTCCTCCAACACATAAAAACAAGAATGCTGCTGAAGCCAATCAAGCAGCCTAGGCTATGGGGATGGGGAGAATACGCTCAGTAATTGAGCGTTTACTGGCCATTTATTGGCAGTGAATTCTAGGCAACAACTAAGGAATAGAGAGTATCTCAGCCTCTTTTTTCCCTCAAGTTCAACAGACAATGGGGAAATTAGGGGCAAATGTACAGGTGTGAGTTCAGAAGCCCCTTCCCAAAAGTTGTTTCCCCCATCCATACTCAGTACAAGTAGTCCTTGACTTACAGCCATTGTTAAATGACCATTGGAAGTTACAATGGCATTGAAAAACGTGATTCATGACCGTTTCCCACAGTTACAACCATTATAACATCAAAATTCAGGTGCTTGGCACATACTTATGACCGTTGTTGGGTCCTGAGGTCATGTGATCCCTTTTGCAACCTTCTGACAAACAAAGCCAGGTTCACTTAACAACCGGGTTACTAATTTAATAACTGCAGTCAGGGGTGGGCTTCAAAAATTTTAGCAAAGGGTTCCAGGCTTCAGAGGCTCTCTGGAAGCCAGAAATGGGCCCATTTGGATGCAGGTAAGAGCAAGGTGCGCTCAGGGAAGGCAAAAAACAGGCCTCCTGAGAGAGATGATGTTTTTATGTTTTGTTTGTTTGTTTGTTTGTTAAAAAAACAATAAAATTGTTTTTAAAAAAAAAGGCCTCCTGGAACTTCCAGGGGGCCCGTTTTTGCCTTCCCCGAGCGCACCTTGCCCTTACCTGCATCCAAAATGGCCAGGTAGGGACTCCTGGGAGGGGAGGGGAGGGGAGGGGAGGGGAGGGGTGGATGGAGCAGGCCCAGCCAGGAGTGGCATTTGGGGGTTCTCCAAACTGTACAGAATCTTAGCTAGGGACTCTCTCGAACCCTGCGAACCCCCAGTAGCCCACCCCTGACTGCAGTGATTAACTTAACAACTGTGGTAAGAAAGTTTATAAAATGAGGCAAAACTTAGTTAGCAATTGTCTCACTTAACAACAGAAATGTTGAGTTGAATTAGGTTCGTAAGGCAAGGACTACTTGCAATTATTGCAAGATCTTTTCTTTCACTTTCTCCCAGAAGGGTTATACAACGGAAAGGCAAAGCTGTAGGCAACCAGATCCACCTTCTTTCCAGGATGCTAGAGATGTTGAAAACATTTTATTATATCCGTTCATTTGGTTTAATTTAATTTAACTCCATTTCATTTCATTTAGGTGAAGCCCAACTCCAAACTTAATAAAACTCACAAACTGCCTCAGAGATCTGCTCATTAGTTTCTGCATTCAGCTTAATGTCTATGGTTCAGCTTAGCTTTCCAGAAGAAACGAAAATTGGCTGCTGCTGCAATTGCCGTGTCCCTTCCCAAGAAGAAGACACGAAAAGGAGATCCTTTTATTCCTTAGCATGCAGGAAGTGCTGGAACAGGTCTACTTTTATTTGTTTGTTTGTTTGCCTTTAAAATAAATTGTACAGTAGGAAATTAACAATGATAGGACAGGACTCCTCAGAAGATCATCTGGCTGCCAAATAAAGAAATAGTTGGATTTAATTAATGTTTCTTTGTCATTTATAGTTTGATATAATTTGTTCTACACCAAAAATGAGTTACATGCAGCTTTAATATAAGATGACATTATCTAAGCATAACTATTAGCAATAAAAATATTCTGAACACTATACACACACACATACACACAAACACACACACACACATGCACATACAGGAATCTACAGGTAGTCCTGTAGATCATTTAGTGACTGTTCAAAGCTACAACGGCATTGAAAATGACCATTTTTCACACTTACAATCTTTCTGAACATGTGATCAAAATTCAGATGTTTGACAACTGGTTCATACGTATGACCATTGACAGTGTCCCGAAGTCATGTGATCACCTTTTGTGACTTTTTGAAGAGCAAAATCAATGGGGAAGCCAGATTTACTTTAACAACCGTGTTACTAACAACCGTGTTACTAATTGCAGTGATTCGCTTAACAGCTGTGGCAAGAAACAAAGGTCGTAAAATGGGGCAAAACTCACTTATCAAATGTCTCATTTAACAACATCAGTTTCGGGCTCAATTGTGTCATAAATTAAGGACTACCTGTGTAAGCCAGCTGTTGAGGAGAGGGTCTGTTTTTTTCCTTGTTCAAGGCACTCTTTCACTCTTGGGCTGGCTCTATAATCAAAGGACAACTTATTCTAGCATTATTTCACTCGATGGCCGATTGGATATGCTTTGGCATTCTGTCATTACAGGTAGTCCTTGACATACCACCACAACTGGGACCAGAATTTCCATGCCTAAGCAAGGCAGTTCGGTGAGTAGTGCCTAATTTTGCAATCATTTTTGTCATGGTTGTTAAGTGAACCGCTGCAGTTGTTAAATTAATAACATGGTTCTTAAGTGAATCATTGAGTTTGCTTATCAGAAGCTCGCAAAAAGGGATCATATGACTCCAGGACTACTGAAACCATCATAAAGGTGAGTCAGTTGTCAAGCATCCAAATGCACATGGGGATGCTGCAATGATCATAAATGTGAAAAATGGTCATAAGTCACTTTTTTTCCAGTGCCTTTAAAACTTCAAACGGTCACTAAGTGAACTGTTGCAAAACAAGGACTACCTGTAATCCAATTTATGCTGTGATTGAAGCAGACTGGAATACTGCCTAGCAGGCAAAGTTTTATGTTACTTCTCTAGACATCTCTAGCAATCTGAAGTGCTTGTTTTTCAGGATCACCATCAATACCCAGATGGAAACTATCTATAGATGCTTCTTTAATCCAGGGCTTAGCCCAATGGCTCTTTTTAAAAACTACAGCTTTGCAATGTGACTTGAATACGATACCTGTGAGCCGTGGCTAACTGGTTTGTAAACACACTAATCTCAGCCCAGTGTTCAAAAGAACAGATGAAACAGCCAACTTCAGCTTGACTCAGTTTGAGTTGATTTTCCCCATAGTCAGTCTCATTTTTGCATTAAAAAGCTTGCAGTTTTGCTACCTTACGTAATGATTGTGTGCTCTTTTTTTAATATACTCACTTATGGGCATATTTCCTCCTAATATAAGCATTTCTGTTGTTTCGGGACTACATTGAGAAATTTGTGTAAACTGAAAATTGAAAAACAGTAGTAATTTCATCTGCATATTACATGGAGAAACATGATTATGATCACTTGGACATCTGTTTTCTGACATCTAATTTCTGTTCAAAGCCAGATAACAAAAAACATCTGTGGGTTTCTGACTACACAACTGGGGTAAGTAGGGTTCATCTCCCCCCGCAAATCCAGCTTGAGCTCCCTGGGACCTTCCATAATGGGTTTTGCTGTTCTGGATCCTAATGGCCCTCATGACCAATAGAGAACTTGGCAGGAGGAAAAAAGTGCACAATGGAAACTTGTGTGGATGAGTCTGTAGGACACCCTTTTTCCCCCGGGGGGTCAGCAAACATCCCTAAACAGGGATGAACCATCTTAATTTGAGCATTGGCAGAAAATGCAGAAACGAAGAGATTAGATCAGCATTTGTCTGAAATGGTATAGGGCAGTGGTGGCTAATCTTTTGGGGCTCCAGTGCTAAAAATTGTGCCAGCACCCAGAATGTGCCAGCACCCAGAAGGCAATGCATGCGCCCCCCACAGCCCCTGAGTATGTGTGTACGATCCACCCACCGCCCCCTTACCTGCACTGTGCCTCCCAGCTGATTTTTGGCCCATTTCAGGCCTTTTCGGCCTCCCAGAGACTCGAGGACAGCTTTGCAGGCCAAAAAATGGGCCCGTTTTGTCACTTCCAGTATTTCTGGAAATGCAGGAAGTTCTAAATCGGGCCTATTTTTCAGCCTGCAAAGGCTGCAGAAGTTGTCCTCAAGCCTCAAGGAGGCCAAAAAGGCCTGAAACAGCCCAAAAATCAGCTGGGAGGCACGCGCCTGCGCAGTGAGGTAGGTTTGCCTGCGGCTCGCATACTGGCACAAATGGCTCTGCGTGCCACCTGTGGCACCCGTGCCATAGGTTCGCCATCATGGGTATAGGGTTTTCTGCTTGAGCAGGTAGTTGGACTAGAAGACCTCCAAGGTCCCTTCTTCTGTTATTCTCTTTACAATCTTTCTATCCCATAGTGAACCCTGATTCAAAAGCAGACACTGTGGAGACTCCTGGCCATCAACCTTCCGGAAGAAGTCCCTGCCACAAAAATGAGTTGGAAAACACTCACAGAACTGCACTTCACACCCAAACATGAATATATTCACAATTTTCAAATTCAGAAAGTCCTATAATTGCTACAGCTCACTTCCAGGTTAAATAATCTTGCATTTGACAATACCTCTATGTCAATTTGGCAGATATCTTCTGATGCTAGGAACAATAGTAATTCATAGATCTGTATCAGGTAGGTAGGTAGGTAGGTGGTATGTTTTGGTATAAATGTGTAGGATGGATAGATAGATAGATGAAGGGAGGGAGGAATCAAAACCAAGCAGAATAAGTGGCGAATGATTGTATTAAACTGCTAAAACCACAAGACTTTAAAATCAGTTTAAATGCTATCATGTCAATGGTTTCACATTAGTTTCTACTTCACGGTATTTAATTAGCATACAGAGATATGATATGAAATACCTTGAATTTACACTCCAGAATTATTCTTTTCTTTCTCCCTTTCCTATCATTTTTATTTTGTCCATCTTTATGTGAAAGATAATACAATCTTTATTCCAGATGTTGTATTGTAACTTACTTTGTTTCATTTCTGAGATGTATATATATGGTACCTTTCCCTCCTGTGTTTATAGCTCCCACTCCTCCAATTTTGCTCAACATCCATCTCGTGAGGCCAGTTGGACTGTCTTGAATCCGAGATTAAACATTTCACTCCTCCAACATTTCCAGTGAAGTTGGCAGTTACCTATCAATGTTCAGAAGGAAAGAAAAATACTGCAAGATCTGTAATAGATTTGACTGGAGGAGCTAAGTGTGATTGGACTGGGGGCTGAGAGAGTAAAACTGGAGTTGCCTAAAATTTCTCCCTCTTTGAGGTCAGTTTCACAACAAGGAATGTCTTCTTCTGGATTAGTGACCAAAGCCATCTCCTCATCCCCCAAAATGCCCACAATGGCCATAGAGCTGTGTGAGGAGCAACGTTCTGAGGGAGCTGTGTTATTATTGTGGTTCATTGCACAACCAGACTGGATGATGGCATTTTTATTCAACAATTGAGTCATTCCCTGGTAAAGGCAGAAATAAAGATGGTTTTCGTGTAGTGGTGAAAGCATGAGGCTAAAAATCAGAAGACCGGGAGTTCTAGTGCCACCTTAGCTCCAAAGCCAACTGGGTGGTCTTGGGCCAGTCACTTTCATTCAATCCTGGGGAAAAGGCAAGGCCAAACAATGAAAAATCTTGCCAAGGAAACTTCATGGACTTGACCAGGCAGTCTCCAAGAGCTGAACATAACTGAATGAAAGAAATAAAAAACTGAGGGAAGGGGGGGGAGGGAAAGAGGGAGAGAGAGAAAAAAGTTTAAAAAGATCAGCCTTTGTCTTATGTTGAATCTCACTGAGGAAAATCAGCTTGTTTTCTTTATTCATTTATTGAATTTATATAGCTGCCCATCTCATTCTTGTGACTCTTAAAGCTTTCCAGATTGTCAACTACATAGAATTCTGCTCTCTGCTTTGCTGTAACTTATTTTATAGAATCTGCTCCCATAATTCTGTAATTTCTAATATCCTGTTAAAATTATAACAGAGTATAAATTACCACAGTATAGTTGGCTGACATATTTATAGGTTCACAGTCACGCATACATACATATGCACATACATATTGCCAGGTTAATCCATATTCCAAACACTGTTCTACAAAAAAACAACAACCCACCATTAAAGACTTGTTTTGGAGGGCAGGGGGAATCATAAAGTGTCTCTCTATATTTCAGGGTTTCCAATATTTTTGTCATTAAGAAGAAACAAAATTGCTGAGCTGGATGAAAACACAGATCTTGCTTTGCTCGAAAGAGCCTGCTGAGAAGATGAGAGGAAACTCCGCCCCTGCCTACCCACATATGCCCTCCCACCAAATAGAAGAACCGCCCCCTGACTTTACGACTCAGAATGCTTTTAAAGACACGACATTTAAACATGCATTTGGGGTAAGGATGAGAGGTGCACCTGACTGGAGATCAATCTGCTTCTGGTCTTTTTTTCCTATCTCCCTCCCTTTCTCCATCCAGCCATCCAAACATCACATCATGGTCTTCATGATGCAGTTATGATTATAATGAATGGAGATTATTTAGTATCATCATCATTATTAATACTATATAATTGTAAAAAATGAAGTATTAGAATTTACTGCAGTGTATGTATGTTGCGATTTTTTAAAAATCATCTAGCATTGTTATGATTGAAACAGCATAGTAGCATGTAAAAAATAAATAAATACATTTTCACACAGAGACGCACACATGCACATACACACAGACATACACACACAAACACAAACACACACACGTAATAGTGTGCCAGAAAGGTTGTTTGCCTTAGACCCGAAATCTAAAAGAAGGGTTAATTTGTCTTTCAAAAAAAGATTATAATCACAGAACCATAGATTGGAAGGCATCTTGAAAATCTTTTAGTCTATTTCTTGCCCAAAATGTTTTACTCCATTGCTTAATTTTTATTAGCATTCTACACACATACAGGCAGAGAGAGGGGGGGGGGAGGGAGGGAGGGAGGATAGGAGGGAGAGAACATTGTACAGCCCTTTACAAATAAATTTTAGCTACTTCATACATTGTTTGGCATTTCCTAAGTGATATCATTAATAATTTGGGGGAACCATTACTCAAAAGGGTAAGAAATTCAACAATTTGTGCCTCCTTTCCTTTCTAGCTATGTTCTGTTATTTGTCTCTTCTTCATTCCTTCCATTGGGAATTCGTTCCATGAAAATAGGAACAAAAAGAAAAATCACAGGAAATGTTGGAATGCCAAATGATTGCACTCTTTGCCATATTTTAAAATGCTAAAGAGACGCCAGATGTAACATTGAAGAAAGAGTTGCATTTATTTATAGAATTAAATGTGGAATTCATAACCATATTTTTACTACCACTTTGGATCTCTCCTTTTTTTTTTTTTCAAAATTGCATTTCAATGGAATGGACAATGCAAAATTTAAGGTTCCAAACTCAGGCTGGGGATTGCTGCAAAGCTGCATTTTGAAACTCAATTCTAGCAGGAAGCCAACATATGTCATTCAGTTGTTGGTCAAAAACTTCCAGAATCCTACTTGCCTCATTGTGGTCAAATTGAGGTAAGAGAAGAGAAAGTACTGGTCCTTCTATTGTACTTTACTTGATGGTTTTTGATTATGCACTATCGAGTTGGTGTCAAGTCTTTAGACATCTCATAGAATAGATTTTCTCCAACATAATCTGTCTCTACCTTGGTCTTTCAACCCATAGCTACTCTAATTGAGTCCATCCATTTTGCCATTGATCAGTCTTCCAATGCTTCATGCATCCGAGATCACCCATTCTTTTTCCTTCCACCAAAGATTTTAAACACTCTTTCAGAGAGCTAGTTCTTCACACAGTATGTTCAGAATATGATCGCTTGAGCCTTGAATGAGAATTCTGGATTAATTTGTTGGTTTTCTTGGCTAATCATGGAATTATCTGGAGTCTTCTCCAAAATTGAAAAATGTCCATGCTTCTTTCATCCTACTTCTTCAAAGTCCAACTTTCACTTCCATAGAACGTCACAAGAAAACTGTTATCTCTACAACTGTGGTCTTTTTAGCCTTAGAACAATTGGAGTAGAGACAAAAGATACATTGACGTATGTCTGGTCAGTTTTAAGCTAATAACCCAGGAGATCTGGGATCTTTTCTTTCAGAACATATCACAGACTCAGACAAATTTAAGGTGGCTGCTTATTTATTTATGCTGGGTTTCTCTGAATAATTGTTCAACTCCAGATAATTCTATCTGGGTAGATTATGTTGTTGCTCTGTATTTTTACAGTAACTTCTGATAGACACACTATTGAATCAGATGGATCTAAAGGAACTGGAGGAAATAAGTGGAAATGATCCTGCTTCTTCTCATGATCCTGATGGAGGACTTTGCTTGTGCTGAGCATGAGACACTCATACATATTAATATCTACACTGTAGAGTGCACTTTCCTCTTTTCATTGCCGTATTTTTTAAAACATAGTTTTAAATGGTCTTTAATGGTGGAAGACTACAATTGGTACTTGTATTTTACCTATATACATCGCCCAGGATCATATGCAAGCAAGATGGGCAACCAAATAAATTTAAGAGATAAATGGCAAATGAAATAGCCCTCTGAATCTGTAGCATGACCTTGAGAGGTTAGGAATTATCCCTCCTTTGGAGGGAAATCTTTGCCATAATTTTATGTTAGGGTAAAATTGCCAGCCAAAGTGCATATGTCTCCTAAAATGTGTATACCATCATTTGCACCTCCCTAATGCACTAATAGGAAGCTTCACTGAATTTAACAGGACTTATAACATGCATATAATTGCACTGCTTGTTGATCAAAAGTAGTAATTATATCTTGAATGTTGAAGCCTAACATACATTTACACATTGCTTAAACATTTTAAAGGTTTGGGAATTGCCATTATTTTATGATACGAGAGCCAGTTTTTTTTCAAAGTCCTAAGACAGACACAAAGCCACAGCCCTAGAGGAACACTATTTTAAGGAGAAGGATTGTAGCCCTTTAGATATTGTTGAGTGTCATTCTCTACCATTTCCAGCCAGCATGAATAATGGTAAGAGCTGGAGGACAATGACATCTGGTCTACTCTACCTCAAATTGTCCAGCTGCACCAAAAGATGGAGAAAATTCAAAAAAGGAGCCTTACAAAAGCAAAGGCAACAACTCTCTTCCTCCCATCACATTTAGACCCATTTTAACCCCAGCAAAGAAACAAGAATTCTACTGGAGATGACACTTCCAACATTCAAGAGATATTTGATTGGGTATATAATTGTATAGATTTTTTGAACTTTTCAGATGATGGAACTCAAGGCAGCATTTTAGGTTGCTTTGCATCCAACTACTCAGCTCAAACTGCATAGCTTCAACAAGGAGATTGCATCATGACTCAAAGAGAGGAAAGAATGTGATCCATCTTGAAATGGTCCATCTCCAAATTGTATACAGGAAGATCTGATTCCTGGGGAAAAGAAGTCAATTCCACCCTTGTTAGAAGATGAAGACAGAGAAAAGGCTAGTTTACTTTGTTGTTCCCCAATGGGTAGTGGGCTTTTTGCCAAATTCTTCTGAAAGCCTCTACCACTACCCTATTAGGTCTCAATTGGAAACAATTTCACTAACAGGCAACCCGATGAGATAAGTATGGTGTTTCCGTGCTTTGCTCTTTCTTCTGCAGCCAACCCTGTCATGTTTGGCTCTTAAACATCTGCTTGTTTGAAAAACATTCATAAATAAACACCAGAAATGCCTAAATTGCCGGTCTTCCTTCCTGGAAGAAATTGAACATAATTAATCAAAATCCAGTGCTCCACTGACTCATTGCCTGTGAGTAATAGCAAATCTGTCTTGCTTTTGAACTTGCGATCACATCTCCATACATATCCTCTAATCAAGATGGCAAAGCAGTCTTTTGATTGGAAAAATGCAGCAAAGATCTGTTTCTTTCTGTGTCCAGCTGACTACAACAAGTGATCACATTGAGGTTTGTTAAAAATGTTCCTTTATCCCGATGTTAACAAGACAGAATGTTAAGTGTGGTAACTAGAGAATGGGCAGGAGCGCTTTATGTTTATGAGGGAAACAAAGGGACTTTGGATTCAACTTACTCAACACAATTAGGGGTAAGAGCACATAGTTGGAGCAAGTTAGAAACAAAATATTGACAGTGGAGAAAAGGGGGGGCAATAAAGTTACTTCTTCCTCTTCCCTTTTTTCCTCAGAAAAAAGCAAACAAAAATTATTATGTGTTAAACATTGAATGCTTGTTGGAAGAAAATGTTAGCTGACATCTACACAATACATGTAGTGAAGATGTCAGGTAGATCTCACTAGGAAGGGAATTCTTCTAATGGAAAACAGACTATGGGTTAATTCAGAAGTGCCAACTTTTTTCAGCTCAAGAGCAGCCTGTTGCAAAGATGAGGTCTCCAGGTATGGAACTGCTCTGTCCACTTGGAAACCTCCCCTCCAAGCAGACCATCAGAAATGGCAAAGCTCTTTCCTTTCCTTTCCTTTCCTTTCCTTTCCTTTCCTTTCCTTTCCTTTCCTTTCCTTTCCTTTCCTTTCCTGGGAGCTTGAGGTTGCTTCTTAAGTGAGGCCAGTAAATACTAGCTATAACACAGGTATCAATAACTTTCTGACTGAAATAATTGGCTATGGTTATCATAAAGCTTTCTGTCACGTTCTCTGTTTCAATATTTCAAAACTTGTGTTCTCAGAGAGGTGTCCAGGATGGAACAAGTGCTTGGATTTTGTTAGAGAATACTTTTTGGGACTGTAGGAATGTAAGCACTGAACTGCCTGTCCTAAAAGAGAGCCTTATTTTTTTTCCTTATGTAAGACTGACAAGCTGTCATGGCATGTGGTTGGTAGATAAGGAAAGCAATTATCCATGGCAAGAAATAAATTTCAGTGTGGTCATGATTTTAACTCAGTTCTTTTTTCTTTAAAACAGGGGTATGGCCACAGGGGTATGGCCACAGATAAACAGATAAGTAGCAAAAACAGGGACTACAGAAACAATAGTCCTCAAGATGCTTTTTTTAAAAAAAAATAGCTCCCTAAATTTTGGGGCACTATGCCAGAAGAATACTTTGGGTAGTAAAGCAGCATTCTAGACTGAAATAGAGTTTGGTGTTGAAGAAACAGACCAGGATGCTAAATAAGTTTCTATACATGCTCAGAACCTAGTGGGAGGCCTTTTGCAACCACAGGAGAAATGCTGGCCAAATTGAGTTGGTTTGCTTTGTCACCGTCTTTTCAGGCACTGAGGCAGAGCAATTTTCAGCTGGGGTCATTACAACAATTTGGATCGAGATGATGCCTCAAAGTAGAACAGGGAGGCTTCATAAAAATATACTGTTTGTAAAAACAACACTTATAAATGGGTGCTCTTCAGGACTTAAGTATAACAATATTGTATGAATGCTGAGACAAATAGTAATCAATGATAAGGTACAGTGGGCTCTAAATGCTAGAGCCCACTGTAACTTCATAGCCAAAAAGGCATTAAGAGTTGTTAACCTAATCCTACGTAGCTTTTTCTCTGGTAATATCACACTACTAACTAGAGCATACAAAACATTTTGCTAGACCAATACTCAAATACAGCTCATCAGTCTGGAACCCATATTACGTATCTGATATTAGCACAGTTGAGAAAGTCCAGAAATATTTCACAAGAAGAGTTCTCCACTCCTCTACTCGTTGTAGAATACCTTATGCCACCAGACTTGAAATTCTAGAACTAGAAAACCTTGAATTACGCCATCTTCGGTCTGATCTAAGTATGGTATATAAAATCATACATTGCAATGTCCTACCTGTCAATGAATACTTCAGCTTCAACCATAATAACACAAGAGCACACAATAGATACAAACTCAAGGTTAACCGCACCAAACTTGATTGCAGGAAATACGACTTCAGCAACAGAGTGATCAATGTCTGGAATATTCTACCTCACTCTGTAATTTCTTCCCCAAACCCCAAAAACTTTAACCTTAGACTGTCTACTATTGACCTCACCCCTTTCCTAAGAGGTCTGTAGGGGGTGTGCATAAGCGCACCAACGTGCCTACCGTCCCTGTCCTATTGTTTCTTTTATCTTTCTTATATGTGCCCATTCCATGTATTCATAGCTATATATATACTTATACTTATTATCTTGTAAACAATTGACAAATCAAATAAATAAATAAACAAACAAACAAACAAACAAACAAACATGGTCTATAAGTAGGGCAATGTCTGGTTTAATCTCTGGATTCTCTAAGCCAAAGAACCTCAAGTAAATTATTTGAAAATTTATTATGTCTATTCTAACATAATAAAGTTCTAACCATGATTCAAAACAGGTAATATTGATCTAAAATAAATAAATGGTCTGATCTAGGATAAAGTTGCCAAATTCTTCAGAATGCCTACAAAGAAAAAGAACACTAGGTAGAGAGTAGTAGATGCTTTATGGATTATCTGTGTGTTGGGATTTCAATAGCCACATGTGAATGTTAACAACCCCCAATCAACATTTACAATCATATGTCTTAATGTCTGAAAATATGAAAATAACAACCAATAGTTCTTATTAGGTTCATTTCACTAATTCCGGGGCATTTATCCTAACATAATAACAGAATAGACCAGGAAGCATAAGGCCTCTATCAGGAATTCAATCTGTCTTACAAACTGCATTGGTTCTCAGTTTATTTCTTGGCAAAATTCAAAATGCTAATAATGACCTTTAAAGCTTGAAGAAAGGCTTAGATCCAGAATGTCTAAAGGTCCTCATCCTATATCAGTCAGTCTAATCACTAGATGGTGAGGCCGTGTTTTGTGTCCTAGTTATAGTGAAGCCTGAACTGATACAGACAAGAGTAAGGTCTGAATTTAAAGAATGAGACTCCCTGCCTCCAAGCTCCAAGCTGCCTGGATCCCTTTTTGGCAGCCATTTATCAGTGGATATACAGTGAATATAAATTTTATTTCATATGTTACTGTAGTTCATATATCCTTGCTACTACATAATGTCTCTTTCCTTGAGGAGTCAATCTAAGAGTAGAAATGGGTGGCTATAAAAATTGAATATAGAAATTCAATAAATAAAAGTAGTTTTAACTATTATGCATCTCGTCCATCAAAGCATAAGCATTCAAAGGATGGAATATCACCTTTTATAAGAAATAAACACTGCTGTACCATTATAGGAAATGAAAACTTAACCCAAAGATCTTCAACTTTTTGAGACTGGAGAATCATGCTTGGAATTTTGAGGAGATGCTTTGAGCATTCTCTTAAAATGGCTGATGAGTAATATTTGCCTGTTCTTCAAATTACTGCCGTGGTGGAGGTTAAGCATTTAGAAAGCACAAATTTATTCCATTTGCCACTGTTAGCTCCTCAAGATCCCTTTCCGTCTTCCCTTGGGGTCCCTTTGGAATCCTGGAGGCTTTCTTGGAAATAAAATGGGGCCAGGGGCTATCCCTTTGATCTGCCACATGCCAGCTTCCCATCTTTTAATTAAAAATTTTTTCTAAAATGTAAAAAAGCAGGTAGATCATGAAATCTGGAGGTGTCAATCCACAAATAAGTGGGTGGGATTGTGTTTCATTAGGGACTTCAGTTTTAGGCATTTAAACATTATTACGGTGTGGGGGGAAAAAGATTACGTGTTAACAAAATTGCTATAAAAATCAGTATTGCTATCTTTGTTTGCTCTTAGATCTTGTTTTCTCATTCTTCAGCTGAAGGATTTTAAGAGCACCTTCCTCTTAGCACTGAGGCAAAAACACATACGTGGAAGCTGCCATTCCTCTTATAAGGATGTATCAACCCAGTTGCATTGCCAAGCTTATATTGGGGCACTCACATCAATGTTTGTGATAGTTGAATGAGTGCCATGAATGGATTGCAGCCCACAGCTCGGTGAGTGTGCAAATAAGGCATGCAGCCTTTGACAGCAAGGCGGGTTACCTGTGCCAAGTGTATAAGAACTGTAAACTTCAGGTTGCTATAAAGTTCACATTGCTGAATCATGGATATGTTTAATAAGTAGTTGTGTCCTTTTTTAGTAAAGCAATGTGGTTTATATTTAAGATTAGGTTAGCAGTTAGCAGGACTTCTGTTGCAATTCTATTTTCCAGGGGATTATAACTTGGCTGTAAAAAGTTGACTGAGGAGATGAGGTTTAACAGAGACAAGGCCTTGGCTCAGCCATCACTGTGGGAAGTGCTCTTTTGCAGCATTTTTTTTTTAAAAAAACACCATTTCAGATAGTTATATAGCAAAAGTATAGTATGTGTTTGGCTATTTACAGGGTAGATTTATATGGCATCTTAACCATAATCAACCAATTCAGAAGTCACATTTTTATCAACCCTTAATTTTTAGGAATACCAAAAAAATTGGAATCATTGCTCATATTCACAACATTGAAAGAACAAGGGATCAGACTAACAAGTGACTATGCATAACTTAATGTTCAAATTGTAGAAAAACAACTATATTGCTCTCAGGAGATAATACAGCTCTGAAATATGATATCTGTTTCCTTTTTTTAAAAAAAAATTCATCTATTCAGTTGCCATCCCTGCTCCTGGAGCAATGTTGAAATAAAGATCTATACTCATGGGTCCTTTATGCTAGGAGGTTCCTGAGAGAA
The DNA here is from genome assembly GCF_049901715.1 of Pseudonaja textilis. NCBI lineage: Eukaryota > Metazoa > Chordata > Lepidosauria > Squamata > Elapidae > Pseudonaja > Pseudonaja textilis. Next base: position 122,743,414 of record NC_141991.1, on the reverse strand, counting down.
CATTTTTATATATCTAGAAGTTTGGAGAAGGAAGCCCACAAGTTAATGTTGTTCCAAGTCTATTTTCACCTGAGGCGATTCCAAATTCTTATATTAACTCTTCCTTAGAAAAATAGAATAGAAGTGGACATAGGGTTCTCTCATCATAGCTAAAAGTCCTCTTTAAGTTAGCTGAATCAGCAGAACAACATGCCAACTATTAAGTTTTACACATTATGGGGGGGAAAGCTTCCAAGGTCCTTGCCACAGAGAAACAGCTCTGCCAGCACTACCAAAGGTACCACCTCTTTGATGCCAAAAGTCTGGAAGGGACAGAGTGCCCAGAATAGCTGAAACAGCAGAGAGAGTAACATTACAACAGCAATGACAATATTGTCAACTAACGTACTTAGCTGTCCAACTCTACCCAAAAAAATGCTAGAAAGTAATCTGACCATAGATTTCTGCTGGACTAGGTGTCTTGCAGAAGAAGAGTTTGAGGTGGACACGAGGACATCAGGATGAGTGGAAAAATTGGAGGATGCACAATAGATACAGGATGAACAGAGAGTCAAGAGAGACTTGTGAGAGAAGAATAATTCCTGGAAAATAAGAAAAGTGACAGCCCCCAAAGAAGGGAGGACAGTTGTGCTAATGCAAAATTCAGGAGTGCATGTTGCTTCTGGGTGGTACATCAGTGTCCTTATTAAAAAACAAAATCACACCTGGTTAATTGTAAAAGCCATGTAATAATAGCATTCCCCATAGCTTCAGATTTCATCCCGTCTCATAAAAATTACAACTACTCAATGGTGATTTTTACAGAGGCTTTGGGGAATGTGCCCAACATTTTTGCAAACCTCATATAGCCACCCCTGTACCCCATCTCACAATTTGTGTAGTTCTGATTAGAAGAGCAAATTAAGTCTTTTGATCCCTAAGGGTTAAAATATGAGAGGGAAAAAATAGCTGTCTCAACCAAGCCAACATGAAATGTCCATTCATCAGAACACCAGACTAGTAACAGCAAAAAGATGTAATTACCTCAAATCCCATTGGGCTGGACTGGCTGCTAGTAAAGTGGCAGCATTTGCAATAACAGAAGCAAACTTGGAGACAGCAGTGAAGGACAAACTGAGGAAGATTTACTGCCCTCCCCCGCCCCGCCCCCTCCACCCCCACGAAAAGAAGCCTTCCTGAAAACAAGCTAAGTGATCAGCGAGAAGTTTTGGCCCCCTCCATCAGTTTCATCAGGATGTCCTGTTTAAAGAAGAGTTAAATCTCCAGGAATCTTAAAAATCCGTGGATCCAGTTTTGCATTGACAATGGTTGGGGCAGGACTTTTTCTAGGTCTATGCAACTTAGACAAAAGAAAAAAATTATTTGGTTGGTTGGTTGGTTGGTTGTATCTCGCCTTTAAGCAGTGAACATATCCAAGTCTCCTTCCTCCTCCTATATTTCTCATAACAGAAACTTTGTGAAATGGGCTGGGTGAGAGATTGAGTGACCAGCACAGTCACTCAACAAGTTTCATGGCTATTTAATAATATTATTAATTATTGTAATTTAATAATATTAAAGATATCATCACAGAATGTACGTTATTATTATGATTGATTGCACAGTCAGCCAGAAGTTTAGACTGGATTTGGCATTTTTATCCCTGTATTGAGTCCTTCCCAATGATCTGAAATAGGCAAATGTTATTGTTTGTTAAAGGTATTGTTGCAGGATGTAATCTCTAACAGACTTTTTTGTCTTTCTTATCGACAATTGTTAAGTTTGGGGTGTTATCTGGCAGGTGCCTGTCTGAATTCTAAAGTCTCAGAGCAATTTAACTTCTTCATTTTCTATAACTTTCTCTATTTTATGGTCCCACCACTTCTTGCTTGCAGGCAACTGATATTTCTTGCAGATCAGTGGTCGAATTCAAATTTTTTTACTACTGGTTCTGTGGGTGTGGCTTATTTGGTGGGTGTGGCTTGGTGGTCATGTGATTGGATGGGTGTAGCTTAGTGGTCATGTGACTGGGTGGTCGTGCTTGGTGGGCATGTGACTGGCTGGGCGTGGCCAACTCAATGTCACTCATATCAAGGGGTGCCTCACCTGGCCCCTCCCCTCCCAGCCATTCCTTGTCACCCAGCCTCAGCTTATCTATAGTTCTGTAAAAATGTTGTTCACCTTTTTTGACTTTATTATCTGCATACTATAGATGTACTTTCATGGACCACTGAAAGGAGGAAATGGCTCACATGCTTTACTCAAGTGTGTGATAGGCAACAGGCTTTTAAGGGGCTGCCACAAAGAAAGGGGGACAATGTATTTTCCAAAGAAGCAGAATGCAAACAAGAAGCAATGGATGGAAACTGAACAGAGAGAAGCAGCCTAAAACTAAGGAGAAACTTCTTGATAGTGAGAACAATTAACCAGTGGAACTGCCTGTCTCCAGAAGTTCTGGGTGCTCAATCACTGGAGGTTTTTAAGAAAAGACTGGACAGCCATTTCTCTGAAATGGTTAGGGTTCACCCCAAGGTCCCTTCTAAGTATTATTCTGACACCTTTCCCAGGAGTTCTACTGTTTGGCATCCTCAGTTTTCTTGCCTCAGCTGGGAGTTGGACCTCCAAGGTCCCTTTCAACTCTCGTTAAACACATGTGTATTTTATGCTCTGGACTATTGACATTGAATGCATGTAAACCCTGAAAAATATGTGGTAGCCCTGGGCAAAAGAAAGGCAGAAAAATCAGTCTAGGTGTAGGGACAGTGTAAAATATTAACACATGATAAATAATGGAACAATTAAAAATAATAGCACAGAGTTTTATCTCTCTCTCTCTCTCTCTCTCTTACACACACACACACACACACACACACACACACATACACACACACACACACACAGAGCACTTAACAGACAAGCATTTTGGAAGCAGTTCCTTTAAATTTCTTCAAGGCTGAAGTGGATTCCCCCAGCCCTTCTGTCACTCCTTCTCACTCCAGACACTTCAACTCATACAGGGAAAGCAATACTTGCAGCGTCCATGGGGAATCCTTGGAGAAGTTTTTAAAGGACCTGCTGCTTCTGAAATGCATTTCTTTTACGTTGCAAAAGTGCTCCAAGGCTCGATTCACCCCCACCACCTCTGTCAGAACACACTCTTTCTCACTCCCGACACTTTAACTCACACAGGGAAAGCGATACTTGCAGTGTCCAGGCCTTTCTTCCTTTCCCCCAGGGAGAAAGAGGACGTGGGGAACGGAAAGCTAGGAGAGCGATCACAAGTGAGTGACCGGGCAACTGGTTGGGGGGCGTGACCAGCCAGGGGTTGCCACCGGTTCAGTGATCCACACCAAATAACCACTACCAGTTTGCCCGAGTAGGTGTGAGCCAGTTGAATACAACCTCTGTTGCAGATCTTCCAGTGCACCATTGCTGCTACTTGGTCATGCAGCTGCTTGTAGTCAGTCTGTGCGATCTTGCAGTAGCTTACTAGGTGGTCCATTGTTTCCTCAGCTTCTTTGCATAGGTGGCACTTACTGTCTGTTACCGTCTTCTCAATACTGGCTTTGTATACACTTGTCATTGTCATTGTTATTGTTATTATTATAAACTTTTATTCATTAAACATGAAACTCAGTCAACTAAACATTTAAAAATGTATCACAAATATCATTGACTGATGGTTGATACAGGTTGCTGCCAGCATCCTAGGTATCAGCCAAGTATCTTCTTAAAATGTATGTTGTTATTTTTATCATTGTTATTGTTGTTATTATTATTATCAATTCATAACAACATGAAGTCACAGCTTCACAAAGCACACACTCACCGAACTGGTTGTTTCACTGGTTGTTATACTGATCTACTGCTTCTTCAGCTTCTTTGTACAATCTTCACTTTGAATGATTGATTTTTCAATTCTGGCCTTAACTACATTAATTCAAATAGCTTGCTCCTGAGAAGCCAAAATCAAGCCTTCAATTTCTTTTTTTATTGTTCATTTGTAAGCCATTAATCTTTATCCATTTTTCTCTTCAGTCTTTTGTAGAAATTAACCAAGTAATGCTTTTCCTTGCCAGCAATCTATTCATGTTTTTATTATATTATTTCAATGTTCACTTTTTGTTCATCGTTCATTGAGTAAATTCCAATTTTTAACTTACATCACTGCTTGTTCTTGGTTGTCTTTTACAATAATCAGCCAATGCATGTTTTTCTTCTTCAACAGCTTGTCCTCCATTTTTGTGGGGCATATATAATCTATCAATATCACCATGGGGAAGTAATGCATGATGAATAGCCATCACCTTCTTAATTTTTGGTCCAAACTGTCCAATTAACAATTCCAACAATGCATCATATCATAGATATGGCCCAGGTGTTAATAGCTTTGATGGTGTTTACAATTTAGTTTTGTCTTTAGCAATTTTCTCCCACTCTTGGATGTATTCTTTATTAATTACATTTTTAACTTGTTCATACTTGATATTACCCGACTGTAAAATGCCCAGATGCTTATAGATTTCATCGTGATGGCTTCTAGTGATTTTGACCATTTGGCATTTCAATTCCATTATGTTTCTGATTTTACTCTGATTTAATGATATTATGCTATATTTCTCTGGGCCAAATTCCATTCCAATATCTGTGTAGGGGATGGCTTGACAATCTATATGCAAAGTCTCATTAATGTTGATGATGATGATGATGATGATGATGATGATGATGATGATTGCCTTCAATCAGTGTTGACCTTGTCAGGCCCTTGCAGTTTCTGTGGCAACTTTTTTTAGAAGTGGTTTGCCTTGCCTAATTCCACAGGCTGAAGAGTGAGTGGACCAAGGTCACGCAGCTGACTTTGTGCCAAAGATGGGACTAGAATTGACAGCCTCTAGGCTGGCATCTTAACCACTACCCCAAAATGGGTCCCATTATTATTATGAGTACATTGTTATAAATGTAAGCAATTTATGATGTGAAAGATACCCATCATGTTAACAATACTACGTACTACAAAATTCCAAGCTTTGAAACACATCCAGATAGCTTTTAAAATTCCATAATATTGGGGTTGGAGGTGGGGGGGGAGAGGAGAGAGACAGAGAAAAAAACAACAAGCAAGTGTGACTTGGCAGACCCTCAATAATGAAGGCCTGTAGCAGGCCCACTCTAGGGGCATCGCCTTTTTCCAGTGCTGAGGTTGGAATCAAATACAAGATGAGTAGAATGAGATCACCTTCTCCATTCCCCACAAATCCTTGTGAAGGCGCAGCCCCTGATACCAGTCAGTTTCTTAACAAACTCCAGACATGCCCATTGTCAGGAAGGGAGACATCTCCCAAACCCTCTTCATTTATTCTTTCTTCCAAACAATAATCACTTAATCTCACTCATTTGGGTATGGAGTCTGAAGAAAGCCAGTTGGAAAGGATTTGGATTTCTATTATGCCAGCTAAAAAATGATCTCTGTGTGCCTGTATGCGCGTGCTGGCGTACAGATGTGTATCCCTCCTTTTAAAAGGTGTAGAATTAGCCTTTAATAGAGCTGGCAGACTCTCTGGCTCTTGCTGCACAGGGGGACAAATAGTATGTGTTGTTCAGATCCAAAGGAACATTTTCATCACGGAGCACAATGTTTGCAAGCATGAGTCCAGAGACAGCTTTCTCCATCTGTAAATATGTCAAGAACAAATTGGCAGAGGCAATCTTCTGTGCAACTGGAATGCGCAGGAAATAGCTGGAACTATACTTATCCATAAAATAAACAACTTAATTCCCACCGCCACCCCCAAAACGGCTCTTCTTGTGTCCTGCTCACCGTGGTGTGGATGGAAAGCTGCCTTCCACTCAACTTTTAAAGCAGAGCTCAAGTGTGTCATTAAGAGGAGGCTGCTCCCTCCCTCAGGCTAACCGCAGTCACCAGCAGAACCCTGAGTAACTGAAACCACTTCCCCAGCTGTTCCTCGACATACAATTGAACAGGCCATGTAAAGTTCTGTTGAAATCCTGCCAGGGTTTGCCAATGAAATCTGGGTATTATACCTGGCAGGAATCCTAAATCCTTAAAATATCAGCTGCCCCTGCCTGAACAACTCGGCTTTGCAGCGGGGTAGAAAAAACAAATACATCCTCCCTAAAGAACTGCCTCAATGCCATGTCTTCCTACCATTTTTAAATGTATACAATTAAAATGGCAGAGAGGGCATGTGCATTTTAAGTCTCAAAACTGCATTGCCCCCTGTTACAGGACTGCAGATCGCTCTGATGCACTTTTTAATAGGCAACCTATTTGTTTTATCCTCCCAACAAAACAGAGCAGACATGGCAAGTTCCAATGAAAGTCAGTTCCCAGTTTATTCATCACACTAAACCATCACGCAGCTGGATTTTGCCATGGCGCAGCATGGGAATCCAGCCACTGTGGGTTGGAAACCTCAGGTTGTGGCATAGCAGAGTTGTTATGGTTATTAATTGGCTGACTGGTTGGGGGATTAAGATAACACTATGTGAAACAAACGATGTGTTAATTCAGAAGTGCCAACTTTTTTCAGCTCAAGAGCTTCAGCCCAAGCTTTGTGTAGCACATTAGAATAATAGCTTATGGTCGCTGCTGAGGTTTCCGTGTGCCTTGCATTCATTCTGAGGGCACAGGTTGCAGTTTTCAAACATGCTCAGCCAACACAATTCAGAGCATACTGTGATTTCATCATAATTCTATTTTCTGAGAACCACATGGAATGTAGGGAAGCATTAACAATTCATTTGCATCATTGTAGTTTCCCACAATTATCTGAGATTGAGGGAGGATAATTGTAAATTCTTTCATCTTAATATTTCCATGCAGATCTTCCATCCACAGATCTTCCAAGCAGTTTGCGAAGCTAAAAAATGAAACATATAAACAACATCTATCTAAATAATATCCATTCCATGTGTATAGTTTTCTTTTTAAATATACCCAATAGCCAGTAAAGGCTGAATCAATCCCAGACTCCTGTCAAAATGAAACAGTTTCCTAGCAGCATATCTTCATAAAGACTTGTGTGAAAATTCCAATTGTAGTGTTTGGGCATTGAGATTGCATTATTTAAAATTAATCTCTACATTTGCTGATCTGAAGATATTATTTCTGCTTTCTGTATTGCCAGAAATATATCAGCCCAGGCAAGAGACAGATCTGAGTTACCAGGGTCCTTTATGTTGTACCTTTGCTTCGGATCAAATGAAGACACTTGAGTTGAGCGTAAGGTTTTTGGGCTGTTCACACTGAAATTTCTAGAAGATATCTCCAGTCAATGTGAAGCATTACAGCATATCTACAAAGTTAAAATAGTCAGTAAAATGCAAGATCTTAGTCATGATTAATTAACCAATACTAAAAATAACCTGATGCATCTCCTTGCCAAAGTACACATGCTCTTATGTTTACATATCTAAGTGTTTTGATGGCTTTCGTAAGCAAATCATTTGTCCCACAAACAGGGATTTCCATTGGGACATATCTAACTACTCAACTGTCAGCAGTTACCAGTTATACGTCTAGTCTGGCAAGAGGCACTTCTGCTGATAACTCAGGAAATACAGTTGCGTTTTCGACTTTGTCACTTGCCTCCACTTGTTTCTGTACCTCTGACCTTCAGCTGGCTATGTAGGCCACTCCAGCTTGTACAGATAGTCCTCAACGTATACCCATTCATTTAGTGACTGTTTGAAGTGACAACAGCAGTGACCTTTGTCCATTTTCCACACTTACGACCGTTGCAGCATCCCTGTGGTCATAAGATCAAAATTCAGACTTTTGGCCACTGACTCGTACTTATGATGGTTGCAGTGTCCCGGGGTCCTGTGATCACTTTTTGTGACCTTCTGACAAGCAAAGTCATCAAGGAAGCCAGATTCACTTAACAGCTACATTGCTAACTTAACAACTGCAGTGCTTCACTTAACAGCTGTGTCAAGAAAGATTGTAAAATGGAGCAAAACTCACTTAACTGTCCTGCTTAGCAACAGAAATTTTGGGCTCAATTATGGCTGTAAGTCGAGGACTAGTTATACCTGCTGTTAGTTCTGAACACTTCCTCTCAAATTGGGTTTGAGAAGGCCCAACCCTGAACATGAGGTACAATCACGGCATCACTGGCCTTTGACTTTTTGCTACGTGAATCGTACTGAGAAATGCCAACAAAAATCATCGAAGTTTTCGATTCAAATATTACTCTTAAATATCCCTGAAACTTCAAACAAACTGTTCTGCCAATCCATTTGCAGCTCAGTGAAATGGTGCTAATGCTACATGTCTTTTCAGGAATGCCAAAACTGTTTGTCTAAAAATTGTGGTCTACTGTCACTTACTATTTGTTCTGGAACATCTGCTTTCTGCAGGAAGTCTCTTATTACATATCTGGTATGAGTGGTTTTTGTTGTTGAAGTTCCTGGAAACACCTTGAGTCACTTTTGAACATGCACCGACTAAGACTGAAAAATATGATGCCTCTAATAATGCGGTGATGTCTGTATTAATCCTTTGCCATATTAAGCGGACGGTTCTCACAGGTGAAGTGGTATTGCTTTTAATAACTTTGGGACATGCTGATAACATGAAAACCATTGCACATTGTTTGAACTGTGAGTCTATTTCTGGCCATGAAATAGCATAATGAATTATTGTCTCCTCCTTTACTATCCCAAAATAGGAAGTGGTTAGCTCTTCCAACACTCAAGTTTTTAACCCAGATGGTGTGGTGACCCTCTACCCCTACATCATACTGTTGCCATCAAGTATACATTCATCACAGCATATAAAACTCCAAGAACTGAGATATTTGTTAGATACTTCTGTCATTCCAGAATAATAAGACAGTATTAAGTCTCTCTTTGTTTCTCTCTAAACTATCTCAGCTGTGACAGGAAGATTCTCAGTCCTTGGGAGAGAAAACATGTCAAAGGAAACTCCATCTAATGTTGATTTTTCAAACTGTTTATTCTACAAGGATCAAACAAACAACCCATTGGCATTTGCATATTGAATGTCCTTTTGAATTCTGTCTTGTTTCTGCATTCTCCAAGGAATAAAAAGCCCAGTGCTGGATTAAAGCAGCTGCTCTAAGCAGAATCACTTTTAAAGCATTGAAGATTGATAATGGTGGCTGATGATCCATGATGAGAACAAACTGCCTTCTAAACCAGGGTTGGTTGAAATGCTTAAATCCTCAAATAGACCTCGGGGCTTCCAAGTCTACACATGATTCTTTTTTTAAATTGGAAATTGCTACGATGTGAAAGCTGTTAGGCATTCACTGCTCTCCTCTGCAATACAGAACACAACAAATAGGTCAACGCCATATTGTAAGAATTATAAGCCACCTTCAGTAGTAATATAAATGGATGACAATGTCCAAAGCCACTCTTTTCTTTTGTAGAAAGTTGGCACCTACCCTTCTAGAAGAATGAAATATTTTGAGAAATATTAACAAGGCAGAAAATTATATTTCCCTGGATGAGAATTTGAGAAACATGCTCTTGGAGACAGAAAGCACTCCCCAACTTTCTTGATGGCCTTCAGCAGATGTCAGCATTTAAGAGATAAACAGCTTATTGAGATCTAGGTAGCTCTATTCATAGGCAAAAATTCCCTGCAGCAAGGTCTGAACAAAGGTATGATTAGCCCTCAGCCACAATAGGAATTGCCCAACAAACCCCTTCATTGCATTAGCAGACCAAGTTTCAACCAAGCTTGGCTCAGACAAGCCACAGAGCCAGCTATGACCCCTACAACAGCCAATAGAATACATGTTCTTGCACAGGAACAGGAAGCTCAAGTGCAAAGCCCAAGAGAAGATATAAACCCCACCCATTCTCAATTCCATGTGGTCAGCTGCACCAGAAACACAAACTTGTGCTTCTGTTCATCAATAAACGGACCCTTTTCCCAATCAGCCTCCAGCCTTCATTTTGTCTCCAGGGCCTTTCTCCTGGCTTGGAACAGAGCCAGATGGATATTTCTTTCAACACATTGCTTGTTCAAGTTCTCCTTTCCATTCCCATGACCTCCCCACTGGCAAAGTGTTCGAGAGGGAGATTCCCGATGGCTGAAATTGGAAGGGAAATGTTTTTTATAATTAACAAATCAAAAATCAATGTGGCCTGGGGGTTGAGCCCTCCTCACTGATGGACCGTAGATCGCAACTGTCCATGGCTATGGTCCATGCTCTTTTGTCGGAGAGCCCCGATCATTGCAATTAGGGGCTGAAGCTGCCTTGGAGGGGTGGTGGAGTAAGGAGAAGCCACAAGCCAGGTTGAGGGGAGCTGCATCTCCCTTCCTGGGCTTGGTCTTTTTCCTCCCGAAGACGACTGAAGCGGTGGTCTAAAATGGCCACCCCAAAGAGGAGGACTCAGCTGGACTAAGATTTGTGCAGGAGGGAAGAAAGAGGTGGATAACATCTGAGCAGGGTCAATTGGGAAAAACAACTAAACAAAAGTACCCCGGGATTAAGGTAACATTGAACTTTTAAGAAAAGAAAAGTGAGCGGCGGAAATACAAAGGGACAGGTAAAAAATAAGAAAATAATTTTTAACAGCTAAGCAGGGCTTCGAACCGGGAAAGGAAGAAGCCAGAACTAAAGACTTAATTAAATTGGACTAAAATATTTCGGCAATAAACAGGCATAAAATAAAGCTGGACTTAAGATTGTCAAAAAATAATAATAGTAAAATTTACAAATTGGAGACTGGATTGTGCTGGAATATTGAGGTTCAAAAAAATCCTAAATAATAAAATAGGGGGGGGAAAGGTGAAGATTTTGCATAATGGAGAGTGCCATCTTCTGACAAAAACTTAAACTCAATCAAAAGGGAAATCATCTTGTTTTTGTATGAACTTATGTTGATATAATGTTAAAGAAATATTGAAAAAAAGTAAGAATTTTAGAAAGTGAAAACAGAACCAGATTAAAGAAAGAAGCAAGGAGAGACTGACTGTGGGATTGATTGATGTTTTTGGTATAGACCCTGGGTTGGACCAATTGAGGACTTTAGAAAATTTGAAGAAGAAAGAAGGAAAGTAAAAGTGTTTTTTGTGGACTTCAACAATTATAAAATATAAGAGTGTGTAATGATGATATCTCTTTGGGAATTAAAATGGAACTTAAAAATATGAGAGAATTACTACAGGAAAGAGGCGAATCACTTTGCTCTGTGTTAGAAGAAATGGAAATGGCGATTGAAGAACAAGAAGAAAGAACTTCAGGGAGGGCGGAGCTGGCATCGCGACGATACGGCATGAGATCTTGGAGGTCTGAGATTGCTGCTGATATCTTTGCTCCTGGACGATCCTATCAGATATAAACCGTCCCGAAGAGTTGGTGAAAGTGAAGAGCACATCCTGTCAATCCCAGGGACACCACAAAGTCCCTGGTAGATCCAGGAGAAGCTCTTCTTGCCAGCGGCAAAGAGGCAGCCATTAAAGCTGCTGAAGTTGGGACAGCTCCGAAACAGAGAGAACAGAAAGAGAGAGTGTGCCGGTTTGGTGAGAACTTTTTCTTTATTCTAAGATCTGAAAGGACACCCTAAGGAAAAGAAAGAATCTGTAAAAGTTTTGACAGAAGTGATTAAGCAGTGATTTTAAACAGGAATGTCAAAGTAACTTTTTTTTCTCATTGCTGGATTTTCTATCCATGATCGTATATTTTGAAACTGGACTGGTTTTTTCTTTTCCATCTATTTTTCTTTTCTCCTTTTTGATTTTCTAACCATTTTAGGCTAGAGACTCCCTTTTAGTTATTTCTTTTTTTAAAATATTTGTTTCTTTTATTATTATTAATTCTTATTGCATTTTGCTTGGAAAAAGGGGCGGGGGAGTGAAAGCAAAGAAACTTTGTAGCACTGCCAACTAGAGGCTTGGAAATATTCTATTTCTCTTGTGACCAGACAAAGCTGAGAAAGAAAGAACTGAGACTTTTTTTTCAAGGACATTGCTATTTGATAAGATAGAGGGAAGAGCATGGGAGAGTATTATTGCAGATGCTCTTCTGGGTTTCTATCAACAGCTGGAGTCTGGTGTTGAAGTTTATAGGAAAAGAAAAGGTGACAAGTTTCTGGAGAAGAGTGTTATAACAAGAGCCTTGGATAACTAAACAAAGTGCAGTGTGTTTTATTGATTTTTCCTAAGCTGTGCTACCCCTCCTCAACAGTTTACTTTTTGAAATAGCTATTTGGACTTTTAGTTCTTTGGAACTTGTCTTTGCTTTTTTTTTCTTTATGCTTGTCTTTGGAAGTTAATTTTTTATGTTTGTTTTTTATTTTAAAAGAAAAGTTTTAGTATTAATTATTCCCTTCCTTTTCTTTTTAAGGGAGTAGCCTTTTTCTCTTTTTGCCTTTCTGGTACTTTTGTTTTTCCATCTACCTCCAATACTGGTTTTTTCTTTCTTTTTATCTTGTTTTTTTTCCTCTTATGCAGCCTTTTATATTTGAGACCTCTTAATTGGATTAAGGTGTTGAAGAACCTGAAGAATTTTTTATTTTTTTTAGCTTTTTATTTTTCACTTTTCCGTCTTTTTTAGGATTTTACAACTTTTTCTCCTTTGTGTATGTTTATGGTTTTTTTCCTTCATTTTTTCCTTCATTTTCCTTCATTTTCATTGTTATCTAACTAATCGATTGGATTAAGGTATACAAGAACCTGAAGAAATTCTTTTTTCTTTTTTTATTATTATTACTATTTGGCTTCCTTTTCCCTACTATTTTTATTTGGAATCGCAATTGGTTACTTCACAATTGGATTAAGGTCTAGAAAAACCTGAAGATTTTGAATTGTTTGAAATCAGTAGGAAATTAACAGCTACTAGTTCTTCAACTTCTACTTCCTCCTCTCCACCATCCAGAGGACAACATTCAATACAGACAATGTTAAGGCAAGAGAAAGAACAAGAAAAAGAAAAAGTGACCCTGAAAATGATTATGCAAGGAATTCAAAACATTCAAACAAGATCAGAGAATATTGAAAAGAGAATAGAGAACATCGAACAAAGAACAGGGAAAACCGATGAAAAAGTCGAGAACATCCAACAAATGATGATGATGTATGATGAGAGACTATTAAAAATTGAAGAAGATAAACAAAGAGATAAGAAGATTGGAGACATTGATACACAGATTAACTGTGGTTGAACAAGATAAAAGTGGTATGCTGAGATGGGAGATGGACAGATCAGAATTTTATCTCAGATTCCAAAACAGAGGAAGAAAAAGGACAAAATCTAGCTGAGATAATGATAGAAATATTGGCTGAAGCTTTGGAAATAACTGAAGAGAAGATGATGTATGGAATAGATGAGGTTTATCGAGTCTTCACAAGATACGCAATGAGAAATAGCCTACCAAGAGAAGTTCACATCAGATTTACAAAGAAAGCCATTAAAACGCAATGGCAAGAGAGAAAACATTGAAATATAAAGATAAGGAGATTGTGGTTTTGAAACAAGTACCCAGAAGAGTGAAAGAGATGAGAAGAGAAGAGAATACCGATTCTTGACCAAATTGCTACTTAAAAAAGAGGTGAATTTTAGATGGCTGATTCCAGAAGGTTTAATGTTCACATGGCAAGAACAGAGATACAGAATTGATTCAACTGAGAAAGCTGAATCATTTTATACAGAATTTTTCAGAGGGAAAGAGGAAGAGGCAGAAAAAGAAATTTCACTAATTGAATTCCAAGAGGACTGCCAAATGACGACTGAAAAAGAGGAAGGTGCAGTCGGTGGAAAGGAGGAAGCCAAAGGACAACGTGAACCAAGATCCATGAGAGCTGCCAAATCTAATTATAAAATATAACCATGGAAGAGAAAATATTGATTACAATTAATATAAATGGACTTAATTCAGCTGTTAAAAGAAGGAAAACTTTTCATAAATTGGAGAAATTAAAATTTGATATAATCTGCCTACAAGAAGTAGATATTAAAAAGCAATATGAACAATTGTTGATACAGCCAAAACAAGGGAAAATATTTACCTCTTTGACACAATGCAAGAAAAGAGGAGTGGTTTTATATATTAAAGAGACCATTCCAGCAAAATTGATTTATACTGATGACGACGGAAGAATACTAATGGTGGAAATAATGGATAATAATATGAAAACACTCCTGATTGCAATCTATGCCCCAAATGACAAACAAGAAGAATTTTATAAAAAATTACATATCAAAATAATTGAACTGGACTATGCTAATATAGTTATGATGGGAGATTTTAATGGAATTGTAGAAAACAAACTGGACTATACAGCACAGAAAACAATAAAGCAAAACAGAAAGACTCTCCCTAAATCTTTTTTTAATATGGTAGATGAAATAAACTTAAAAGATACATGGAGAGAAAGAAATGCTAAAACTAAACAATACACCTTCTACTCAAATAGACATTTATCATGGTCCAGAATAGATATGATATGGATGTCAACAGAATTGTTAACTAATATTCAAGAAATAAATATTGAAACAAGTACTTGGGCAGATCACAATCCAATGACAATTAAATGGAAAGGACAAAGAAGAAGATCTAGATGGACGCTAAATAATACTATTTTAAAGGAAAAAGACTTCACACAGTGGATGGAGAAAGAATTGGCTTTTTTCTTCAGAGAAAACAAAAAAGAAGACACATCAATCCAGAATGTATGGGATACAGTGAAGGCATATGCCAGAGGCTTGATAATAGACTATACAAGGAAAAGAAATACCATGAAAAGTTTGGCCTCTAAGGCATTAGAGGATGAGTATAAAGGACTTGAAAAAGAGCTACAGAAAATGCCACAGAAAAAGGACATTAAGTTAAAAATGGATATAACCAAACATAAAATGGGTCTAATAGAAAAAGAAGAATTAGCACAGAAAATTAGAGGTGCTAAACAAAATTACTTTGAAGATGCAAATAAACCAGGTAGATGGTTAGCATATAAATTGAGAAAGGAGAAAGAATCAAGGAAAATATTGCAATTAATAGATGATCAAGGCCAAGTTTGCTATGGTAGTAAAGAGACGAAGGAAATCATTTGAGACTATTATAGGAAACTATACACACAAGAGAATATTGATGAGGAAAGAGTCAAACAGTACCTACAGAATGCTAAGTTATCCCAGATATCCAAAGAGATTGAAACAATGTTAGAAAGCAATATAACGATGATGGAGTTAACTGAAGCACTTAAGAAGCAAAATAATGGAAAGGCACCAGGCCCAAATGGACTTCCGGCAGAATTTTACAAAATGTTACAAGAATCGTTGAATCTTCCATTGCTAGAATTATGAATGAAGTTATGTTAAAGAAGAGGACACCTAAATCATGGTCAGAAGCCTATATTACACTTGTTCCAAAAGAGGAGGCCGATCCATTACAAATCAAGAACTATAGACCTATTTCCTTACTAAACGCAGATTATAAAATTTTTGCTTCAATATTGGCAGAAAGACTTAAAAAATACTTAAATAATTTTATCCATCCTGATCAAAATGGATTTCTGCCAAAGAGACAAATTAAAAACAATATGAGAGTAATCTTGGACACTTTGGAATACTACGAGGCACATCCTGAAAAACAAATGGCTTTGATATTTCTAGATGCACAGAAGGCATTTGATAATGTGAATCGGCGATTCATATTGTTACTGCTGCAACAGATGGGCTTTGCTAGAAAATTTATTCAAGCAATAGAAGCTATATATCATAAGCAAACAGCAAAGGTAATGATAGAGTGAGAACTGACAAACTCTATTGATATAAGAAAAGGAACAAGACAAGGGTGCCCACTATCACCTCTGTTGTTTGTGTTAACTTTGGAAGTGTTAAATAGAAATATTCGAGATGAAAAGAATATAAGGACTATAAATAAAAAGAAGCATTAGAAAAACTTGAAGGAGGCAACATGCAAGACAAAATCAACACCATGCTCACCATCCAACATATAACACCGTGCACATCAACAAACACGAGCCCAGCTGAACGTTTAATGGGCAGAAAATTGCGCTCATATTTGGACAGACTACACCCCACCTACAACCCCGAAAAGCCACCAGACTCCTCCAGTAAGTACCGCACGTTTATATCAGGCAACCTGGTATATGCAAAAAATCTTACCGGAGAACCGTTGTGGCTACCAGCCACGATAACACAAATTACAAGCCCACGATAGTACCAGCTAGAGACAACTGATGGCAGATCGTGGAAAAGATACATTGATCAACTACAGTCTCGATACATCGAACGCAACACCAACACACCCCAGAACATGGAAAAGACACATCCACAAGAACCGATAGACAATAATAATAAAACCAGAGGGGGGGGGAACCTTTAAATAATAAAGGAAAGGAAAACCCTCTATTAACAAACCACCAACCAGAAACTGAAAGCCCCAAAAGAAATAAAAACTACTTACCATTGGGCGAATTCGAAAAAAGAGAGCTGAAGGAGAACCAGGAAAGAAGCAGCCGAGCTGACTCTACCTGCCCGAACACGTCAGATAGGAGCAACAGCGCCTGTCCAACCAACCCAACAAGGCACGGCAGGAGCAGCATGGCTGAATCATCCTTCCAGGAGGTTCCAGAGAGAAGAACGGGAAAGACAGTGAGCCTGTCCGAACCAACCAAGGTCAACACAGAGACTGAACTGCGTAGGTCAACTAGGACCCACAAAAGCCCTGCCTACTTATGCGACTACGTCACGTAACGTTGGATCAAACCAAGAGGGGAGGGGTGTAGTGTACTTGTTTGCATACTCGTAATACTGCATTCCTATTGGACAGATACCATCGCTAGCGATTGGTAGATAACAACAGTTCCGATTGACCACCTAAGCAGCGGGAAGTTTAAATAAATGCCATTGGTTGCGAGCTGTGAGCAGCCGCTATAAAAAGGGCTGCCGCGGCTCGACTGTAGTTGAAGTTACTGACAGTTAATAAAGAGCTGAATTCAACTCCAATCTCGAGTCTGCTTTTGTTCTAGAGATAGAACACTTGGCAACTTTAAGATATGTGGACTTCAACTCCCAGAATTCCCCAGCCAGCACTGACCTAGGCCTTATATGTTAATGATATGGCAACGATATGTAATAATAGCTTTTAAAAACACAATTGTCACATTACACTCTATGGCAGGGGTCTCCAACCCCCGCCCCAGGCCATGGCCCACTACTGAGTCTTGAGCCATTACGAACTGTGCCGTGGAAGTGGTGGGTGAGCGGTGCATGCATGCACATCCCCACTTGGGCCAGCAACAGGCGAGTGTGTGCATGCATGCTCCATTTGTGCAAGCAGCTTGCACACATGCCTGCTGCTCGTGCAAATGGAATTGCACATGCGCGTTTGCCTGCCACTCATGCAGAACTATCCCCTCTCCACACCCACCTCCCGCTAGTCCACAAAGTCAGAAAGATTGGGGAACTCTGCTTTAAGGTGTAAACTCTGCCAATTTCTGCAATGTTGTCTTGAAGTTTTGCAGATACACTTCATCATTATCTGCTGTGACAGTGATATCATCTAAATAGCCTCAGGTGCCCAGCGAGGTCTGGTGGCACTTGGTCTCTGTCTCTCTGCAGATGGTGCTCCACAAGCAAGTCTGTAATAATAAAAGTACAATTCTTTGCAAGGATCGTATTTCTGTTGAGAAGCCCCTCAAAATATTCTTCTGTATTTACAGATTCAAGCTTCTGCTAGATCTATTTTGCTTAAAGACCACCCAGCAAAAGTAGCATAAATATCCTTAATTCTGGACAAAGAAATATTGTCAGCCTGTAATAGTGAATTAGCACTAACACGAAAACCACCCAGATTGCCAGGTGATTTGGGGGCATTTTTCTCAAAGCCTGAAAAATAGGTTTTATTCCCCCCACCACCTCCCCCGAATTGTGGCAAAATGAGATAGCCAATGGGTTTCAGTCAAATTTTGATAAAATTCCCTCAGCTTCTGTCCTACCTGGGGGGTTCCTTTTGGTGCATGACATATGGACCTAGACATGATTTAAGAAGCTTGGTTGTGATACTGTATTCCTTTTTAAATAATGGTTGGTTTATTTGTCTTTAGCAAATGCTTTGCTTATTCTCTAAGCAACAGGCCTTCTGGCAAGCTCCCCGTATATTCCATTTTCTGCAGGTTTTACCTTTACATTAACATTCAGCTGGTGTCTATGAACTTCTGTCACAACGAGAGCACAGTTCATGTTGATATATTAATCTCTGTATGCTATTGCAGGCTCATTCACATTTTCTTTTATTCCTAATTGCAGTTCTATACAATCTTTAACTGCAGTTTCCATGTAGATGGTGATTTAAAATGATCTCTTAAATATTAAATCTGCCTCTTGTAAACTTGGTTAATTAAAATACAGAACCTTAAGAGCAGTGGTGGGATTCAAAAATTTTTATTACCGGTTCTGTGGCCATGGATTGGTGGGCATGGTGTGGCTTGGTGGGTGTGGCTTGGTGGGCGTGGCAGGGGAAGGATACTGCAAAATCCCCATTCCCTCCCCACCCCACTAACCTGCTTTCAAGCTCTGTTCTCCTGTGCAGGGCAACCAAAGAAGACCCAGCCGATCAGCTGGGACTCAATGGGAGCCAGAGAAGAGATGGGGGCGGGGCCAGGGGTGGTATTTGCCGGTTCTCCGAACTACTCAAAATTTCCACTATTCGGTTCTCCAGATCTGGTCAGAGCCTGCTGAATACCGCCTCTGCTTAAGAGGAATGTCTCAGCCTCATTTTCAGTGAATTAATTATGGTGGTCTCTTTTTTAAAAAAAAAAAAATCCCCTTGTCTACAGGCATATGGACAGGGTTATCTCCTCTTTGAGAGAAGCATTCAAAAATCTCATCCCCCCTTTCCCCGCAATTCCTCACATAGAGTCAGAATTTTAGGAGGAAAGTATTGCTTTCCTGTCCCAAAATATTAGATATAAATCAATGCCAACAATATCTGCCATTTAATGTCACTAACATGCACTTTAGTCCATTTCACTGGAAGGGATATGCAAACCACAAAAGAAATCTCTTCTCTGTAAAACATGGGTCCCTAAATTTGGCAATTTTAAGGCTTGTGGACTTCAACTCCCAGAATTCTCCAGCCAGCACAGAGTTGAAGTCCACAAGTCTTAAAGTTGCCAAGTCTGGGGACCTCTGCTGTAAAAGGAAGAAAATAGTGCTATTTGTTTGTAACCATTCAAATGGGATTCATGAATTTCAGCAAGATCATTCCCCATCAACATGATGGAAAAGATTTATTTGACCTCATTAAACCCATCTGTATTCAACTGGAGAAGTATGTTACACGGAGGGTGGCGGTGGCGGCTATCTATCTCTTGCACTTTTTTCCCCCTTTTATAACATTGAAACTACTAACAATACCTTTGACATTAGGCAGAAGCATCACTGCTGCAATTTAAATATTCTTAAAACTGCACCAAATGAGATTTTGAAGATAAACGTAACTAGAACCTCCTGGAAATAATGCTGATTGTTGCAAAAGTGCAGATTATTCCCATAAACAAGGTCTGTTACGCCCTTGGCAGGAGGAAGTTTGGATCCTGTTATTTGTAGTGGACGCTTAGACATTCATCTAAGCAGCCATAATAATATCCTTGTCATAAGTTACTAGGAAATGCACCAGGAATGTAAACATGGATGTGTTTAGGAATAAGGGAGATCTAAAGAAGAAACATAACCTAGAACTAAGGGAAACAGTATTTAGTTTCATTTTCATTTTATTGTTAAAATTCCATTTATTTTTGAGTCCTCCTTTCACAATTCTGGAAAGCAATATTTGCAGCTCAGGGTTAAACTGTAGGGCCCTCGCTAACACTGATGATGTTACCTAGTTTGGGAATGAAACGTCTACAAGAAAACCACCAAGCTCAGAGAGAACCGAGGCCCCCCCGAGTGAACAAAGCACATGCATGAGGATGATGCCAAAATAGTAAACATTATCTGAAATGTTATAAAGAATTATATCAAGACACAACACTTGTTTACATTTATTGTTTATGTGCTTCATTGTGTTGCTGCTTGCATTTTGCTTAAGAATGTTTGCCTTCGTATTTGTTTCATGATATTGAATCAAATTTAGACAGTATATAAGATTTTATGTGCTTGCACAGATCAAGACCTGGTGGCAGGTGCATCTTGCTAGCTAGTCCATCTCCAAGTCTTGCCTGCAAACATACAACTCTTGGATAAATGTTTTATGGAGTATATACATTAGGATTTGTCTTAGAAATTTCCCTAACTTTAGACTGATTATTTTGATTTGTAAGGTGCTTTTACTTCAAGATTTGGGAGTTTCCCCCCTCCCTAAGATATGATCAGGGAGGAGGTGGGACTGAAAAATGCCTTTGATTTTTCATGCACTTTGTTTAGCTCAACAAACTTTGAATGGAGACTGAAAACTTTTGAAAGCCAAAAGTCCTGGAAAATGTAGCGCAACTTTATTCCCCTATGGATTTATTGCAGAAAAGCCTGGATCTTAACCCAAGTGTGCCTAATGGAAATTCTGCAGTTAATATGGGACCCATCATAGAATTTATGGCTTTCACTTCCAGGATGAGGTGACCCTTCCCCATCTTTTATTCACCATCTCTCAGACGCTTGCTAAAGCACTCGTCTCTCTCACGTCCACCTCCAGAAGACTATCCAAGGCCTCGTCGCTAATGATGCAACCTTTCTTCTTGTTTTCGTATGGATCAGACAACTGTAAGACGCAAATATTTTTGCACAAGCTTCTCACGCCTTGTATTTGTTTTAGAATGGTACAAACTGAAGGAACCAGAGTGGTCAAAATGTACAAGCAGCAGAGGTGTTGGAGGGGGGAAAAATCAATATGGCAGCAGACAGAGGGAAAAGACAAAGCTCTGCGGGGCAGATAAAAGAAACTCCTCATTCTGATTATTTTGTGGGTAGGGAGCATCATGGACAGGAATTTGGTGTTGCTTAGTTTGAATTCAACTTTTAAGGCGGAATGTTCCCCATAGGAATAGGGGAATTTTTAGATTGGAAGGGTTTCAAAACTGGTGCATGAAAGCACTCTATTATGACACCATCGCACACACTGTACTTTTCAGAACCACAATACAGTTGCAATTGTGGGAAAGGGTGGGTGGCTCCCATCTTAGAGTTGCCAGTTCTTTTCCTCAATTGATTTTCTTCTTTTAATAGCACACAGTTAGAAAAATGTTTAGCTGGGGAGGGGGAAGGGGGCGAGAAGGAGGCTGTTCCCCTTGCTGCAACAAGACAAGCCTCATCCAGGTGAACACATTCCCATGTTCAGTTTTGTATAAAGAAGGAAAAACTCCTGTGATCCAGAAAGTTGGCAGCTTTAACCTTGCAGTTTTCAAGAAAATGGGTCTGCAAGAATTCCCGGTTGTCATTCCAGAAGTCCAGAGTCTCAATCACACTTTAGTTCCAACTCTGTAATTACAGAGTGGAACAGAACAGAATAAAAGAGTTGGAAGGGATCTTGGAGGTCTTCTAGCCCAACCCCCTGCTCAGGCAGGAAACCCTATACTTATTTCAGACAAATGGTTGTTCGATCTCTACCTTAAAACATCTAGTACTGGAGCATTCACAGCTTCGGGAGGCAAGTTGATCCACTGATTAATTGTGGAACAACTTGCCTCCAGAAGTGGTGACTGCTCCAACATCCAACATATAATAAGATATATTGTGAAGAACCGTTTCAAAATGGTGGCCAATTTGTGCTGCCTTTAAAGGCAATAGAGTAGAAAATGAAGAAAGCTGTCCCTTTTGACACAAGGCTCGTAGACCTTTTAATCCATGCTGATCAGGATCTATGCAAGATCACCAGTAGCTGTTGTCTGCTTTCTCATGGCACAGTGGTTGGAATGCAGTATTGCAGGCTAATTCTGCTGACTGCCAGCAGTTCGACTCTGATTGGCTCAAGGTTGACTCCAGCCTTCCAGGTGGTAAAAATGAGGACCCAGATTGTTGGGGGCAATATGCTGACTCTGTAAACCGCTTAGAGAGGGTGGTAAAGCACCGTGAAGAGGTATGTAGGTCTAAGTGCTATTGCTAAGTGCTATTCTTATCAGGAGGAGGACTTCTGCTTGGATGTTCAGCTTCAATCATCAAAGTTATTGAAGTTGGTGCCATCAGCACAACGATATAATATAATGTGCTCTTTGTTGGGTTATGGCTGTGCATGAACCAGAAGTTAAGCTACAGCAAAAGGAAATGGCCACACTGTGTCATGCACCTAACTCTACGAACTTAGAATACAATTTTTATGGGTCCGAGTTTACCATTTTAGTGTCAACCTAAATAATCTTGCTTAAAGTGACCTAAAAGGATACTCCTGGCTGGGACCCATTTCGGTGCAGAGGGGTGTCTATGGGGAGGGATCAAGAGCATCCAGAAGGCAGGTATGTAAGGAATTCAACTTCCTGGTTATATTTGTGTCCCATTGATGCCTCTGACTGGAATCAGCCATGAAGACCTTTTCTTTAGTGGTGCCCATTCTGTGGAATAGCCTCCCATAGGGGATTAAATAATCTCCCATATGAGATTAAATAGTACCAATTTCAATCTAAAATGGAAAGAAGTCCATTCCCCTTTCTATTTGATACTAGAGTCTTGTCCCATTGCCACTGAAACTATGGCTTCTTGTTTTATTTATTAGCTAGGTTTCTATAATTTTTATCAGAAGCTCACGCTCATAGCATTCTGTTCACTTGTTTCCCATCTATGGCGATCTCATCTTAGTTCAACATCTTAATGACACAGCATACTGTATTCTGGTATTTTTTATTATTATCATTTATATTATTATCAATATATTATTATACTATTATTATTATAGTTATTATTTATATCATTAAATTGTTATTTTATATTATTATTAAATTATTAAATTTTGAAATTTGGGTTGTTTTAATTGTTCCCCATTACATTCCTATATAAACCGCAGAGGGAAAAGGAAGAAGAGACTTGACAGGGAAAATTAATTTTGAAACATTAAGCAGCGAGCGAGCTTGCCAACTTTTCTTTCGCTGGCAACCTCTGCTGAAGAACTCTCAGCTCTTCTTAAGGAGCTATTTTTAAATGTCAGGTCAAATTTGACAGTTGGGGCTGAGAAGATCGTTAATGGAGAACACAAGTGCAGGAAGCGGATTAATGTACTGCTGAACATCTTCATGTTACGGTGGCTTCTCAGCACCAAAGTTTCAGGTGGTGGCTTTAGGAAACCCAAAAGGACTAACAGGAAGAGATCATCTTAGTCCTCGACTTGCAACCATTCATTTACAGGTAGTCCTCAACTTACGACCACAGTGGAGCCCCAAATTTATGTTGCTAAGGGAGAAATTTGTTAAGGGAATTTTGTGACTATTCTTGCCACTTTTGTTTAAGTGAATCACTGAAGTTGTTAAATTAGTCACATGGTTGTTAAGTGAATCTGATTTCCACATTGACTTTGCTTGTGAGAAGGTCAGGAAAAGGTGATAACCCTGGGACAAATGCAGCCGTGATAAATGTGAGTCAGTTGTTAAGCATCTGAATATAAATCATGTGACGCTGCAATGGTCATAAGTGTGAAAATGGTCATCAGTCACTTGTTTCGGTGCTGTTGTAACTTCAAACGGTCACTAAGCGAATTGTTGTAAGTCGAGGACTATCTGTGCTGACCATTCAAAGTTACAATGGCCCTGCACAAAGACTTAGGTCTCCAACCTAAGTGTCCCAACTGTGTTGCATTGCAATGGTGTCACAAACTTTAGAAGACAATCAAGAGAACCAATATTTTTTTTCTTGAAAATTCTGTCCACAAATCCCTTGGGGAAACAAGGAATTGAAGTGGAGGGCATTTCATTCTGGTAAAACAATTGTGAGGAGTTTTAAATCCAAATATATTTCATACTGTCTCCATCTTTTCTTAAAATATTAACAGAATCCACAATGGTCTGAGAATTGGTGTCTCCAAGTTAATCAAATTAGCAAACTTCCTCAAATCGTGAAATAAGTTACCAGACCTAATTCCCATATCAAAAGATAAAGTCTGCAAATACAAATAGAGTTAATTAAATTAAGTCTCCCAAAAGAATTGTATGTTTACAAGAATACATGCACATACACACACACACACACACATGCGAGCACCCTTCACCATGTAGACACTTCCACACCCCAAACAAGCTCCGCCTTTTGCCACTATACCCCGTTTCTCTGCAGCTTACCCCTAAAAGCAAACTTTTTGCTTTTAGGAATAAATATTTCTTCTTTCCTCAAAGCTGTCTGGATCTCACGGCTCGAGTTGGAACCCCAAATTATTCTTCTGCCTATATGACCAGCGGACCTAGCTTGGGTAAATTCATCCAGCTAGGAACAGACTGTTTTTGTCTATGGATGTTGCTCCCAGACTGTAAAGGAGCTTTGAGTTTGAACCAGACAGCTTCTCGGACAGAATAATCTTGGAAGTACCTCCAAATTTCTGGGTTTTTTTTTGTGCCCAGGGAGGGAGGGAGGGAGGGGAATTGTGTGTGCTTATGTGTGAGGTTTTCCCTTCTTTTCTTTCCACTACTGTTTTATTTTATGCTCTTTCCTAACTACCCCAAATTCTTGTGACCGTCACCTGGCTGTGACAAAGAGACTTTGGGTAGCAAGGGGGATTAGCACTCCCAGGGGTTGTGAATCACAGTAGATTGTGTGTGGAAAAATAGAGTGGATGCGCAAGTTTTAGCTGGGTGATTGCCAGTCTCATTTCATATCAAAGCCATATATATATATATAGAGAGAGAGAGAGGAGGAGGAGGGATCTGCACCTTTTTAATAAAAAGTCCATCCAAGTGGCAACCTCAGCTTGAGTTGGATCCAGGGGTGGGATTCTACCAGTTTGCACCTATTTGCTAGAACCGGTTGTTAACATTCTAAGTAGTTCGGAGAACTGGTTGTTAGAAGAAATTACTGGCCTAATCCTGTAAGGAAGGCAGGAAGGAAACATTCTGGTGTTGCTTACAGAAACTGCCTCTCCATTAACTCTTATTACATTCTTGGCAGGACTGGACTTCCTGACCGTGGAACTTCTCTGGAGTTTTTTTCCCTCCTTTACTGGTACTTTGCTTGTGTGGAGTGACCACTTAAAGTTACAATGGCACTGAAAAAAGTGACTTATGACCATTTTTCACACTTACAACTGTTGCAGCATCCCCACAGTCAAGAGAGGCCAGGTGAGGAGATGCATGCCTCGATGTGAGTGATATTGAGTTGGCCACGCCCAGCCAGTAACATGACCACCAAGCCACGCCTACCAACTAAGCCACGCCCACAGAACCAGTTGTTAAAAAATTTGAATCCCACCCCTGGTTGGAACCCCAAATTATTCTTCTCACACAATCCTCACACAACTCTTCTACTAATGCCTCTCTGAAAAACTTTAGAATCAGCAAAAATATTTGTACATATTTGTACATGGAAGTTTTTAAAAAGATGTTGGATAACCATTTGCCTGAAGTGGTGTAGCAGGGGGTTGACTAAAAGACCTCTAAGAATCCTTCCAACTCTGTTATTCTATTCTATTCTATTCTATTCTATTCTATTCTATTCTATTCTATTCTATTCTATTCTACCTTGGCTAATGATTCTCTCTGCTGGAAACTGAGCTGATCGTTAAGATGCAGGTGGAGTAAAGTAGACAAGGCTGGTCACTGGAGATGGTAAAAACTGTGTGAAACATGGCTACTGAAATATATCTCTTAGCTATCATCTAGAATACAGTAAAAAAAAAAAGCAACTGGCTAATCAAAGAGAAAAGCAGAAGAATCCAAGTGATTCAAATAAATGCTAAAGTTTTCTGCAAAACCTTTTAAAATGTACGGTATGGATTATAATGCAATCCTAAATTGTATTAACAGAGGGATACAGTCAAGATCAAGGGAAGTACTAATACCAATCTATAAAGCCTTAGTAAGTCCACACCTAGAGTACTGCATCCAGTTTTGTTCACATTATAAAAAAGATGTCAGTCAGCACAGTTACTTCTCTTCCAGCCTTTCATAGGAGGCTGATAGTTTTTTTGTTTTGTTTTTTTAAAAAGGAGGGGGATTGGTGGTCTATATTATTTCAGCAGTTGGCTGTGTGAAATCTAAACAATTTATTCTGCAAAGACAAATGTGTAAAAATGTGCTTGTAATGTTTTCACAAATAAATGCCCAAGAATATATTTGATTAATAAAAGACATATCCATAGCGGCATTTTTAGAAATAAAATAAAAACCTAATTTTTTAATACATTAATCATCCAGATTTGTGGAGGGAAAGTAGCTGGTGCATACTGAAAAGTAACTAGAAAACTTTAGAAAAAATACAGAGTACAGAGTAACCAGGATGATTAAGGGACTGGAGGCTAAAACATACAACGAACGGTTTCAGGAACTGGGCTTGGCTAGTCTAGTAAAGAGAAGGACCAGGGGAGACATGATAACAGTCTTCCAATATTTGAGGGGCTGCCACAGGGAGGAAGGGGTCAAGCTATTTTCTAAAGCGCCTATAGGCCAGACAAGGAATAATGGATGGAAACTGAACAAGGAGAGATTTAACCTGGAAATAAGGAGAAACTTTCTGACAGTGAGAACAATCAGCCAATGGAACAGCTTGCCCTCAGAAGTTGTGGGAGCGCCATTACTTGAGACTTTCAAGAAGAGATTGGACTCCATCTGTCACAAATAGTGTAGGGTCTCCCGCTTGGGCGGGGTGTTGGACTAGATGACCTACAAGGTCCCTTCCAACTCTGTTATCTGTTATATCAAAATTAGAACACAAACCAGATCTTTAAAACAGAGCCCATTTCAAGCTATATTGGATTCTTTTTTAAAAACAGAAATTCCAAGAGTGGGAATTCTGGTTCTTGTGCATTTCATAGATCTTTGAGAACCTGATATCAACCTTGTATCAATATAAGTCTCAATTTCCCACCATATTTCATAGCTGTCAGAAACAGCACAGCATTAGTAACTGGATCCAGAGTGTGACTCTTGGTTTTTGCTTACCATAATTGAACAAGATGCGAACATTATAAACCTGTGTATACGCTTTCTGGTGGCCTATGCTGGTTGACAAGCCACTGGCAACTGTCTCAAGATCTGCCCTGAGTGATTTCTATCCTTTGGGTCTGATAAAAAGAAATCAATAGAGAAATGGACTCACCTAGAATGAGCAGCCAGAATCTATAAGGAGATGATACAGAGTCCCAAATTAAGAGCAGAGTGTCTTTCAGGAACTAACAGGGTCAGCAATTTAGAGCTTAAACAAGCCTCCTACTCAGCAGAGCAGCTCCAGGTGCAACCATTTCTGCACTTGAAATATGTGAGGCATTTAATACCAAAGGAGAAGAACTTAGATAAGCAAAGAGCTCAGATAAGGTGCACCTGTCCTTTTTAAAAAAAAAAAATCACAGCCCCATTCCATATATTGGGTTAATATATTGGTCTGCTAAATCGGTTCTTAAATCCAGGTCAGAGAATAGTAAGATTTCCTTCATCCATGATTTGATTGTTGATTACATGACTGGCCTTGTTTGTGCCAAATGTGGCTGAGTGAGTCGGCTGGATCAATATTAAATTATTATTTTGGGTAGTCAAGTCTGTATTTGAGTCAAGGGAGGGTGACGAAAGTGCCTATAGGAATCCCTTTCTCTATCATGTCTTTTCTGTCTCTTTTAGAGCCAATCAATGTCTAGACAGATAGTCCTCGACTTATAACAATTCATGCTGAACAAATAATTCCCTCAACACGATCCAACTATTACAAAGTCTGCACTATTATTACTATTAACCTTCTCGTCACTCCTTATCGCCCATCTCCTCCCACTTATGATTGTGTGACTGTAACTTTGTCGCTCGTATCCTTACAATTTATATTGTTTCCTGGTATGATTTGATTGCTTATTGTACCCTATGACTATCACTAAGTGTTGTACCTTATGATTCTCGACTCCTGAAGAATGTATCTTTTCTTTTATGTATACTGAGAGCATTTGCACCAAGACAAATTCCTGTGTGTCCAATCATACTTGGCCAATAAAGAATTCTAGTCTAGTCTAGTCTAGTCTAGTCTAGTCTAGTCTAGTCTAGTCTAGTCTAGTCTATTCATTTAGTGACCATTCGAAGTTGCAGTGGCACTGGGGAAAAAGTGAGATGTGACCATTTTTCACACTTATGACCATTGCAGCATTCCCATGGTCACATGATCAAAATTCAGACACTTGCCAACTGTGGCTCATATTTATGATGGTTGCAGTGTCCCGGGGGGTCATGTGATCCCCTTTGCGACCTTCTAGACAAGCAAAGTCAACGGGGAAGCCAAATTCACCTGACAAACATGTTACTAATTTAACAACTGCAGTGATTCGCTTAACAACTGAGGCAAGTAAGATCGTAAAATGGGGAAAAATTCACTTAACAAATGTCTCACATAGCAGCAGAAATGTCCCTCAATTGTGGTCATAAGTTGAGGACTACCTATACCAGGCATTTAGAACAAGCTGGATATTCTCTGTTCGCTCTAAAGCCTGGTGGTCCATCTGCCTCAGCTGAGGATTTGGTTGAAGGAGATGCAGAAAGATGAGGCTGGGGGATTTCGATATTCAAGTTCCTGCTTTCCATAGCTGGAGCAGCTTGTGATTTCATGGGAGGCATGAGAACCACAAGCTAGTTCTAACTTGTTATTAGACCACCCTCCGGTAGGACACACTATGGATGTGAGTTTTTGTTTGTTTGTTTTAATATCATGAGCTGGAGGATAATAGTTTGCAGCTGACTCCGATGCAGCCTCTGAAGCTCCTGAGGCATTGACTATATGAGAGACAGCCTCTACTGAGACTTAACTGTCGCTTGATTATCTCACACACACACACACACACACACACACACACACACACACACACATATACACATACATACATACATACACATTTGGACAATATATATGAAATTTGGGGCAGAAGATTGGTATATCTTATATTGCTTTTTCAATGGCTCAGGCTTTAATAAATGTTAGATAAGATTCTTATGGCTTAAAAACTTAGAAAAAAACAATCAAAAATATTTTTTGCTTTCATACTTTCTATGGTTGAGATATAATAAATTTGAAAGATATTTATGGGCCTATTCACTTGCAACTCTGTATTGGTTCAATTCAGTTCAGTTTACTGTGGTTATAGACCAGTACAAGCAGAGCACTCTATCAATGAATGAATGAATGAATCAATCAATCAATCAATGAAAATGTGCTTGGGTTTCTGTATGTGTGTGCGCGCGCACGCATGTGTGTGTGTTCTGAAATAAAGAAAATAAAGTTTAAGACAGAGTTAAAACACAGTATATTTTTAAAACAATCTAGCTAACACTTCAAACTAACAATTGAGGTCCAGGCTGCAGCATATATTAAATTATAATGTAAATTTTTATTGGCTAGATATTATTATGATAACAAACACAATTTTTGGATAACAAATTAAAAATTAAAGATATTAATATTTACTATCTTAAATATCTGGTTTGGTTCTGCATCCCAACAAGACAGACACAGACTTCAGAGAGTAATTAGGACTGCAGAAAAAATAATTACTATCAACCTTCCTTCCACTGAGGACCTGTATACTGCACAAGTCAAAAAGACGACTGTGAAAATATTTACAAACCCCTCACATCCTGGAAATAAACTGTTTCAACTCCTACCCTCAAAATGGCGCTATAGAGCGCTGCACACCAGAATAATTAGACACAAGGACAGTTTCCCCCCAACACCAACACTCTGCTAAACAAATAATTCCCTCAACACTGTCCAACTATTTACAAAGTCTGCATTACTATTACTATTAATCTTCTCATCACTCCTTACCACCCATCTCCTCCCACTTGTGACTGTATGACTGTAACTTTGTCGCTTGTATCCTTGCTATTTTTATTGACTGTTTCCTAGTATGATTTGATTGCTTATTCTACTCTATGACTATTATTAAGTGTTGTACCTTTTGATTCTTGACGCTTGATGAATGTATCTTTTCTTTTATGTACACTAAGAGCATTTGCAACAAAACAAATTCCTTGTGTGTCTTGCATTCAAAAACACTTGACCAATAAAGAATTCTACTCCACTCTATTCTACTCTACTCTATTCTATATCCAAATATTTCTGAGAATTTGTATCTTTCAATCTAAAAGATTGGATTATGGAGATTATGTAGGAAGAATCCTGAGTCCCAGACACTAAAATTTAGTTTGATGACAATCTGTTAACTTTCAGCCTTTGAATTTGTTTCATTTATTAATCAAATTATACACTGCCCATCTCACTGTCTAAGTAGCTCTCAGCAGTTTACAAGTAAAAAAAAAATAAAAACTATGAAATCCTTACAAAAACAGACAAAGTTAAAGACAGAGAGAGTGCCCTCAAACCACCAACCAGCCCCAGGGCTGTGTACCACATTTGGAACTCCAGGCCAGCTGACAGAGCCAGATCTGGACACTCTTCTGGGAGGTCAGAAGAATGAGGGCCAACCTCAGCTCAGGGGACAAGATGTTCTATAAGGCGGGAACAGCAGCAAGCAGAGAATATTCTCCTCCTTAGACCCGGCCAATTGACCAATGATGTCTGTAACATTCCCTTCTGGCCCAACAGGATGGGACAGATTAGTGTAACTGGGCATAGACAGATCCTCAAGTGACCTGGCCCCATGCCATGAAAGGCTTTAAAGATCATAACCAACACTTGAATTGAACCAGAAGCAAACCAGCATCCAATGCAGTTCATGCAGCAGAGGTGTTATATGCATAGCCCTAGAGGTGCTCAGAACTGACTGCACTGATTGGTGCAGAATGTGTCAGTGCAGTCAGTTCTGAGCACCTCTAGGGCTATGCATATAACACCTCTGCTGCATGAACTGCATTGGATGCTGGTTTGCTTCTGGTTCAATTCAAGTGTTGGTTATGATCTTTAAAGCCTTTCATGGCATGGGGCCAGGTCACTTCAAGCTTCAAGGATAGCTCTATGTAGAACACACTGCAGAAATCCAGTCAGGAGATTACCAGGGCCTGAATGACTATCTATGTTGGGATGAGCAATTAATTTTTCCAAGGGGCCACATGAGGGCTGTTGATGCATCCAGCCACTGATGCTGCATCAATGCCAGGGGCCCTGCCATTGATCCACCACCAACACCATTGCTGCCTCACCCCATGGCACCCACATCACTGATGCCACGGGCCAGACTGGGACTACCCACCGGCTGGATGTAGCCCCCGAGCCATAAAATTCCCAGGTCTGATATATGTGATTGCTAAGAGTCAGATGATTAGATGGCATATAATCAATCAATTCTATGTTTTTTTAAATAACGTTGTAGATTTCAATCTTTTGTAATTCCATTCTAGAAAAAAAAAAAAGACTTGACAGACGGCATACAGATTTTTAAAAGAACACAAGATTCAGAATATAAAATTACCAAAGTTGCAGTCACCAGGAACGACCTTCCGTTCCAGGTAAAGACAGCCCACCAAAAACTGCAAGTTAGATCATCTTCCATGAGGTAAAGCAAGAAACTGCAACTATTTATAAACCATCCAGAGCATGCTGCAACATCCAAAACTGCAGGTAAGATAGCGGGACATTCTGTTCAGTCGACCTGAGTATTCCTCATTGGTAAAAAACCAACTGAGATGCCTGCAAGCCACATCTACTCCTTGCTGCTGTCACCAAGTAGTCAGAACTAATATGGGCAGCAGCCTTGAATAACGGGGTACTGAGTTTTCACTGTGTGAAGTTCAGTAGGAGTCAGAGGGGCAAGAACCATTTGTGTGGACAACACTATGAGCCCATTGTGCTCACAACTGGCACTGTCCTTTCCTCCTCCTCAGCCCTATTGTCAAATTATATTAATTAGGTTTCTGATTTATAACTCTGTGTACAGAGAATTCACTCTTTCCCCAGTGAATGAAATCAATGGGAAGGCTGTGTTGGGGAGAAAAAAAAAGTTTAAAAAGGAGGGGAGAAGAGATTAATTTGCATGTTAGTGGTAAACATGGCTTGGAAAGATCTATCTGGTTATATTCAAGCCGTTGGCTTCGAGAAACAAAATAGGAACGTGCAGTGTGGACAGGAAATAAGAAGAGAGAACCTTGGTGATATATGAGCTCAATGTTTCACCACCCAAAACAAGGCCTTCAGCCAGCAGATTCACGTGTGTTTCCCATGGATTTTCTCCTGTTTTGGGTAGGAAAAATTTCCCTCTGCACCTTCCTATAACACTTGTTCTGCCACGAAGCTGAGAGGGACGATACCCTCTCACAGCTTTAGGGCAAGCATGGGCAGCCTGCGATCTGCAAAATACATACAGCTTAGCAGATAATTTTGTAACTTCCAAAATGTTGTATGTTTGGAAGCAAAATAATAATCTCCAATAGTGTACTTTGGGAGGGTTTTTTTCTGAATTTACCCTAATTGGATAAGTTGCACCTATGGAAGACTTTAAACCCTGTAGTGAAGGCGGGTGGCTCTGTGTGTGAACATTTTTTAAAAAGCATCCAAATCCCATGGGGAAAAAAACACTGGTTGAAAATGTCAGGCCCACTCAGGGGTGGAATTCAATTTTTTAAACAACTGGTTCTGTGGGTGTGGCTTAGTTGGTGGGTGTGGCTTAGTGGTCATGTGACTGGGTGGGAGTGGCCAACTCAACATCACTCATGTCAAGGGGTGCTTCTCCTCGCCTGGCCTCTCATGACAGTGGGGATGCCGCAACGGTCATAAGTGTGAAAAATGGTCATAAGTCACTTTTTTCAGTGCCATTGTAACTTTGAATGGTCACTAAATGAACAGTTGTAAGTCAAGGATTACTGTACAAACATACAAAAAGATTCTTTGCTTGCAAAAAGCTGCCCTAAATACCAATCATTAGAGTAAAAATACCAAAGTTACAAATCAGGCAGGGTGCCAGAGCACCTTGAGGAATGAAAACAGTTAAAATGCAGTGATAATTATCAAGCAGCCATCTCTTGCTCATAAAATGAAACCCTTTAGCAGAGAGGTTATTTAAGCTCTCCAGAAAAAGCACACCTAGGAAAAGCAATCCTTAGATCCATTTGCACCACTTAAAAAAGCAGCTGGTCTCATTCCCCTCACAAGATATCCTAAGGAAATCATCCAGAATTAAGGAAAGGTCACATGCCCCCCAGAAAGGCAGTTAAAAAAAATCAGTGCTAAGCTTGCATCCTGCCTCTTGGAAGTATACCCCAAAAGGACAGTGCCAGATAGTATTAAAGCAGTGAAGGAGGACCCCTTCCCTAGATAGAAAAAGAAACCACGAGGCAAGAAAAAATTCAAACACAATACAAATAATTAAATCACAACAGTAGCTGTTGCTTATTGAAGCTGAATAGGGAAAATTATCCCATCAATAAACACAGGATTAAACTTCACCAAGCACAGAATTAACCTTCATCAAAAACCAGTTTTAGACCAAAACTCAGAAAGGGTATGTAAACTCACGTTTGAATGTCAATCTTTCTAGCTAGCCAAGAAGCCTTGCTGAATGTCACTCATCTTGCTTCCCTGTCACTAAAAGCTTTGCTTCATTATTCAATTATT
This sequence comes from Pseudonaja textilis, assembly GCF_049901715.1. NCBI lineage: Eukaryota > Metazoa > Chordata > Lepidosauria > Squamata > Elapidae > Pseudonaja > Pseudonaja textilis. The sequence continues at coordinate 122,709,815 of NC_141991.1, read as the reverse complement.
TCTTCAAAGTGCTGATTGTCCAGGGAAGTATTTCCTCCCAACAGCAGTGTAAAAATCTTAAAACAACCCTTCCCCTTTAAGCTCTGGAGACAAGAAGTCTAGGCAAACTGGCAAGAATATAATAAGGGTGGAAAAAAACAAAAGGAGATTGCTTCTAACTATGGGTTCTCCGAACTGCTTAGAAAGTTAACAAGGGGTTCTATAGAACTGGTAGAATCCCAACCCTGGGCCCACTTCTGTGAGATGACTGTACAAATTCCAGAGGCCTGTTGCCCAAAGACAACAGGAGTTCGAGTCCTGCTTTGGACTCAAAAGCCAGCTGGTGGTGTGGACCAGGCACTCTTTCTTTCAGTCCTGGAAGTCAGGCAAGGGCAAGCCACTTCTGAAAAAAACTACCAAGAAAAAACTGCAGGGGCCACTCCAGAGTCAGGCACAAACACACCCGTTTATAAAGAGAATTGGCGAACTGGATGACATTAAATCTTTTTTTTCCCCAATAAACAAATCTCCCCCAAAGCTTACTGTTTTGCCAACCAGAAAGACCTCTGGTTCAGGAGTTTAAGTGAGTAAAAAGAGTTAAAATTCCTTGTTGGAGCCAGAAGTTGCAGGGAATGCAAATGAGCGATGAAGGACATGAGCAACGCACACACACACACACACACACACACACACCATCACCCATGTCCTATTGGTTCTTCTTCAGATGTCCCCCTCCGTCTTCACCTTTCCTTTAAGAGTGAAAGACAAAGCAGGAACTGGCGTCTTTCATCAAAGTCTGCCAAATACAAATTGTCAAAATATATCTTGCTCCTACCAACAACTGTCCATTCCTTATACCTTATCAGGGAGCTGGGGAGGGGGTGGCTCACCTGGAAAGCTCCCCTACCTCTTCCCCAGGCTAATTTTTAACTTTCCAGGCACACTTTAAAAATAAAATCAAATGACTACTCACAAATAAGTTTCCTAAGTAACTTGGCTCACAGGGCTTTCATTCAGGTTAAATTAAAAGAGTGGCAAATCATTTGAACAGAGCCTGGGAACTTCATTTTGCCAAGCATTCTTAGTCTATCCCACTTGCCTTGGGGGCTGTTCTCTTTGGGTTTGTTCCAACCCCTATTTCAGAAAACAAAATGGGTTGGCTTTTCTCAGTCATCACTCTTTCCTTTCCTTTGGGAATGTTGGAAATGTTGCAGCCAGTCCTTGAATTAGTAGTTCCAGAATAGGTAGACAAAAAACAACAACAAAGTTGGAAATAGGCTACCCATCAAGCCCCCATTTCTCTATGAGCTCAGACAAAGTTTCCTTATTTGTTTTAAATATGGCTGAACCCTCGTTTCTTCCCAGTAGATTCCAGGGAGACACGCTAGCTTCAAAATTCCAAATTGAAATAGTCCTGCAAAAGCAAGCAAGTCACTTAGCCATCCGAAAAGCTTTTCAAGCACAGAAACAAGGACATCCATTAAGATTCCTGAGCAGATAGAAATATTTTGAACTGACAACAAATTTAAAACATTTAAAACATTAAAGTCCCAGCACTTTGCATTGGGCTTAAGGGTAAATGGGCAGCCCATTAAATTCCTTGAAAATGTATCTAATCTAATTGCATATTGGAAACTTATTCAGGAGTTACATTTTCGAGAAACCAAGAGAGTATGTTTATCTGTCTCTTCCAGCTAGGAGACAGATTGAGCAGAGGGTTGTATAGTTTCAGACTCCTAATGTCTGACTAAAAGCAAAGAGAGGGAGAAAGAGAGAAATTAAAGTGGTACGGGCAATGTTAGAAGCACAGTCCTCTTCTCAAACCATTCTTGATTCTCTTAAAACTAAGCACCTGCCTTAACCTTCACATTGCTCCTTAGGCAAGTAGCACCAGCTGGGTGTACACTTGTCACCCTCATGATATCATGATCAGGGGATGGGACTCATTCCAAAATTGTGCCCAGTTCCTTTTTTTTTTTTCTTATACCGTAAAGGTATGTTTACTCAATCATCACATCATCAGCTATCTAAGCTTTGTAGGAAACCCAGGATGAAATGCCCTTGGATTAAGTTGCGGGTGTCTGTTCACGTTGCTGTTCTGACACTCAATATGTTACCATGGTACGTTCACTTAAGTAGGTGAGGCACGTTGAGAAGTTTGCTGACCAAGCCGGAATCTAAGTGAGTAGGTTTATTTCTGCATTTCTGTGACTTGGTAAGAAATAAGCTGATATAGCAATGGTATAGCAGTGCCCTTAATATTTTTGGGAAGATGGTCCTAGCGGGAGCTAGATTCTCATTTGCATGGCTCTTTCACCTGTTCCCTGCATAAGAAACTGGAGAAGCCTCACATCACCTCAGTGTCACAAGATCAGGGTGACAGGGCAATTTTGTTCCCCCACCCCCGCCCAGTTTGTTTTCTCCCAATTCATAAAAATAGCCCTAACGGTTCTTCTGCCTTAACTAGAATGGTGAACATTTTCATTATTACAGAGAAGAGAGGAAGTTGTATCTATAATGACAACTGTAAAAGAAGAGAAGATCCTGTAAATCAGGGATGTCAAATTCAAGGCCTGCAGGCCAGATCCGGCCTGTGGGTTGCTTAGATCTTGCCTGCAGAGCTAGCCCGGAAATAGCAAAGGACTGGCCCACTGTGCTTCTGCTAGCAAAAACAGGGCCATATGCGGCCCTCCCGCACCCCATTTTGGCTGGCAGAGTGCTGCAGAGTGCCCACCACCACCAGCCTGCTGAAGAGAACTACAATGCTGATCCGGCCCTCAAAGAAATCAAGTTGATGCCTTATAAATGATAGTTAAAAAAAATTATTCTTCCAGGTCACTAAAAGATATATCTGATCAAAATACAATTGAATCCTGATAGAACATGTGATTTTTGCTACAGAACTTTGAACATAGTGATGTGTTTCCAAATGTTACAGATATAAAGAAGAAATGAGAGTGAAAACTTTGAGTCAACATCTCTTTCCTACATATTAAGTCTGGAGTGCTTCGCTTACTCATCTTCCTCCCCAAGGTCCCTACTTCAGGAGAAAAAGGAGAAAAGAAATTTTCTCTTAATAGAAAGGGAGAATAGGAATAGACAACAAGGCAAGGGCAGTTTTCAGTCTTATGAGATGTTTTTGAGATGGTTTTTAATAAGTAGGCACTATTTTTGCACAAGAAACCATGGATTGAAGAATCAAGAAATGAATTTCATCTCCCCCTCTCTTGCACACAGTCATAGATGCAGAGAAATGCCAATTTCTATCTAACTTGAAGAAGTGCTGCAATCATTTAAGAATGTTGAAGTCTATTTTTTTCTGCTTCTTAATAGTCTTCCTACTAGTTCCAAAAGAATGCAAACATTCCAGCCACACTTCTTGAAAAGATACAGAGCACAAGTTATTCCTCCCGCCCCCCTGCCCATTCAAGCAGATCTATTGTAAAAAATATATATATTAAAAAACAAGAAAGGCTGAAAAATTACTCACTTTACCATTGCTGTACAATTATATGTTTATGTACCACACTTTCTATATCTGCTTCAAGCTGTCAAGATGAAGGATTTCAATGGAACATCTAGTCGAGGAAATGCACCTATGGTATCTAACATGGACCAGAATTCAAAGTTCTTCTGTATTATACTATGGAGATGTTTCCAGTAAGATGAAGGGAGCTTGGTTATCTGAATGACTTTTGAAGAGAGAAAGAAGGTGCTCACTTCCAATCTTGGGCAGATCACTGTTGCTTGGTCTTGCAATCTACCATGCGAGGTTCTGACCAGTTCTGGAGAACCGGTAGTGGAAATTTTGAGTAGTTCAGAGAACCAGCAAATACCACCTCTGACTTTACAGTATTCTTCCCCTGCCACACCCACCATACCACACCCACAGAACTGGTAGTAAAAAATTTTTGAATCCCACCACTGCTACCATGACATTTCAAAATGAACATCTGTTTCTTCATTGTAGTTTTACTCTGTGGGCTGGTGGAGGGGGGGGGAGGAGACGGGATGGATGGCCTCCTGCAGCACCCTGCCGGCCAAAACATTTTGGCCAGCAGGATGCTGCAGGAGGCCGTCCAGGCTGAAAATGGGCCAGTGGGGGCTGCCTGCACCCCCCCTCAGCCCATTTTCGCTAACAGAGGCACTGTGGGCTGGTCCTTTGCTATTCCCAGGCCAGCCACATGGGTTGGATATAAGCACCCCGCAGGCCAAATCCTACCATCGGGCCTTGAGTTTGACACCCTGATCTAGAATGCTACCTTCTGAAAAAGAATTTTTGCAAGAACTGGAGGTACGTATAATATAGTGTTGGTGCCTAAATCTGTGGCAGATTGGGTTAGGAACATGATGTATGGTCAGCCTGCAAAGACAGGAGCCCAAAAAGAGTTGGAATTGGTTAATATTAGGTCAAAGGTCACCAAAGCCTTTCATCACTTCCTGTTCCATTTCCCACTTCACCTTTCAACCAAAATCTAACTAACAAGGAAAACTGAAACTCTACTCTGAAAATACCAGATTGGTAATTTGATGCATAGGTTTTTAAAGAAGGCTAAGTGCTGTGTTTCGTAGGATCTACGTAAGACAAGGGAAAGAAATAAATCATCCCAAGCTCAGAACAAGTCAAGGGAAATATTCATTGTATGAGGTTTGCCCACCACATTCTTATATCTGTCAAAAGAAAACATTTTGAATTATCTAGATATAATTGGTATTTAAAATGTTTTTTTTTTGTTTTTACAGGCCAGATGCTTCATACTTCTGCAGTTGGGTCCTTCAGAAATTAAAATGCACAACACATAGAGAAAAGGAGCAGACTGGGACCCTACAACAGCAAGCATTAAAAGCAGCACAGATAATTGTCAACTCCTCATCTATGGCAAGCCACCTATCCTAGTTAGCTTTTTTTTACCACCAGTCTTGTCAGCTTTCCACCAAACTTTGACAATAATGTGTATCTGAAGTTACAGGAACCATGAACAGAGTTTGAGATTGCATCTGACCCACCTACAAACTGATCCTTTGAGGGACTGACTCTTCTAAAACACGGGTGTCCAACCTGGGCAATTTTAAGAGCTGTTGACTTCAACTCCCAAATTCTCCAGGCAGCCACATGGAAAGTAGTTGATAATCCACAAGTTTGAAAGTTGCCACGGTTGGAAATCCCCGCTCTAAACCCCTTTTCCAGTAAACAAGGAGCTTACTGGAAGCGTTCTTGCTTGCTTTCTCTCTTGATTATCAAGTGGCATGGAATTCTTCCGACTGCAAAAGGCTCCCAGCAACTGTGAAGTTCATATTATGCTACTGAATATTCCCAGGAGAGGCTGCAAATGAAAAGAGATCGCTGGTGTTTTCATCACTCAGTCTCCATCTGTTGTCCGGAAGAGCTGCAGTTAGGGAAGGAGGTCTTTCTCCAACATTACATCACAGGCTGTATCAATAAACACTGAAAATGTAGTGCAGTCTGTTCCTTAGCACCTGCCTCCACGTGTCTGCTTCCTGACACTTGAATGGCAGGCGGGTTATTCATTAAGTGGACTTCAGAGTACTGTATTAGCCTCACTAATGAGGCTCTTCTTTGGGGTCCCCACTTAAACATAAAAAGATGCCTTTAAAAACAACAACCACAAAGCAAAGCACCAGCTTGCTCATCTAATGGGTGGCAACCTGTATCCTAAGAAGATTGTACGACCAAGTGGGCTCTTGGTGAAGGGTCAAGCAGATTTGGTAGCTTAAGATGTCCTTCTTATCTCAACTCTTTAAAATATGTATGCCAGAGCTATAATTAATCCCAGTGAAACCAAAGACATCAACTTGACAGGTTGATCTGATGCGGTGAAAAAAGGGCCAAACATTTTTTTAAAAAAAGATGGTTCAGAGAATTCTGTTTGATTTCTCTTAATGAAGGAATTTAGCAGCATTCTAGACTGTGTTGCAAAAGGAATTAAGACATAAGCAAACCAGAAGAGTAAAGGGAGTTTGCAGAATTCAGAAAGAGGTAGGCAGGTCAGGTTTTTTTTTAAAGCAAGATGTGGATATGTCTACTAAACATTCAAAAAGCATTTCACAAAGAAAGGGGGGAAAGCTCAGTGCCTCACCCATACAGCTCATCTATAAGTGACTCTTGTTTTTGCAAGTTTATACCTCTGTGTATGTATGGAAACTTTCGTTTACATACTTCATGAAGAGATGAATGAATTGCAGTAAGTAACAGTGTAAGATCATTATATAGCCACCATTTAACAGCCAAATACATTAAATTAACACATTCATTGGCTCTCCACCTTTACAATTTGGAACCATTTTATATGTCGCACACTCTCTTTGGCAGTCAGATTCTTGAATATTTGAATACTCTATTCAAAGTTTGGTGTACTCTTTAAACTGTGAAAGTTATACCTATCTGGTTTTTCAGATTCTATCACTATTCTGATACATTATTAGAGAAGAAAGCAATTTCTTAAGTCCCTGGTTCAAGGTTTTATTTACAACTCTACATTGCAAGAGAGTTTATATTTTTAACTAAAAGCAAAATACTATCTTCTGATTGGTTAGGTAACTTCTTCAAGCACAGTATGTTTTAAACTGAAATCTATACTATCATAAGTAAGAGGCACTGAATTGACCAGCATTTCCATCTACTTAAATATGCACTGGGTTATAATATTGCTCCATGAGCTTGCTTGTTAAATTGTTTGAATAGTTGCATTTTACAAGAGAGGATTTTTCACCAGGCTAAAGGTGAATGAAAAACACTATCAATTTCAGAATAATATGACTCTACATTTCAGAGTCTATCCCCAATCAACTGATAATGTCACAGAAGATGGTGAATACCAAGGTGACTAAAGGGGTTGAAGCTTTTTTAAATTGTGATGATTTTCTTCACCACTATTTTGTGGGGAGATTCTTTCAAGCACTGCAGTTGGAGAAGCATCAATGATTAAGTGTCATTAAGTCAGTGTCAATTCGGTAGATAGTTCTTCTTTCCCCATCTTGGCCTTTCAATCTCCTAACAGGGCACCCCCTGATTGCTGCAATATAATTCATCCACCTTGCTTTGGGTCATCCTCTTTGAGTTCCTTTCCCAACATTATAGAAATTTCAAGGGAGCTAGGTCATTGCATAATGTGATGAGCTGATCCTATTTCAATGATCATTTACAGATAAACATTTATTGGAACAATTCTGGTCAGTGACCATAATAAAAACATTCATTCATTCATTGAATATAATTTCTATTATCATCATGTGATAATTTGCATAATATAAGTTGAACCTCGACATATGTGCCTCTGTTGTGTACTCTGGATTGATTTGTTCTATGAACCATTTGTTGTTCTTGGCTAACCATGCTATCTCAGATATCTTCTCCAAAACCAAAGCTCAAAAGCATTTCTTTAAAACTCACGTCGTCATCAAGTTACATATCAGGACTTTTTTCCCCTTTGCTAAACTGGACGTGGCCAGAATGTGACGCATCCAGCCCACGGGCTGTGAGTTTGACACTCTGCTTTAAAGTCAAGCTTTCACTTTGATTTTAAAGTCCAGTTGTTGTTTTTAAAAAATGCTCATTATCTTCCAATCCACCCTCTCAACACATATTCAATATATGGATTGAATACGTAAGGGAAGAGTATACAGCCTTGTCTCATTCTTATATTGACCAGGCGTGGTTCCACCATGTTTGGTCCAGTCTATGGCTTCCTTTCCTGGGTATATAGGGACAATATGGGGACAATGACATGTTCTAGGATTGCCAGTTTTCTAGGCAAATTCCACAGCTTGACATGGTCTGCCTATGTGACTGAAGACTGTCTATAGTTGATGAAATACATATTGACTTCCCTTTTGTATTAATTTTAATATTTAGAAATTTTGCCTCTCAGGACAATGATGATGCTTAAAAATTCAACAATGCACAACCCTGTTTTCAAAATGTAAAAAAATCCCTCCCCAATGTTTACATTTTCATAGCATTGTTCATTATTTTGCTTATGGATCGTAATGCTGAAAGATCATTTATTTTGATATTCCATTTGACAGGTGTTTATTTTTATTTCTATTTTGCTTCTGCTTTTGTAATCCATATTTTGTTTGCCAAGATACTTTTCTGCCTGCTCCCTCTGCCACTGAACAGTGACTGAAATTGCTATTTGCGTATGAGGTGGCATTTCCGCCCATTTTACATGATTGGATGATAAAAGATTTACTATACATTGCCTTGGTAACCATATAGATGTTTTCCACTTCCATAAACAAACAACTTCCCTCCAAGAATTAGAGTTAATACCACAAGATTTACGGCTGTTTTCAATGTGTACTTCTTTTAGGACAGATCTGAATTTAAGACTTGACTGCAATTGCAAATAAATGTACTAGATGGTTTATACTGAATCAGCAGTATATAAACCAGGACATGTCTCTGGGCTCTCTGGGCAGATGCAATTACAAATGTTTGGGATCAGAAAGTTCATCAATCCATCTCTGTTTTGACAGTCAGAATCCTTTTCTTTTTTCTTCTCTTTTTTTCAAATTTAAACTTAGTAGAGTTTCTGCTTTTTTTCTGTTCTTTTTTTTAACCTTCTTCAACATGTTATCTTGCTCTTACTAAGATTATTGTTCTTTCTTCTTTCCAAGTCTGGAATCTGGAATTCATTTTCACTCATACGGTATGCATTCCCCTACTCAATCTTCAAACTCTTGCCAGGTCTAAAATCTCTGTTTTCTTCATTATTTTAAAATTTTGGACAATTTTTTTTTTTTTTTTTGCACATTGCTTTAGTCTCTCCGGCTTCTCCTCCTTTATATTATACTCTCCGTTGTCTCCAGCAAGTCTTCGTTAATTTCAATAACTGCTTTCTTTCTCTATGGCTGGATTCACACGTGATGCTAAATCATATCTGACTGGGCTCCCACAGCATGTTAAATATCACACAGTGATTCTGTGCACTAAGCTCAAATCAAAGAAATCAAATTAGGACAGTGTCCGTGGTTTTTTGTTTAAAACTGTAAAGCAGGGGTGGGAACCTTAACTATAATTCCCAGCAGTTCTAGCAATATGGCAATTGGTGGATCCTGGGAATTGTTTTTTTAAGAATACCTGTGGCTGTAGGTTGTCACTTTTGATCTAAACCCTTTTTCTTTTTAGTTCCATCATTACTAATCAGCTGATAACTCGTAATATTTCTATTTCCTCTCTGAAAAGCTCTTCAACCTGACAACCCCATTCCATCCTTCTGTTGTCAACACTTGTCAAGAACCTGAGAATGAAAGCATGTGAGCAGGGCCGAAATAATTTTTTTGACCAGTGCCTCAGGACTGGAAGCATTACTGATCATAAGAAAGCCATTTTCTAAGTCCATCACTTTTGGTTCCTTCCCACCAACATTGTCATTCTTCTTCCTTGGCTAGCATTTTCAGTTACTTTTCATGTCATTGACCTTAGTTTTCATTTTTGTTTTAATGTAACTATGTGATTCCTTTCCATGTAGATTCCATCAATCCAATCTCGTGCTTCTATTTCAAGCCAACCGATTTGGCCTGTGCTTCTGCTTATGAGTCTTTTCTCCAATCGTATTTTTGGATTCAAGGATCTCAGGTAAAAGCAAAACCTTGCAATGTAACTGCCAGGTATTCGGTATCATTATTGACTCATGTCACACGAGGTTCATGTTTGCCCTTCTCCACTTAACAGGAAAATCTATACCTTCTCTTTGATGGTCTTACACAAACAGGATCAATGTTCTTTATCCTCTGGAAATCATGACTTCATTATGGTTAAGTAGAGGTAGGTTTCCAAAGCCTGCAATATAAAATATAAGACAGTGTATTGTTGAGTTTGAATCTGGGAATGCTTTGTAGAGTAACCCAAGTTCAGTTTTGAGCAGCTTATCTACCTTGATAAATATGTAGAGTAGACAAGGGTGATAATCAGTACAGGCACATTGCTAGTGATTCCTCCCGCAAAGTCAAGAGGGGACCAAGTGCAAGAAATATTATATCGATTATGTTAACCTATGTAGACCAACTCTGCATTTGGTTTCTCGATAATTTAAGAGTTTGATGGAATGTCAGAGACTGGCTTTCAAGGATTGCTTTGGATAGTGATGTGGGCAGAACAATGGAGCCAGAGAAGCAAAGAGAAAGGGCCCAAGATATAAGGCAGATAAATGTTACCCTGTGGGAATATAAATACTGCCCCCTGCAGAATATAAATATAAACCCTGCAGAAATCAGGAACAAAAAAAAATATATATATAGGCAGAATCTCTGGGATACATTTTTAACATTAACATTTGTGTTCCTAAAATGCCAAAAACCATTCCATTCTCATTATCCTCAAGTAAACCGATGCTGTTTTATACTGTTAGCTTTGTGCACTCCAGATCATTTTCTTCACAGCTGACAGCTTTGAAGAGAAGATTGTCAGTTCCCTACCCTGGTATTTTCCTTGTTTACATTGTTAATTTGCAAATCACTTAACTCCTGGCAGACTGGAGTGGTGTTTGGTTACATTGTTAGGGTGATCAGCACTTTGGAGAGCTCCCATGACATCATAAAGAAGCCAGCTTTAAAAAATTGAAAACCTTCGTGCGTGAAAAATGTTACAATGGTCATTTTAAATATACCTTCGTGCGTGAAAAATGTTACAATGGTCATTTTAAATATGTGGAAGTAAAATGGTTTTTCAGCCATGCTTGACTCCTGGTGATTTCAAGGAGGTACTCATGCAGTTTTCTTCATTCTAGTATAGAAGTGGTTTGCATTTGCTTCTGTGAGGTTTTTTTTTTTACTTCCCAATCTAGATTATGGCTTTGCGATTCCAAGACTGCTTCCATACAACAACAGATAATCCTTGACTTACAACAGTTCATTTAGTGACCGTCCAAATGGTCTGAAAAATGTGACTTACGACCGGTTTTTCACAGTAATAGCCTTTGCAGCTTCCCCAGGATCATGTGATCAAAATTCAGACACTTGGCAGCTGGTTCATATTTATGACGGTTGCAGTGACTTGGGGTGTCATGCCATCACCTTTCGATCAACCTTCTGACAAGCAAAATCAATGGGGAAACCAGATTCCCCTAAAACCTGAATAACAACTGTTATTCCCCTAAAACCTCATTTAACAACTGTGGCAAGAAAAGTTATAAAACGGGGCAAAATTTGCTTAAGAAATGTTTCACTGAACAACTGAAATCTCTGGCTCCGTCGTGGTCATAATTTAAGGACTACCTGTATTAATCAAGCCTGACCCAGACCAAAACCAGCCAGCTGCCGCCACCTGCTCAGCCCTAGTTTATAAATCTTAAGATGACTATAATGTAACCACAAAAATTGTTAGCTTATTTTCACAGAACCACTCTGCACATTGCATATTTTTGAGAGTTTACGTATGAAAAGTAACATGAAATCTTACTGTGCGTTACTACTCGCGAAAGCTTCACACTGTATGCACACCAAAAGAGGAACCTGCAATCATTCCCAGTTTTCACTCTATGTCTGTGTTGCAGAAATACAAATTGCATATGTTTTGGAATCAGGAAATACAGATAGCCTTCGACTTACGATGACCATTGAGCCAAAGTTTCTGTTATTAAGTGAGACATTTGTTAAGTAAGTTGTATGACCTTTCTTGATGCAGTGACTCACTGCAGTTGATAAGTTAGCAACCCAGTTAGTTGTTCAGTGAATCTGGCTTCCCCTTTGATTTTGCTTGTCAAAAGGGTTGCAAAAGGTGATCACATGACCCCGGGGTACACAGCAAGGGTTATACGTATGAATCGGATTCCAAGCATCTGAATTTTGATCACATGATCATGGGGGGTGCTACAAAGGTCTTAAGTGTGAAAAATTGCCATAAGTCACTTTGTTCAGTTCCATTGTAACTTTGAATGGTCACTAAATGAACTGTTGTAAGTCGAGGACTGCCTGTAATAATATGCAGGCCTCAGTCTTGAACAGGTAATATTCATTTCCTTCCCTTCATAGAGCTCATAAGTGGTGATTCTAAAGCTGGTGTTTGTGATTGGGTCTGAGATTTTATTTTATTTTTTATTTTATTTTATTGGAAATTGTCAGCTAATCCTACAAGAAATTTATGGAAATCCAGGGGAAAAAATGCGACTGTCATGCACAAGCATCATCATGTTTAAAGTCCAATATGGCACAGAGCTAGGCTATCTATGGGACCATCTTTCCCTAAGGACATCTACTGGTCCTACCTGGTGAGATGAGACGGGCATCTTTTTAGTCTCCTCCCCTATTGCCAAGTGATGGGATGTTGGAAGCAAGCTGTTTCCATGACAGCTCCTGCCCTGTGGAACTCTCTGCCTCCTGAACGTTGGCAGAATCTGCCCTTCTAGTCTTCTGTAAAGCTTTGAAACTGTTTCTTCCCCCAAGCACTGGGATTAGATGAAATGATAAGTCAGAAGTTTGACCTGGTGCCAAGTCTTTGTTGTTTTAATGAATAATCTGTTCTGATTTTATATACTGTTTCAATTTTTGATTGGGAACCACCCAGAGTAACTATAAAAATATTTGCATTGGCTTGCTTTAAAATATTGTTCTAAAGCTTTCAGAATGATTATTTCGTCTCTTGAGATATGGAACTTGGAAAGCATATGAAAGCTGTGGGTTTTCATAGGATACAATGAATTTGAGTTTCAAGGGGAAATTATGAACGATATTATTTCTAATGGCTTTTTGCAATGCAACTTATTTGTCCAAGGGAGAGGAGGAGAAGGGAGGGGAGGGGAGGAGAGGAGAGGAGAGGAGAAGAGAGGAGAGGAGAGGAAAGGAAAGGAGAGGAGAGGAGAGGAGAGGAAAGGAAAGGAAAGGAAAGGAAAGGAAAGGAAAGGAAAGGAAAGGAAAGGAAAGGAAAGGAAAGGAAAGGAAAGGAGGAAATCAACTCCTAATGTGGAAAACACCCATACTAATCAGATTGAGAACTGACCGTGTATGTTTAAGCAGCAATTCTATACATATTGTGTGATAAGCAGAATGCCTGGACTGTCTCCTTATGTGTTCTGAATGTGACTAATCTTGATTTCAGGATACAAGGTGAACATTTTTAATCTTATAATTTCATCTGATTCTGCATATTACTATTGCAAACCGCTGTGAAGGAGCATCTGAATATTAAAATGAATCATTATTACAACTGGCATTTTAACATTCCATGACATAACACATATGGCTAGAAACACACACAGCTTCCAAAGTTTCACAACTAACCAGCACAGAACTTTTCAGGCTTGAAATCCAAGTTTTCATTAAGAAAAGGGGGGGGGGATGTATCACACACACACACGCACACACATACACACACACACACATTGAAAAGATGGGTGTGCTTCCAAATGTAAAGTAGTGCAAGTGGGTGCATATGGGTGTATACGTGGGTGAACAGATGTATGGACATAATCCATGGCCACTCTTTTGCAAAGGGAAGCTTTCCTGCCTGTAAACTTCTTAGATGACATGGGAAAATCTCTTCTTAAATGCTAAATTTTCTCCATGAAGAAATGGGACAAATGTCTTTCTGAGCTTGAAAAACTCTACAAGTATATATTGCAAATAGTTCCCTAAATGAGGAGCCAGGAAAGAGAATTATCAGTTTGTTTTCAGTGGATCATGGAAACCAATGTTCATGTAAACCTCCTTGGTATATGTCATTATACTGCAATGAAACAAAGAAAATGTTAAAAAGTTATATTGATATAGCTACTTACAAAGCACATCTAAATTATATTAAAGTAACTGCAATATATTTACAACCCCAAGGCAGGTCACAACTTTTGAGCACCCCTAAAGTTTGGAAATTGAACGCTGGAAAAGTTGACACATCGTAATACTAGATAGACCTCCTAACTGTTGAGTGGCTGGCACAGGATATTGGCTTGCGAGACAGACTCTCAATTAGAGCTCCTAGCCCAGGGGTCTCAAACTCAAGGCCCGGGGGACAGATCCATCCCATGGGGTACTTAGATCTTGGCCCATGGGGCCACCAGTGAAGGCTCGACCCATAGTGCCTCTGCCAGCGAAAATGGGCTCTCAAGCTCCATTTTCAGCTGCCACAACTTCCTGCAACCCTCTGCCAATGAAAAACAAGCTCGGAAGGGCTGCACGCAGAGTTCTCGGGCCACCACAGGAGCCCCTGACATGAGTGATGTCAACCTGGTGATGCCCACCATGGCCACGCCCACCCCAGCCCTCTGAGGTTAAACACAACTCTGATGTGGCCCTCAATGAAATCAAGTTTGACACCCCTGTCCTAGCCTGTCCAGAATATCATATCATTTGGACTAAAATTGAGTTTGTGCTACTGGGATGCTGGCCAAAATGTGCCCAGATTAACCATACCATCTTTAACAACTGGGAGAAAAGACAGGCAGTCTTTGACTTATGATCCCATAGTTGGGAACCAGAATTTTTTTTTTGTTTTTTTTAAGCAAAGTGGTTATTAAGTGACCTTTTAACGACTTTTTTTCCACTGTTGATAAGTGAAACCCTGCAGTTGTTGTCATGCAGTTATTAAGTGAACCTGGCTTCTCCCATTGCTTGTCAGAAGTCAGCTGGACACGTCGGAAATGGTGATCACATAACCTTGGGACACTGCGACTGGCATAAATACATGCTGGTTTAAATACAAGCACCCAAATTTTTATCATGTGTAGGGATGCTGCAATGGTTGTCAAGGGTGAGGACCAGTTTTATAATTTTGAACAATTGCTAAATGAATGGTTGTAAGTTGAGGACTGCCTGTATGTGGTACAGGTGTGAGGCTGGTAACCAAGTCTGTACCTTCACTATTTTATACTATAAAAGTGTTATTCTGAAAGATTTTATTGCTCAAGGCCATGAGAAGCAACAGAAGTCAGCATTTTGGGGTCCTCTGGTGATGACCATGCCATATGGAAATTCCCGTTCAGAATATAAGAGGACGAAGTGACAAAGAGCATGAATTATTGAATAAAAATAAAGGAAAAAAGAGAGACATTGTACATCTTAGAAACTAAGAGTGAAAGCCTTAAGATCTGAAAGAAAAATGTCTGATTTGGTGAAGCGGAGCTCATGAATATATGCAGGGAAGTTAAAATGTAGGTTTAATTATGAATGAAAAGCCTAAACCATATGTCTGTAAGTAGCTGTTGTGGGTGTAAGAATCCTCGGATTAGCGGTACTTGTAAATTATACTGCAGTGAATGGAGGTGAAGCAAGAATCAAAGATGAATTTAGGGGGAAATTATACAGCATTCCAAATAAATATAATCCAAACTATTTTGCTCCCTGTCATGAATAGATAGAAAATATAGGGAAAAAATGTTTGCCTCTTTGAAGATCCAACAATAAATAAAAACAGTGACTGCTTGCTGAGTATCTGTTTCATCTACTTTATATAAATACAGAGTTTAGTCATAAGTCTATTAACAAATGGCCAAGGACTTAAAATAACTCTAGTAACAGGATTGATTTGACTATTTGTCAAGACAGACTGAGACAACTAGAGCAAAAGATACAATGTCTGCAAAAGTCTGCATTTCCTGCATCGGATGATCTTTCTCCTTCTGCCCTGGCCACTTTTTACAGAGGCACAACTGAGAACATTTTAACAAACTGCATCACTATTTGGTTTGATGGCAGCACTGCCTCCAATAGAAAGTCCATACAGAGAGTGGTGAGGACAACCGAGATTATAGGAAGCTCGCTTCCTGTTATTCAGGATACTGCTTACAAGCGCTATGTGCTCAAAGTATTGTTAGAAACCCCCCACACCCATTTCATGGTCTGTTTCTGTTGCTCTGGGAGGATGTTTCAAAGTATTTCTAGCAGGACTACCAGATTCTGTAACAGCTTTGTTCCCTATGCCATCCATCTGGTAAATGATTCGTTTCTCACCACGTACATGTATATACATCCAAACTAGACTATGTTGTTTCTCTGTGTTATATAATATATGTGGGTATATGCATAATTTTGTATTTATTTATTTAATCATGTTTATGTAGTGTATATTGGAGGTGGTGATTCTTTGAGAGCTGTATCCAACAAAATTTCATTTCAATGTATATCGATTAGTGTACATTCAAAGTTATTCTAAGTTCTAATGGTGATGAGACATTCTGAATGTGGCACATATTGTTACTGGATCTGGGGAAAATGGGCATGGAAGTAAAGGAAATAAGTGAAAGAAACTAGAGTGAAAACAGAATGACTTCAGGAAGAGAAAACGATGAATGCTGCTTTAAAAAGAACCTATGACAAATCTGTATATGTATATAGTTTAAAATTAAGCAAGAATGATTCCCACACATACAATACCTTTCAATATAATACAACACAATTAGGTGTAAAAGATCATTTAAATTATCATAAGACATAATTGATTATAAAAGAAATTGGCAAACACAGGTGTAAAGGGGAAGGTCTTAAAACAACCCATCAGTTTGTTGGGGGAAGAAGAATGTTACAGATGGTGTTATAAGTCACAATTCAGAGTTTGACTCTGGCTTGAAATCTGATAGCTTTGAATGTTATGTTTGTGTGTGCGTATCAGCAACCGTGCAACAAAACAGACGACTATTGGGTTTAATCCAGAGAAAGGATAGCTAGTAATCCTAAAGTGGATTGGACAGCGTGTGTACCATTGAAGGTTTATCAGTTCAGAAGTAGTTGGAAGTCAGCAAAGTACGCAATGATGAGTGAACCATTTAAAAGGAAAAGTAATGTGAGACAAAATTACTAAGCAGTACTGATATTTGCCAGAAGATAGATGAAAGAAAGAAAGATCAAAGGCTTACCTATCATGTGATCATCAGTTGAATCTTGAGCTACACAGAATATTACTTGTAAGTTCCGTAAGCCCTTTTCCTAACTTTGGAGGGTGTAAATTTAGAGTTTAGCAGTACTGAAAGGTGCTAAATTCATATCAATACATGCTAAGATGTCTGAAATGGTATAGGAACAGGGGCGTCAAACTAGTGGCATCACATTGTCGTCACAGGACATATCACAACTTTTTCCTCCTTTGCTAAACCAAGAGTGGGTGTGGCCAACATGGGACGCATCTGCCCCATGGGCCATGAGTTTGACACCCCTGGTGTAGGGTTTCCTGCCTGAGCAGGAGGTTGGATTAGAAGACTTCCAAGGTCCCTTCCAACTCTGTTATTCTATTATTCTATTAGTGCTTGGAATGGCTTCAAATAAAAATGAAGAGTCTAGAGCAAACTCCAGGCCCATGGGCTGGATGTGTCACACACTGGCCATGCTCTCGCCCAGTTTAGCGAAGCTGGGGAAAGTCCTGATATGTCACATGATGATGCCATGACAATGTGAGTTTGACACTCCTGGTCTAGAGGAAAAGTAGGAATCTTTTACTTTTATAACAAACTCTAGTGCTGGAAGGGAAGAGAGCCGTTCATTGTAAAATGTAAAACAATTACAGAGTCATAAGTCATGTGCTAGCTGGAAGCTGGTTAAACAAAATAACAGGAAAAACTGGAATACTACCTGGCACATTCTTTCAATCATATCCTTCTCAAACCCATGTGCATACTTTGTGACAGTGTTATGAAAAGTGGAATCACCCATTCATAGTATGCACATAGTTCCCATTTTAAAAAAATGAAAAAGGGAAGGTTAGTGATGAAGTGAAAAAGGCTGTGGATGAGGAAATATACATGTATGGGAATGATTGTTGCAAAATATAAGATTAGAAAAAGATTTTGAGGAAAAGAAAAATGGAAAAGAATGTACTAAAGAGGAAGGAATGGTTAAGATTAAAAGAGACAGAGAAAGCACACTGATTTTTATAAAGATAAAAAGTCTTTCTGGTAGTGAGTGAAAAGGGCACCTCCTGCAGAGAGACTAGCTAAAAAAAAGTGACAAAATATTTGAGATAACTGTAAAAGGAAGGAATGTTGGAATAGTTTAGAGATTTGTTGGGAATGTGAAACATTCGATAGAAATCAATGCTATAACTGAAAAGAAAGTAAGAAATGAGTGAGGGTCAAATCAAATCCATTGACACACACAAAAAACCCCTGATGAACATTGAATGGAAACTGGAAGACCATGAGTTCTAGTTCCATGTTAGTCACAAAGCAAGCTAGGTGACCTTGGGCCAATCCCATTCTTTCTCAGTCCTAGGAATAGGCAAGGATAAACCACTTCTGAAATCTTACAAGAAGGAAGGAAGGAAGGAAGGAAGGAAGGAAGGAAGGAAGGAAGGAAGGAAGGAAGGAAGGAAGGAAGGAAGGAAGGAAGGAACTAAAGAAAGAAAAAAGGAAGGAAGGAAGAAAAGAAAGAAAGGAAGGAAGGAAGGAAGGAAGGAAGGAAGGAAGGAAGGAAGAAGAAGGAAAGAAAAAAAGAAGGGCGAAGGAAGGAAGGAAGGAAGGAAGGAAGGAAGGAAGGAAGGAAGGAAGGAAGGAAGGAAGGAAGGAAGGAAGGAAGGAGCCTTTATGTATCAGTGGGAACACTTAGGGATTTTTTTTTAATTAAA
The DNA here is from genome assembly GCF_049901715.1 of Pseudonaja textilis. NCBI lineage: Eukaryota > Metazoa > Chordata > Lepidosauria > Squamata > Elapidae > Pseudonaja > Pseudonaja textilis. The sequence goes on along the minus strand of NC_141991.1, from coordinate 122,691,331 downwards.
AGAGCCTTACGATGAGTTCCTCCCTCCCTCCCCCAGTTCTGCAGGGGATTCAACTCTCAGTTCAACCCACTTCAGATTGCATTATTCATAACCACTTGAAGAGGCATTATTTACATGTGTTTATATTTATTGCAATAAACATGCAAGCCTTTCAGTTTGAAAATCAATAGAGTCATAGGATGTTTAACTGGGCTGAAAGCACTGCTCTGCCAAATGGCTGCTTTCCTTCAAAGACAGGGAGCTTCATGAAAGGGATGAAAGGAAATGGATCAAGCATTTGGCATAGCATTGCTTTCAATCCAGTTATCTATCTGACCCGAACAGTGCATGAATCCAAATAAATACAGGAATAAACATCGGATTCTTACCAATTATAAATAAGCTTCTTATGACTAAGAAAGCTGCTGCTGTTGCTAACATAAACTATTCACTCAACAGACACAAATAGTAGTGCTGCAGAATCCTAAAGAGATTAAAAACTTGTTCTCATTTTTTTCTCTCTCTTCAAATTCATCTTTTACAGAATGCCCCAAAAGTGCAAGTCAAAAATCAGTGGATTCTTGAATAATGATTTGGGGGGTGGGGGGGGAGCCAAAGACAGCAGGAGAAAGATACGATCAATTAACATTTTAAACACGTAGAAAGAATGAATCAAGCCAAAATATAAAGTGAGACCGGTGAACTTATGATCCATCAAGTTGAACACTGACACCAAGCATTGATAGTAGCCTACTTATTAAAAAATAGCAATACTTTACTATTTTCATGTGAGCCAAAATATGAAGTGCACAAATATTCGGGAATGTTATATTTTTTAAAAATGTTTGGTTTACTATTTCACCCCGCCCCCCAAAAAAAATTCTGGTGAAGAGTAATAGAAGATTAATTTTAGCACCACCTAAAGGGCATTAGATGACAAGCAGCAAAGAGATAAGATTCCATTGTGTTCCATGATTGATCGATCAACCAGAATAGAGCTGGAAGGGGCCTTGGAGGTCTTCTAGTCCAACCCCCTGCTGAAATAGGGAACCCTACACCATTTTACCCAAAGAGCCATCCAATCTCTTTTTTAAATCCTCCATTGATGGAGCACCCACAGCTTCTAGAGGCCAGCTGTTCCACTGGTTAATTTTCCTCACGGTCAGGAAGTTTCTCCTGAATTCCAGGTTGCTTCCTTCCTTGATTAGTTTCCATCCATTGTTTCTTGTCTGGCTTTCTGGTGCTTTGATAGAGGGCCATGGCTGGTGGTGAACAAATGGAAGGATCTAAAGGTGAACCAAATTCTGGTTGACTTTTAAAGCCCTACGTAGGAGGGGTCAGGTTACCTACAGAACTGTCTTTGGCCTATTACATCAGAGCATCCCATCTGGTCAGGCAGGGAAGGTATGTTGCAGACCCCGTCACTCTGACTGGCAGGGTCCAGGAAGAAAGCTTTGCCTGCCATGGCCCCCTCTTTAAAATTTATACACGGTTTTCCTATTTTCCTATTTTATTTGTACACCGCCCAGGCTCCCTCTGTGAGGAAGATGGGCAGTTTCAAAACTTGATTAAGAAATACCATAAATAACCTAAATAAACTGTCATGAGCAAATAATTCTATTCTGTGCTTCCGCTGTATTGGCTCCAATTTCTCTACTTCAGTCAGACATAGAGTGACTCACTTAAAAATTGCCTTGCTTAACCCCAGGAACTTTGGTCTCCATTGTGGTCCTAAATTGAGGATTACCTGTAAAGCTTCCACTATTCATCTGTAATAAGTTTTTATTTTATTTTATAACATACAAGAATCCAATTTCAGTTGACCAGTGTGTTGTCTGGGTACAAATCATTTTAGGACATAATAATCAAAGCATTTAGAACAGTATTCATTACATTAGTATCATTTATAATAGTGTTAATAATAATAATAGCAATAATAATAACATTGATAATAATAATAGCAATAATAATAATGATACTACTAATAATAATGATAGCAATAATAATAGTGATAATAACATTGATAATAATAATAGTGATAATAACATTGATAATAATAATAATAATAATAATAGCAATAATAATGATGATAATGATAATAATAGCAATTATAATAATATTGATAATGATAGCAATAATAATAGCAATAATAATAGCAATAATAATAATAATAATAATAGCAATAATAATAATAATAATAATAATAATAATAATAATAATAATAATAATAATAGAAATAATAGTTGTTTAACCAATTTAAAGGCTTCCACTATTCATGGGTGGTTCTGATTCTGCCTGAGAATGCCATTCTTCTCTTTCTCAAAGCACTCTAGAAGTATAGTTAAGTAAGACACATTCTCAACCTGCGTGCATTCCTGGTGTCCTTGCTGGATTACAATACACATAATTCCCAGCTAGCATGGCCATTAGTATATTCAAACACATCTAAATGACATGTTTAGGAAGGCTGCTATCCAGTGCATACATTCGTACTTACACACACACACACACACACACACACACACTCACACACCCCAGTGGTGAAATTGCTACTGGTTCAGCTGAACCTAGTTTAAAAAAAGCTCCGAAGATCAGCTGAGAGGAGAAAGAACAGAAAAATTCAGGATCGGCCCTCCCATCTACCCTTGCGCTTTTCTGTTCTTTATCCTCTCAGCTGATTGGCGCTGCAGAGCCTCAGCTGGTGTTTGGAAAGCTGTGCGCGCACGCAATGTGCGCAGTCGCCGAACCAATAGGGAAACTGGTAGAATCCCACCACTGACACATCTATGCATGCTTGTCGTGGTTAATTTCCCACCACCATTTTCAGAAGAACCACGTGGTCTAAACTGGGGGTTCAGAAGCAATCTATAGAAGCGGGTCACATGGAGTTTCATATAAAACCAATTTTGGACATTTCAAATTTGCAAAAATGTTTGGTAGGTCCACATAAATAAACAATGAAAAAAAATATAGGCAAGAACAGGAGATGCTAGAAGAAGAAAAAAGACATGCCCCAAACACTGCAATGCAATGAACAATAAATCTTGTGACTTGAAGGGTGCAAAAGGTTAATGCATGCAAACATAAGGGAGATGGGGGATCTCTGCAAAAGCTGAAGAGGAACAGTGTTTTTTTTGGGTTTTTTTTACTGTTGAATCATTGAAGATTAAAGCCTAAAAAAACGAACAGCAACATTGGTTGGGATGCTTCCATGCAATCTCAACCGGAACTGCTTAGCAGATGAAGAAACTGCAGAAGTATTTGGATGACTCAGCTGAGTCATTCCAGCTCTCCCAACACCCACTCAAAACAATTTTACACATTCTAGATTTGCTTAATCACTGAATGGACTCACAAAGGATTTTCCAGGCTAGCCTTTCTCCAAATTGATACCCTTGGATTACAATCCCCAGAAATCTCTCCTAAATATGTTCCCAAATCCTTTGGACCAACTGTCCATTCCACATTTTTTTCCCCAGTCTGGGGTTATCCATCTGTGCTAGCCTGATTGCATTTTTGGTTGAAAATGACAGGAGTTGTTGCAATCTAAGAGTGCAGAGGGAACGAGGTAGGAGAAAGCTGAGCACAGCTATGATGTGGTGGAATCTCCAGCTAGATTGGAGGGAAGTGTTAAGAGGGGACTGGGCTTAGAGTCCTTGCACTGCAGAAAGCAGCACAGGCCTGATCTCCCCCCTCCCCCCCAAAAAAATCCCTGAAGCCTTATCTGATGGTTCCTAAGGGAATGCAGTCTGGCAAGATTCTTGTAACATAGTTCTTGTGAAGCGCCGAGGAAATCAGGAGATTCGGGCAGTTCAAGTGAGTATATTGCAAGCTTAAGCTCTCTATAAAAATCTGAGCTACTAATGGTCAAGAGAAATGAGTGAGAGGGAATTAAGGTGGCATTCAAGATGGGCTGGACTTGTGGGTATGCAGGGACTCATGGCTTATAAGGCATTTTACTCCTCCCTTGGGCCCAGCTTGGTCATCTCCTATAGTCCTCAAATTACAGCCATTCATTTAGTGACCATTCAAAATTACAACAGCACTGAAAAACCTGCCTTATGACCGATGCTCACGTTTACAACTAATTGCAGCATCTTCACAGTCATGTTATCAAATTTTGGATACTTGGCAACCGGCATGTATTTACAATAGTTGCAGCCTCCCGGGCTCCTGTGATTGCCGTTCTCTTTCCCAGTTGGCTTTCAAATAAGTGAAGTCCACGGGGGAAGCCCATGGTCTTATAATGACCACATAATTCACTTAACGATTGCAGTGATTCACTTAACAATGTGGCAAGAAAAGTCATGCAATCGGGCACAGCTCACTTAATAATCGCCTACCCCTCTTCAAAAAAACCTCCCCCTCTTAATTCCCCAGTAAAAACAGCTATTTTTCTGAGAATTCTGGGAGCTACTTTTCACACATCTGGAAGGCATCCAGTCGGGGAAGACTGGGGATACAAATGTAGGGCAAGGAAGCACACTTTGGGGTGAGGGAGCGGGAGCCCAACATTAATTAGTGTTCAACACGGGGTCTCTACAGACCTAGTTTAACGGTGCTGCTTGCTCTTTATTGCAACATGAAAAAATTTTGCAGGAAAAGGGCATTCAGATTCATAGGACACAAGATACAGGCTATTTGGATTTTTTTTTTTTACTTTGCTCCACTAGCAAAAAGCCACCTCTGACAACAGCCATGAATCATCGGAAATGGAATACCTGAGGTAAGTTTTTAATTAAGAAAAATAATGTAGCTTCCCAATGTCTAACGGGTAGGTCAGGATCTGACTAGAGCCAGGCTATTGTCCATGACTGACCACTGTCGTGGATTTGTACAGCTGTCAGTTCCGAGCTTCTTTTTCCACCCCCTGAATTCACAATCTGTGCCCACGCTCTCTGTCCTCCTGCAAGACATGTTATGCTACAGTAGAATAAATGTCATTTTTAAAAAATAGTGTCTAGACAGTCGTCTGTGCATGATCAGACAATGTGGCCGAACAAAGAAGTCAATGGGAAAAAGGTTGTGAACCACTGCAAACTACAAAACAAAGTGAATGTTTTTGAGGTGCAGCAGCCCTCTCCCTTCACACCATCACTTACACCCCTGCCAAAAATGAACTCTCCATGGGATGAGCTTTATAAATTCTTCAGGTGTTGCCAGTATCAGCTGTCCTCAAATGAGTTTAGTTACAGTTCCAATCTCAAGAGAATGTATCTGTGTGAAAACGTTAGCTATGAGTCAGTTTGGTCTAGTGGTTAAAGCACCAGGTTAGAAACCAGGAGACTGTGAGTTATAGCTCCACTTTAGGTATGAAAATGGCTGGGGGACTTTGGGCTAGTCCCTCTCTTTCAGCCTAATTCACCTCACAGGTGATTTTTTTTTTTTACCTGGCTCCAAAATTGTATCTGTATTCGTCAAAGACAGTACCTTATTTCATTTTTTTTGTACAGCTTTATAAATTGCAACAAACAAACCCCCAAACAGGCATCTACACAAATGGTAGAAGCAGAGAGAATTCTCAACACAGTATTTTTCAGATCATCATTTATTAAGATCATCTCTCTCTCTATGTATATTTTCTTTCATCCTCCTTTGTGCTGCTGCTGTTTGCATGACAATTAGGAAAAGGAGATTGTGGAAAGTCCTATTTTTTTCCCGCAGGAGCGGTGGCTGTGTTCACTTAACTTAACCACTGCTTAGAGAATTCGTTGAAAGAGAGGTCTGGGTTTCCAAAATTCACTGAATCACAGCCTAGCCAACAGTGGCTGGATCTGCAAAACAGGACAGACTGAAATGCATCTGGCTCCTTTGTGGTTCAGTATGTTATGAGAACACAGCTTATAACCAGGAGAGTAAAGAAAGGAGTTAATGTGACTAATAAGCTCTGTGATTAATAAAGGGAAAGAATAGGGAGTAGCTCTGGGGCAGAGCTCCATAGCATTTCATATAAAGAATCCCTGGCTTGGCCAGAAATTGCCTCTTGAAAAGCTTGGAATTTGGAAAAGCATTCCCAGACCATTATATTCTTAGGCTAGGACGGACCTTCAGACTTACTCATTGACTCACTATAGCCAGTCTGGTCTAGTGGCTAAGGCGCTGGCCTGGGAAGCAAAAGTTCAAGACTTCTGGTTCCTCTTTAGCAGAGATGGCATTCAGCAGGTTCTGGCCAGTTCTGGAGAACCAGTAGTGGAAATTTTGAATAGTTCAGAGAACCACCTCTGACTGGCCCCGCCCCCATCTATTTTCTGCCTGCCGAGTCCCAGCTGAATTTTGTTGCCCTGCACAGGAGAACAGAGCTGGAAAGCAGGTTAGTAGGGTGGGAAGGGAATGGGATTTTGCAGTAACCTTCCCCCAGGAGTGGGGAGTTAATAGAGATTTTGCAGTATCCTTCCCCTGCCATGCCCACCAAGCCAAGCCATGCCCACCGAACCGGTAGTAAAAAAAAATTCGAATCCCACCACTGCTCCTTAGGCAGGGTGGCTAGGTGACTTTGGGCCAGTCACTCTTTCTCAGCCCAACCCACCTCATAGGGCTGCTATTGTGGGGAAATTAGGAAGAAAGAGTACAGGTAGTTGACTTACAACAGTTAATGTAGTGACCGTTTGAAGTTACAACGGCCTTCAAAAAAAAAAAACTGGACTTAGGGGCGTTTTTCACACTTAGGACCCTTGCAGCATCCCCAAGGTCACATGATCAAAATTTGGCCACTTGGCCACCGACTCATAGTTAGGACGGCTGCCGTGTCCCCAAGGGTCATGGGATCTCCTTTTGCAACCTTCCGACAAGCAAAGTCAACAGGGAATCCAGAGTCACTTACACCGATCGTGTTTCTAACTTAACAACAAGAAAAGTCGTAAAATGGGGCAAACTCGCTTGGCAAAATGTGTCATTCAGCCATGTAAATGTTGGGCTCCGCGAAGGGTGGTCCTAACTCGAGGGCTACCTGTATTGGGTACATTCACGATAAAAATCAACTAAAACAATGAAAGTAAAGGCCTGTTTAAAAAGGAACAGAAAGGGAGAGAAGGGAAGGGAAGGCAGAGAAGTTCAGTTGTCAGTGCTGGGAATTAACCAGGGAAACTCTGCTAACTGATTCAGCTGTTCCAACATATCAAGGGAAACATACTGGAGGGAGAAAGAACAGCTGGTGTGACATGTCTTTAATGCCTAAGTAGATATTAGAGAAACATGGCTAATCACTATTCAAAAGACTCCAAGGAACATTTAAACTCTTTGGGGGTTTTTTTGTTTTTGTTTTTTTACAGATCACACAGGAACTTGTCTACCCTTCTCTGATGTCACCGCCTCTTGCATCTCAAACTCCCAATGACAGCTCCAAGACTCACACAGTGTAAGGCAGTGGTCCCCAACCTTTCTGGCGTTGGTGGCGGCGGTGGGAGAGTGGATGGTTGTGTGCATGCAACCCAATCCCGTGCGTGCACAAATAAAGCTTTGCGCGCTCACCGGCTGCTTGCGCAGCCTGGAGTTTGGGAACTGCTGGTCTATAGTATTCACCCTGTGTCACCGCTACTTTCCTTTGGCTGACTTCCTGTTTAGATTACGAGGATGTCTTTCAGCAGAGCGAATGTCAGGCTTGTCCCAACCTGGACGTTTAGGAAATAAAGACCCTCAACTCCACTGTTGGAAGTGAAAGGGAGAACCCAAGTGGTTACAGTAAAGGTGAAGCTGGATCTGTGTATTCCCATGCAAATTATTCCTCCAATTTATTCCTTTCCCTGGCCCTGCTCCCCTCGACTAGGCCATCGCTGTGCAGTAGCATTCATTTTTGATGTTTTGGGGAATGGCTTTGAGGTTTGGCACCTCTTTGATGTAGTTTAACATTCTCAGGCTGAGTCCTTGGCCCACTGGTTTATTCTGGATTGACATCTCTGGTCATCTCCTCGCCCCCGCCCCCTCTTTTCTACCATTCCTTACTTCCCCAATTGCCTCCCTTTCATTTTATGGCAGAATGCCAGCAAAGCAAAATATGCTAAAAATGGCAGGCCTGGCAGTCAGCACCACCCTGTCCCTGATTGGTGAATTAGCCAGTGCTGATTGGTCATTTCCACAAGAACCTCCCACCAAAACCATCATGTTAACATGCACTTCTGCTTGCCAAAGTTGTGTCCACATCATAACTTTTCTAAACTTCGATTCATTTTTTAAAAATTTGATTTATCAATCGCTTACAAGATAATAGATATAAGTACAAACATGAGAAAGAATACAGGAAATAGGTATGAATAAATGGGGACAATAGGACAGGGATGGTAGGCACGATGGTGCACTTAGGCACTATTCATTCTTCAGTGACTGAACTCCAGCTTCATGACATGAAAATAATTTTGTGCATTAAGGAAAAGGGATAGAAATGGGCAAGGCAACACAATAGTTTTCTCCCAATGAAATATATGTTACCCACTGTGGAAACTTCTATCCATAAAACAATGAGGTAATGCTTGGGGGAAGGGGTGGGGGGGGGAGAAGGAGAGGAATCCAAAACCAGAAGAAAATTAATCATAGCGTTAAAGGGGGGTTACAACCAGCTCCACTGATGCAAATGAAGCTAATTGGAATAAAACTTTCAAAGATTTATAATGTTATTTTGCCTTTAGTTAGAATGCAAACTCATACAAGAGCAGTAAATAAGCTAAAATGTAGTATAGTTTAACACAAGAAAGATGCATCAAGAAAATGTAGTGTAATTGAACCCAGGGAAAAGCCATCAAGAAAACACTGTATAATTTACCCCATGAAAAATCAAGCTTTTGTGTTCAATGACAAATATGTAGCTTTTGCAGCTTCACAGTATACTGTGAAGCTGCAAAAGCTACATATTTGTCATTCCAAATATTCTTCTGGTTATTGGGTTCTTCATTCTTTAATTGCTCTGCCATAAGCTACTCTAATTCTAACCAATCGTATAATCAGAAACTTAACAGTCATAGCTTCGAAGCTGCAAATAAATTAAAATATAATAACTACTGGAAGAATAAAAAATAGTTCTTGATGACCTTGGAATTAAATCATGCAATAGTTATTATTTAGCTCTCCAGTTTTCTTCAACTGAATGAATCAGAAAAAGTTTTGGGATCTGAGGCTTAGGATCTGTGTAGTAAGAATCTTCTCATGAATAGGCAACAGCTGAAGGACAGTAAACAGAATCAAGAAATAAAATGACCAATAAATTATTACTTCTGAAAGTATCCACTACAATAATATTATATCATAGCAATAAATTCATTACAAAACAAGTCACTACTGATAAGTACAAAATATAAAGTAGATTACGCTAATTATCCTAACTTTTTTCTTCTTTCTTTTCTTTCTTAGTTTTGTATGTTTTTTGGGGGGGTCTCTTTTCTATTTTTTTAAAAAAAATAGACTAAATATTGTTAATTGTGAATGCATAGCATAATTTATTTATTTTCAAATGTTTCTAGGATTTTCATGGTGCTCTGTTTTTTTTTTAAAAAAAATAATTGTCTTGATGCAGTTGAAACGTCTCCAAGAATTGCTATAGTAGTTTGGGAGAAGACAGAAAATAAGGAAAACATACTTTCAAAATTAATAGCAAACGTCTCTGGTCTTCTCCCTCCTCTTTTTCTGCCAAAAAAATGTGCTTCTCCCTCAAAAGAAATATTTGATTTATTTTTTTTTAAATCAATAAATCATTAGATCTTGTATCCAACGTTTCCTTCATATCTCATGCTTTGTCCAGCTTCTGTGGGTTCCATTTTGCATGTATTTTAAAATCTCTTTTCCCCCCATGATTTTTGTTTTGGGATTGTGCATAGGGGTGAGATCCCACACATTTCATGTGGCAGTGACTACTTAAACCAGCCCCATTAAAACTAGTGCAGCTAAGGAAACTCAAGTCAGTCTCTCCCACAGACTAGGGATAAAATTGGAGGTAGTCCTCACATTGTAATGGCGATTGGGACCAGATCTTCCATTGCTAAATGGTGCGGTCATAGAACGCATTATCATATGACCTCATTGCTTAGCGATGGCAGTCCTGATTGCTGTCATAACTCAGAAACTGCACTGGTGATTAATACAGGACCTAATGTGACTGGAGTCCTAGGCAAGCATGTCAGCAGGTGAAAGTTGCAGGCGAAAGGGCGAGTGCTGGGAGGGGGGCTACTGAGCATTGGCAGGCTGGGGGTGCTGCAAGTGAGTCTTTACTGACCACAGTCTGGCCAATGGAGGTTGCAGGCAGGCACTACTGGTTGCAGGCAGGCCAGGAGAAACTTGCAACCTTTCCTGCCAGCTTCCCCATTTACTCCTCAGGAAAGGTTGCAAAAGGTGATCATGTGTCCGCAACTCACCGAGGCATCGTAATCATGAGCTGGGCACCCAAACACTTGAATCACAGTGACATGACTGCAGGGATGCTGCAGCTTTGCAGATTGGTCCTAAGTCCCCCTCATTTAGCACCATTGCAACTTTGCATGGTTGCTGAACTCATGTTTGTAATCTGAGGACTATCTGGGAAGCCATCCCATGGAGTTTCGGTAGAAGGCTCGGGGTGACATGAGAGCAGTGTTCCAATATCTCAGGGGTTGCCCCAAAGAAGAGGGAATCAAGCAATTTTCCAAAGCACCTGAGGGTAGAACAAGAAGCAATGGATGGAAACTAATCAAGGGGAGAGCCAACAAAAATTAAGGAGAAATTTCTTGAAAGATAGAAGAATTAATCAGTGGAATAACTTGCCTCCAGAAGTTGTGAATGCCCCAACACTGGAAATTTTTAAAGAGAGTGGACAACCATTTGTTTGAAATGGCATAGGGCAGGGGTGTCAAACACAAGGCCCGTGGGCCAGATCCAACCTGCGATGTGGTCGGATCCAGCCCGTGGGGCTGTCCTGGAAAATGTTAGGGGCTGTCCAGTGTCACTTCAGCCCAGCCCCTTATGGTCATTAAGCAAATTCAGTTTCCGTCATTGACGTTGCTTGTTGGAAGCTGGCTGAGAAGGTCGCAAAAGGTGATGCCATGTCCCTTGGACACTGCAACCATCATAAGTACTTGCCAATGCAAAGAGGAAATATCAGGCCAACGTGGCTTCGCCCTGGTCTACCCAATGCAAACAGAAAGCATGACAACAGTTTGGGGGTGGTGGTGTCAAGCTGGCCACACCTACCCAGTTGGCCACACCCACCCAGTTGGCCACACCCACCCAGCCCCCTAAGATCAGCCACAGGCCTGATGCGGCCCTCAATGAAATTGAGTTTGACACCCGTGGTGGAGGGTTTCCTGCCTGAGCAGAGGGTTGACTAGAAGACCTCCAAGGTCCCTTCCAGCTCTGTTATTCTATTATTGTTATTTTCCAAAGCACCAGAAAGCCAGACAAGAAACAATGGATGGAAACTAATCAAGCAGAGAAGCAACCCGGAATTAAGGAGAAACTTCTTTACATTGAGGACAATTAACCAGTGGAACAGCTTACCACCAGAAGTTGTGGGTGCTTCATCACTGGAGGCTTTTAAAAAGAGACTGGACAGCCCTTTGTCTGAAATGGTATAAGATCTCCTGCTTGTGAAAGGGGTTGACTAGAAGACCTCCAAGGTCCCTTTCAGCTCCCCTCCCTTCTGGTTGATTGAAGATGTTGCCAGGGTGTGTTCGTGTTCTGGGAAAGAGAGACTGAGGAAAGGCCCTGAGGATTCATAATATATCAATCTAAGCAAGGCAGTTAAGTGAGTCACATCTGATTTTGCCACCTTTTTGGTCACGGTTATTAAGTGAATCACTGCACTGTTGTTAAGGCAATCATGTGGTCATTAAGCGAATCCAGTTTCCGTCATTGACGTTGCTTGTTGGAAGCTGGCTGAGAAGGTCGCAAAAGGTGATGCCATGTCCCTTGGACACTGCAACCATCATAAGTACTTGCCAGTTGCCAAGTACCTGAATTTTGATCACGTGATGGTGGGGAATGCTGCACAGTGCGAGGATCTGTCTTAAAAGTCTTTTTTTTTTCATTGTTCTTGTAATTTTGATTGGTTGCTAAATTATCGGTTATAAGTTGAGGACCACTGCATTGCACCATCATAAGCTACAAACTCTCCACCCGGGCAATCTTTGCTAACGTCTCTGAGGCTTTGTATGCTATAAACAAAAGAAGGATACAGAAGGGATTATCAAATTGTGAGAATATTTTTTTCTGAACCAGGATAGACAGAAGCAGGGCCGGCCTGCACCCAGTACCTCCTCTTTCTGTCCTTCTCTTACTTCAGTGGTGGGATTCTACTGGTTTGGCCTTCTGGGAGCAAAAACGACCCCACCCCCCCGGAGGCTTCCCTGAGGCCCAGGAGGCAAAAAAAATGGGGGAGGGTGCTGCTGCAAAAAAAGCCATGCCTACCCAGTCACATGGCCATGCCCACCTAGCCACACCCACTTAGCCACACCTACAGAACCAGTTGTTAAAAAATTTGAATTCCACCCCTGTCTCACTTCCACTTTTTTTCCAGAAAGACCCAGGAGAATATAAAATGGCACCTAAGCAACTGGGATCACATTTTCAAGATCTAGTGACAAGTTGACTGAATTTCAACAGCCCAGTTTTGCCCCATTTATCAAGCTTGGAGGGTGGGAATGGGAGACCTCTAGCTCCATTCCTGGCCTTAGCACACCTCCAAAAAGCTTTAAAATGGACCCAAACATACAGCTACCTCACTAGAGAGCCTCCTGCGATCCTTCAGAAGATCAGGAGGCTGTGTTGTGGCTATCAACCCTTCAAACTTTAGCTTAAGGAAAATATTTACAGTCTCGATACATGGGAAATTATGAGAAGCATTACTTTCTTTCGTATCAGAAATGTAAGAGGGAAGGGGCTTAAATAGTTTTGACAAATTTATTCCTTGGGAGGGCATAACTGTGTCACAATAATTTCCCAAGCAAATCATTTTTCATTAAGCATATTTAAGTTCGAACATAATTCTCAGCTACGTACTTTATAATGAATGATTTCTAATTAAGAACACATAGCAATGGCTTTTGGGAGCCAGGAGGCTGAGTTCTGTTTTAGCCTTTCTGACAAGCTCTCTTTGAATCTGTTCTCACAGTTCTTTTTGCAAAGAGTTGAGGTTGACCATTCCCCACTTGGCAGATGTTTCTCGGGGGTGGGGGGTGAAGAACCCACATATTCTCAAAAGTCCTCTAAATAACAAAAGTGCTCTAAATAACAAAAATTTGGGATGCAAACCTAAAGTGGATTGATACACAAGTTCAAAAGATGTTTGCATGTTCATGTATGCCCACATATATACTATTAAGAGTATGTAGAAGGCCTTGAAATGCTTCGCTTATGCAAATAGAAATCACAACAATAATTATTGCCTTTGTACGGGTTCTCCAAAGCTACTTGCTGGATTTTCCTTGTTGTCTGGTGAAAGGCTGAAATGAGGACATATTTTCTTGAGGCAAGACTGGACGTTACTTAATAAATGTTATATCTGAGGCTTGTATTTTAATACTACACACAGCCCTCTCTCTTCCCCTTTGAATGCTTATGTTCCAGAACCCTATTTCTATTTCTCTCTAGCATACATCTGTGTTTGTTATTTTTTTGGCCTGCAAAGCTGACAATGCGCAACCCTATTTGTGTCTTCCAGAAAGAGAGCACAGTTTGTTTATCTGTCAGCTAGCTATAGGTGCCAGCATGTAATGTGTACTGGGTGAAAGGAAAATAAATGGCGCTATTATATACCACATGTAGCCTTCCAATCCCATAATTCTGCATTTGTCTTTATAGCTGACCTAAATGTGGAGCTCCAGAGCAATATATTCTGCTGCAGCTCTTAATCAGTTGGCTTTTTGCCACTTTGGTAAATAGTATTTTTCAAGGTATTGAATCTGACTTTATTGGGACTTGATCCTGCTCTGGTTCTTTTCATGGAAGCAGCCCTGGTGCTCAGGATATCCAAAAACAAAAAGACAAAAAATATCCCAGAACAATCAAAAGAGAAATACCATTCAAACTTATGTGCATACCTGGTTAGAATTGCAGTATTGCAGGCAAACTCTGCCCACAGCCTGGAATTCAATCCTGGCCAGCTCAAAGCTGACTCAGCCGTCATTCTTCCCAGGTCAGTAAAATGAGGACCTGGATTGTTGGGGCAATTTGCAAATAACGCTTCTACATTGTAAACCACCCAGAGTATATGTAAAGCACTAGAAGAAACCAGCATGGTTGCACAAAGATATCTCTGATAAACTGAAAGACAAAAAGGATGAGCACAAAAAAATGGAAAGAAGGACACATAACTAAGGCAGAGTATCAGTAGATAGCCCGAATCTGCAAAGATGAAATTAGGAAAGCAAAGGCTCAGAATGAACAAAGACTTGTAACAAAAGTCAAAAATAATTTTTAAAAAGATTCCTTAAACATATAAATAACAACCAAAAGTCAAGGAAACAATAGGTCCACTTAACAAAGAAGATGGCAAGTAAGCAAGAGGCAGCAGAGAGAAAACAGAAGTGCTTAACTCATTCTTTGCATCAATCTTCATGCAACTATAAGCCAACCTACCAAAAACCTAACTGTAAAAGATAGATTAGAAATAAAAAATTAGCAAGAAAATGGTTAGAGAACATCTGTCTGATCTTGATGAATATAAATCACTGGAACCTGATGGATTACATCACAGAGTTCTGAAGGAACTGGCAGATGTTATCTCAAAACCAATGTACCACATCTTTCAAAAATCCTGGAACAACAGGGAATTATGGGAGGACTGGAAAAGAGATGATGTGGTTGCCATCTTCAAAAAAGTAGGGGGAGGGAAATAGACCCAAGAAACTACAGACCAATCAGCCTAGTATCAATCTCTGGGAAGATACTGGAAAAGATAATAAAAAACAGATCTACGAACATCTAGAAACAAATAAAGTTATAACTAAAAAGCCAGCATGGGTTTGTTAAAAGCAGATTATGCCAAACCAATCTTATTTCATTCTTTGACGAAATGACTGAATTAGTAGACCAGCAAAATGCTGTGGACATAGTATATTTAGACTTCAGCAAGGTAGACACAACCTACTTCTTGGTAAACTAGAAAAATGTGGGATAGACAGCATCGCAACAAGATGTATTTGTAAGTGGCTGACAAACTATACTCAAAGGGTAGCCCTTAACAGTATTATATCTACACGGAGGGAAGGAAGCAGTGAAGTACCACAAAGTTCTGTCTTTGGCCCAGTGCTCTTCAACATCTTTATAAATGACTCAGATGAGAGAACAGAAGGGGAACTCATCAAATTTGCAGGTGACATTAAGTTGGCAGGAATAGCCAGAAGACAAATCCAGGATCCAAAAAGATCTTGACAGACTTAAACAATGGACTTGACAGACTATTCAACAACATCATATTTAATGTGGAGAAAAGCAAGATTTTACACCTGAGCAAGAAAAACCAAAGGTACAAATACAGATTAGGTGAAACCTGGCTCAAAAACAGAGAGGCCTTGGAGCCCTAGTGGACAATCACTTAAACATGAGTCAGCAGTGTGCAGCGGCAGCCAAAAAAGGTAATACAATCTTTGGTTGTATAAACAGAGGCATAGAATTAAAATCCCGTGAAGTATTAGTACCGCTTTATAAAGCCTTAGTAAGACCACACTGGAATACTGCATCCAGTTTTCATCACCACATTAAAAAAAGATGCTGAGACTTTGGAAAACATGCAAAGAAGAGCAACTAAGATGATTAAAGGCCAGGAGACTAAAACATAAGAACGGCTGCAGGATTTGGGTTTGGCTAGTCACAACTGCAGTTTATGATATTTTTGATGAAGACTGCCATTTGCTTCCCATTTTGGCAAAAATGTTCTATAGCGAACCATGGATTTGCTTAAGAACCACAGCCTGTGCTTAACAAAAGCTTCAAAAAAAGTTGTAAAATCAAGTCAATCATGAAATGACCTGCTTTACAACCATGATGGGCAGGCTCCATTAATGTCATAAGTTGTGGACTACCTGTATATCCCCTTCTCCTCAAGTAAAGCTATCGTATTTGAGCTACAAAAATAGAGATATAACAAGAAGGAGTATTGGCCTGGGAAAAAAAGTGGGCATCAATTACCTCAGCTGCTGATCCCTTTCTCATTCACTACATTTACCTTGACTAGTGCCAGCCATTTTCTACAGGCAATTTCAAAGATGGAGATGAAAAAAAAATCCAGCCTGAGGCAAATCCATACTGATACCTATCATTGCAGACTCATTGTGAGACACATAGAGAAATAAATCAATAAAGTCAATATAACTCAAGGACTAGTCAATTGCTGTCTGATTTGTACTTATTAGCATAGCCTTCTCTTTCTTTGTTAAAGCCATTGGTTTATTTAGGTTGTTCTCAGGAATGAGTAGTGAATCTGATGGTTTCAACACAATTTGCACCCATTTAGGGCTCTGTGTTAAAGGCTGGCAGTGGGAAGGAAGATTGCAAACCTGACAGGGAGGTAAAAATGGGAGGGAAGGTACAATTAATGGCTGAAGAACAAACCCCAAGAGAAGTCAATCTCAATTTGTCTATGCAGAGCTGTTTCAAAAAACATCTGTCAAAATGTCTTCCCCACATCTGGCAAAGACTAGTTGGATGTTCCCCTGTTTGTTTTTATAACAAATTCCTTCTTTGAAAGACTTGGGAATTCATGTTCCATATGAAGAATATTTCATATTCTTAAAGCATTTCACACACAGCATTTCAGCAACCCTTATGAAAACCTTGAAAAGAAAGCCAGCTCTTTCATCATGGTACAGAGAAAAGAATATACTTCAAACACTAGTTCAGCTCTAATGTTACATGTGTTTTCATTCAGTACAGTCTCACATATCAGTTTTGTTGAGTGTGAGCAAGATAACTGTATTTAACACTATAATATGTTCTTGTTTCCTAGAAAATTCTGGAAATTATTCTGTACTAAACAGCATTAGGAATTATTTCAGATGGCCCACGGTGTCTTTGCTGCACCATAATGCTCAGAATTATTTAGACAATAACTTTTTAGAACAATTAAAGTTGTATAAAATTTAAATAATTCATACTGCTACATTAGATAAGTTGGTGGGAAAGAACAGCAGCCTTTACCAGATGTAATAGGGATACAGCTGTTTTATACTGCATTTTTACTTGGCCTAGCAGGTTGTAAAGTAGAATAAAATATGAGATCTAATCCTTTAGCCTGTGACTCATTTTCTGACTTCTGATTATTCAAAGCCTGGTGGACTTCAAAGTGTGACCATATCTGCAAAGCCTATGTTTTGCTTCCTTTCTTTCTTTCTTTTTTTTCCTTTTCTCGGTGAGCTGGGATTTTCTTCCAGACATGAATTTGCAGGGATGTCAAAGCCCATGAATCCCACACTTAATAAAACACAACAGTGATAAAGTTTACAGAGGGCCAGTTTAGCCATTTGATAAATTCTTGAACAGCTCTTCCATTCCCCACCTCACTTTTATCAGAGAGAGAGAAATAAAGTAATGGCTTTTTGAAAGTGGGGAAAAAAAACTCTGATCAGCTCTGAGCTGTCTGCCCTGAGGACATAAGAATGTGTTGATGGCAGTGTTTAGTCAACAGCAATACCACCACAAAATAACAGGATATCATGACTAGGAGGAAAGCCTCCCGTGAAATGTCCAAGTTGGTAGACTCCAGTCCATGTGCAGTCTTGAAAATGTTCACTTGGGCAAAAAATGACTACAAATTAACAACTGCAACAGAAAACTACAACAATGCTGCCCCTCTCCAAAAGGTGAGTAAAGAATGAATGTTCACCAAAACCCGACAATTATTCTTTCTCATTCTCAGTCTCATTGTTGTGTGATTTTTGGAAGCTGTGGAGGCTAGGTGAGAATGGGATGTGCTCTCGTGTGGTCTCCAGGCCCTCCAGAAGTTGTAAGCCTGTGCTTGGATGCTTGGCAACTGCTTCATGTTTATGACAATGTCTCAGGGTCATATTGCGACCTTCTGACAAGCAAAATCAATGGGGAAGCCAGATTCACTTAACACCCGGGTTACTAACTGAACTGCAATGATTCACTTTACAACTGTGGCAAGAAAGATAGAAAGAATGGGCAAAACTCACTTAACAAATGCCTCACTTAGCAACAGAAATTTGGGGCTCCATTGTGGTCATAAGTTGAGGACTATCTGTAATTCCTGCTCAGATGAGATAGATAATGCAAGCAGAAAATTGTAGGAGCAACATTCCTTCCATAAAGCATTATGACTGAAAAGTCCTAGTAGACTGTAACGTCTGACTGGAGGGCAAAAGGGCCAGTCCTTTATCTTCTCTTCATCCTCCCCTCTTCCCATTGTGCTGATTGTCTCCCTCCAGTTCTCCAAAGATCAAAACTTACATGAATTTCCAGACTCATTTATAGCCAGTTTAATAGGCATGAGCAAATGGGATGGGTGGGATCTAAATATGACAAATAAATAAATGCCGTTTTATCTCAGAGTACCACAGCATCTGTCTGAAGAAATGCATTCTGTCTCTGGAGTTTGGAAATAGGCTGAAAGCGATGGCATTTCCCTTGTCTTAACTGCTTTGGAGGGGGAAAATACAATAGTCAACAACATGGAGAATAGGGGATTCCATGAGTCTAAAGACAAACCTCATTACCAAATATCCTCAGGGCTAGCACTTTTCAGTATTGCTCTGTTACTCCAGCGCTCTAATTAACTGCAGTCCAACAAATACAAAGCTTGTTTATGGCCAGGATGACTAGCAGCCAAAAAGACCCCCAAAGAGGACAATAACAGTCAGATCTTAATCTACAAATTGGTTCTGAATTTCTACGCTATGCTGTA
Source organism: Pseudonaja textilis (assembly GCF_049901715.1). Lineage (NCBI taxonomy): Eukaryota > Metazoa > Chordata > Lepidosauria > Squamata > Elapidae > Pseudonaja > Pseudonaja textilis. The sequence goes on along the minus strand of NC_141991.1, from coordinate 122,672,541 downwards.
CTGCGGGCAGGGCATGAGGTGTAGCTTTTGCGATGACCTTAATTTAATTTTGAAGACAAATGTGGAAAAAAAGAGACATGCAGGTGGCTCTCGGAGTAAAAGAATTCAACAGGGCTTTCTGTTGTCGACAGGAACTATAATGAATATACTCAGAGTTTTATTTATCTTTATTGGTATAGAGATGAGAGAGCATTTTAACATTGTGGGATTCCTAGTAGCGTCACAAAGTTCTAACAATCCTAGTTATATTTGTGCTGTAGCTGTTGTTGGTGTCAAATTATTCCAGTAATCAGTGATGTACTGTTTCTGAATTCTAAAGCTAATAAACCAATCATTCACCCATCAGTAGTCATGTTTTGCTATATTTCTATGGAGATTTTCAGTCATCCAGGTCATGGTTGTCCCAAATGTGCTTTTTGAAAAAGCCAGTTGAAAAAGCAAGGTAACGGAACTTTTGGAAAAGTCCAGTTGCCTTTTGAAAAAACACCTTTGGATTTTCCAATATACTGAATCACAGGGATACTATATTACACTTTATACTACAATATTTTGGACAAACAGCATGTCATGGAACAGAGAAACAAGCAAAATTCTATTTATATAGTTGACAAAATATTATGGAAAGAAACACCTCACTTGTTTTGCTTCTAGAACTATCTACTTTTAACGTATAAGAAGATTTAAATATTATAGCTATGGAAAGAGTTACTATATACCAAAATGAGGAAAGATGACAATGGTTTGATAAATACATTCCCTTTTTTTTCCTTTTAGAAAATCCTATGGCCATGAATATGGTTTAGAAATAGATATTAAAGGACATGATTTCCTGATACGAAGCACTTGCAAGTAGTGAATTCTGACTTTATTGAACTACATTGGGAAATTCTTTGGGAACTCTCTAGAAAATACTTATACACAGGGTGGGATTCAAATTTTTTAACAACTGGTTCTGTGGGCAAGGCTTAGTTGGTGGGCGTGGCTTGGTGGTCATGTTATTGGCTGGGCATGGTCTACTCAATATCACTCACATCGAGGCACGCATCTCCTCGCCTGGTCTCTCCTGACTGTGGGGATGCTGCAACAATTGTAAGTGTGAAAAATTGTCATTTTTTCAGTGCCATTGTAACTTTGAATGGTCACTCACACAAGCAAAGTATCAGCAAAGGAAGGAAAAAAAACTCCAGAGAAGTTCCTGAGACAGGAAGTCTAGTCCTGCCAAGAATGTAATAAGGGTTAATGGAGAGGCAGTTTCTGTAAGCAACACCAGAATGTTTCCTTCCTGCCTTCCTTACAGGATTAGGCCAGTCATTTCTTCTAACAACTGGTTCTCCGAACTGCTTAGAATGTTAACAACCGGTTCTAGCGAATAAGTGCGAACTGGTAGAATCCCACCCCTGCTTATACACATAGGCTTCAGCACCCCTAATTTCATTGGAGTAAAGTAAACTAACCTCTGCTGTATCAAATTTTCCATTTAAAACTAGGAAGCAGCTCAGTAATTTATCAGAACTTTTGGATGAATTTGCTTCAACATTGGCCACATTGGAAAGAGGTGAAATTTGCCAGGATTGTTGTGATGCTATGAAAATGAACAGTTGTCCATCTTTTCGTTTCCAAAATGGAAGGAATTACCTTCATGGTTTGACTTAAATGAAGAGGTGGAGAGGACTGTCAGGAACCTGCTTGAAAAGACAAAATATGGAGTTCTTTCAGGAGAAGTACAAACTTTGTCCTTCATTGGCAGAAATGTGTAACAAATAGTTGTGACAAGGCAGAGAAGAAAATACAGGTAACAAAAAAGCTCATTTCAAAGATTATTTTCCTATTTCCCACATGGCATCATTGAGGGAGATGACAAGTTCAGAAATTTGGAATATGAATGAATGAATTAATAATTTTCCTTTATTAAAGTATCTGTAAGCAAAGCCATACAGAGAGAGACATCATTCAGTCTGCATAATGTTCTGCCCTCTTTTTCAATTAGTTGCTACAAACCTCAAGAGTCCTCTCTCTATCTCCACTCCCCCAGGCTTGCAAAATTTAGCAGAAAAGTGGAGTTTACTAAAAAAAAAAAAAAAAGGCGGGTGAAACTGATGAACTGTGTATTTGCACGGCAACAGCAATTTCTTCCCTGCTCCCTGAATGTCACTTAATTCCAGTTCAACATGCAAAGCAATTTTTAAAGCCATTGGAATCATAGAATACAGTGACTTTTCCTATAAAGCCTGCAAACCAGCACAAACCCCTAATCTCTCTCCCACTCTCAATATAATGCCTAGAAAGCTTCTTTTTTTCTTTTAGAATTATGTAAAGTACTTTAAAATGTAACCATGTTGGAGGTTAGGAACTTTTATTTTAAATGTTCAGTTCAGCATCAATGAAACTTCCCTCCACACACTCATAAATGAGGCAATACTAACATTATGGCTGAGATTGGCGTTTTTCACACTTATGACCTTTGCGCCAACCCTATGATCAGGTGATTTACATTTGGATGCTTGACAAGTGACTCACATTTATGACGGTTGCAGTGTCCCAGAGTCATGTGATCCCCTTTTGCGACCTTCCGATAAGCAAAGTCAGCCAGGTTCACCCAACAACCACGTCACTAATTTAAGAACTGCAGTGATTGACTTAACAAATGCAGTGAGAAAAGTCATAAAATGGAGCAAGCTCACTTAACAAATTTCTCACTTAACAACATCAATTTTGGGCTCAATTGTGGTCGTGAATTGAGATCTACCTTTACTCTAAAAATGGCTGAGACATGAGGAAGAAGCATGGCTTGATACAAGCGGCAGAGCTCTTTCAATTTCATTTTAAAACTATCTTCTTCGCCTACCACATGTTTCTCACTTCTAAACATGGCCTCATTTTCCTTTTCCAGATGGATTTTATTCTAGAAAAGCACTATTCTGGAACTACACCATTTCAGCTGATGCCAGCCTCTCTTTAAACCCAAAATACTTGTGGGAAATCATAGGAAGGACTCCCTTCCCTCTCAGCCCTTCCCATGTTAAGGACGCAAGAGTCAGAAAGAAGATTCTATGGGTTGAAGGAAGGTATTTGGCCACTCGTGGCCACTGTAGATGAGATTTTTCTCCATATTGAACCTGTAAAGGCAGCCCCAATCTCTTGCCTCCTTCCTAAGACAGGACAGGGCTTGGCCACTGGGTCACTGCAATTTATACCAGCATACTTTTCTGCCGACTCAGAGGTTAGAAGAATGCACATTAACGTGTCTGGGAGCGGGAAAACCCCCAGACTGATACTGCAGAAAATGTGCTTATAAGGAAAGGAAGCACTCAGAGGGAGGATGTAGGAGGAGATGTCAACCCTGTCAAAGTTTGGGCGTTCTTCCTTCACAAAGATCAAATAACTTTGGACTGGGATAAGATAACATTCATGTGGTATTTCATGTGACATCAGCAACCCCATTCTTAGCTAGATTTGCTTAAAGTAAAGCCCAAAGGTAAAACGATAGACAATCAATATCAGGCTCACTTAACGTCTACCACATAGACAGTTTCTCCACCTTCTGAACAAGCATACCCACTTGGCGGTAGTAGCTAGGAGATTAAAGACAATACCTAGTTTCTCTTCAGATTGTATACATCTATTAAGGGGGGAAAAAAATCAGTATTTTAGATGGTTTTTACCCTAATGTGGTAGGCAAATCAATTTCACTTTTCCCGCAGAAATCAATATTAGGCAGCGGATGTAATGTCCTAAAAGGAAGAGGATTTAATTAAAACAACTGGATCCTAGATACCTGGAGAGCATAAATGTGGTAATTTTTCAATATCTTAACAAATACATTGGAAAATCAGAATGCTGATGCAGTCTAGAGGAAGACATTATTTCTGGGTCCCCAAAGGAATGAGCCAACCCCATTTCGCACAGGAATCCCTTTTACAAAAGGAAAGCTTCCAGGTTATTTTCCTTATGAAAGTCTAATGCCCTTCTCTACCGCTCTTGCTGAACATAATACATCCGGTGTAGTGAATAATTAATGGCGCCATCCATCAGAAGTCGCTTGCGAGAGAGACTCCTCTTTTGCGTCTGTATCATGTCTGATATAACCCCTGCCCATTTGGTCCTATCAGTCAAACTGCCTCCATTCCCCCAGCCCAAGGGCATACTAGGAAGTGAGGCAGGCAAAATCATCAATCTAAGGCAGAAAACGGAAAGAGCGGCTCTTCCTTCCTGCCTTTCTCCTCGTTGCACTGAGACCAATTACTACGGAGCGAGGCAGAAGGGTTTCCTCCTTCCACCATGACTGCCGGGCACAGAGGCTTATCTGGTTCAGAGAGCAGCTCTAGAGGTCGCATAAAGTGGTTGGCCACTCCAGTGCGGCTGATCATAGAGGAGATCTGTGGGAAATGGGGAAAGAGCAAGCAAGACGTGTTGCAATGGTGAACTTATTAACAATGTCTCAAATTTTTAGAATGCATTTATAGACTTATTTTTTGATAATGCAAGGTAGCAACTGAAGAATCGATTTGATATTCTTCTAGCAGGTCCCTGGAGTTAATATCCTAACAGGCACAAACAACCAGATCCACATATTCAAACTAGCTCCTTTATTGTTCTATGCCTATTTCACAGGAATCTCCCCAGACTGGCAGCTTTTGCCTGGGAAAGACTAGATAAGGCTCAAGGACATTCAAAGGGCAGTCAAAACTTTGCCCTCTTGTGTTTACAAAATAAGTCCAGGCTGATTCCCCACTTAACCCCTCCTGCCAACAAGGATGCTCTCCAACACAATATTCTTTATTGATTTCTGTGACTTTTGATTGAATAGCATTAATATACCACTGAATTAGATTCTGGTGTTGTGATAGAAAGAATAAGTTCGCCATCTTGAGTTATTTGTAAAAATAATACAGGCGGCATACAAATAAATGTAAATAATTTTTTTGTTCGCATGTTCCCTGACAGTCTTGCATCATCCAGAAACAGAAGCAAAGTTAGAAGATAAGTAACGGCACTGAGATAAGGAAAACAATCAATACACAATCAATAAAATATAAATTCTCCCCAGTCAAAATATTTCCTTCCTACATAGATGAATAAGTTCCCACTGTGATTTTGAAGTCAAATTATTCAGTACTATTCTAATTATGGTAGTTTCAATTATGAATCTGAGACGTGTTAAGAGTCATACAAAGAGCTGAAAAAAAATCTACCTGTTCCTAATGGATTCATAAACATTGTAAAAAAGGCATGTAGCTTGTTACATTAAAAAATATTTTTAAAATGCTCCTATCAGTGGAACAGATTGGGTGAAATCTCCTATAGCAGGGGTCTCCAAACCTGGTACGTTTAAGACTTGTGGATTTTAACTCCCAGAATCCCTCAGCCAGCATGGGAGTTGAAGATTCCCATTCTGGGAGTTGATGTTTAGAAGTCTTAAAGTTGCCAATTTTGGAGAGTCCTGTCGTACAGTTCAAAAGATTGTTAGTTGAAGAACAAAGGCTATCTCCCATTTTTTCTAGGAGAAGACCGTTCTGGATGAGAATCTTTCTGTAAGTAGAAGGGAGGCTTCCAGACACGGAAGGCTTATGCTGAATCCAATCCAGTTTCTATCTACTGATCCATATTATTTCAGCCTTATTTGTAAATTATAAATGCAAAGAGGTAAAGAAGATCCCACTGGAATTGAGTTTACAGAATACAGTAAATGTTTCAAAAGTTATATAGTACAATGACCTACATTGGAGCTTTTTGAATGTTTTCAAGCTGTAGAATGTCTCTGTGTGTGCGCGCGTGCATTCACACCCCCTTAAGAAACCTGATCAAAAGGGGGTGGGGCTTTTGAATATCAGCTGACAAGCCCCACTTTTTAAGCTTACCATGGTCCACAAGGGATCCTTTTTATGAATAAATTGAGGTAGTCCTCAATTTATGACCAGAATTGAGCCCAAACTTTATGTTGATAAATGAGGCATTTAAGTAATTTTCCTCACGTTATGACATTTTTTATCATAATTATTAAGTGAATCATTGCAGTTTTTTAAGTTAGTAACCCAGTTGTTAAGTGAATCTGGCTTCCCCATTGGCTTTGTTTGTCAGAAGGTCACAAGAGGTGATCTCATGACCTCAAAACACTGCAACCATCATAAATATGAACCAGTTGCCAAGCATCTGAATTTTGATCATGTGATCATTGGGATGCTGCAATGATTGTAGGTGTGGAAAACGATCATAAGTGCAGCGTTATGACAATCACTAAAAAAGGCGGGGGAGTTGCTCTTTGGCATCTTGCCATTAATAATGCTAAAACTAAGATTATGTTCTCTAGCCATGAACCTTCATATTACAAGCGGATGCTAGATGGTTGCTCAATTGTACAGGCAGGTTCATCTATCAGGGCATTTAATTCTCTGCCAACAGAAACTATTAGTCACAGGAGAAATATATTGGACTCGTGCTTGTCCTAGCTCAGGCAATGATCCCTTTTCCAAGAAATCAAATTAAAGGAGACTCTCAAATCTTTGAAGCCAGTTTTCATACTGTGCCTAAATTGGGAGCGTTTGCAATATTTCGGGCAATTGAGAAAGTTCAGAACACATTTCATAAATCACTTCTTGTTCCATAATCATTTCTTCTATTGCTGTACTGTAGCGAGAGCGAGAATGGAGAAATGATCATATTAAATTGTCGGTGGAAATGTTCAAACATCCCAAGGCTCCTTAAATTATGTTAAAAGAAACTGGCTTCTTTGATTCTTGGAATGGCTGTAACTTTTATCTACTGCTAGGAAATCCACATAAAATGTGAGTCTTGGAACAAGCTACAAGTGACACATCATTTCATGATTCAGTTTCAACAAACTGGACTTGATTGGAAGAACAATGGAAGGAGTTGCATTACTCTTTCTTTGCTAGCTATTGGTCCATATAACTATCTTACCCTATTTCTTACTTTTCCCCCCCGACATCAAAACGATATGGGCCTCCATATCATTGGCCACCCAGATAGAAAAGCATTGTGGAGAGAGAGTCTAATTGTACCAATAGCTTTTAGAAAAGGTGGGAAGCAATCGTTTACATCCAGCCTGTCATTAAACTACATCCAAGAGATGTCATTAAATTTAAGATGGAGGGCAGAAGTTACCCCAACATCATAAATTCAAAGAAGGTGACTCTCAGATTCAGGAACCACTGAAATGAAGTGATTGCAGATTTTACAGGAGTCCTTTTTGGAAGCTAACAAGGTCATTTATGTGTAAAAGTCTGTAGATATTGAGGCCTAGGAATAACACAGCCCATGTTGTCTCTTTCTGAGAAGCAGTTAAAAGAACCCAAATATGCTTTTCCAAAAGGCAACTGGACTTGGTTTTTTTCCTTGAAAACGTTTTGCTTGTCTTCCAAGAAGCTTCTTTAGTTCTTCAGGACTTTATTGAGTCAAGCATGACTTTTGGGTGATTATTTAGTCATATCCATATTGGTTTGGGAGGGTTTGGGAAACAAAGAGGAAATGGTTTGCCCCTGTTTTATTTCAGAATGATAAATGGTTGCAAATATTGTCTGACCAAACATTTTAGTATATCACAATGGATGCCACTCATCCCTTTAGTTGCTTTCCTGATCTTAAGTATCTCAGATGTTTGAAGCTATAACTTCTTTAAGCCAACCTCAGACAATGGACAAAGTTCAAGGGATTTGAAGTCTAAAACAGTTGGAGCTGCAGAAGAATCTTTATTAGTCTTTTTAAGGAGCTTTTAATAGAAATCCAACCTTTAAGTCAGATCCCAGGTAGCTAGCTTGATCTATTGGACAAAGAAAGTCCCAGCTTTCTTCAAATCATGGTGAGCTACTCCTCCTAGCAATCTCTGGGGCTATGCAATTGCTAGGTAGCTAGCTTGATTCACTGGATGACGTGCTAATTCCCTTCAACTTGTGGTGAGCTACTCCTCTCAGCAGTCTGATGTTATGCAAATGAATGCAAATTGGGAGTTTGAAGCTCGGTGTTGTCCTGGTTCATTTCTTCCTGTGTGGCTGCTGTCAGTCAGTACTGATAGGAAGTGAGAGGTCCAGACCTCTTCCACTGCTTTGTGAGGCTCCACAGGGCTTGGCAGTCTCTCTGCTTCTATTTAACATGTACACGAAGCCACTAGGTGAGATCATCGGTCACCATGTACTGAGATATCATCAATACCCTGATAACACCTGAGTTATATCTTGGCCCATGGTGAGTTAAGTAATGCCATGATCTCCTTCTCACAATGTTTGGACATTTTTAAGGGCTGGGTGGGGAACAATAGGCTGAAACTGACCCCTGGCAAGATCAAGTGGCTCTGGATTTGGGGTTCTTTGGTCCATGGAGAACTGCCATCAGTGGTCATTGGATGGGGTGGCACTGCCCCAAACAGACACAATGCATAATCTGGCAGTTCTCCTGGACTCATAACTCCTGCTCAAGGAACAGGTGACAGTTGTGGTCAGAAGGGCCTTTGCACAACTATGGGTTACATGCCAGTTATGCCCTTTCCTTGACCAACAATGCCTGCTCACAGTCGCTCACACCCTAATTACCTCCCCTCTTGACTATTACAACGCACTCTACATGGAGCTGCTCAAGAAAACCATTTGGAAGCTCCAATTGGTTCAAAATGCAGCAGTCCACATGGTTTTGTGTAGACCCAGTTATGCACATGTAGCACCTCTCCTGAGGGAGCTGCATTGTTTGCTGATTTGCTTCCAGGTGCAATTCAAGGTGCTGTTGGCATCTTTAAAGTCCTTCATGGCTTGGGACCAGGTTATCTGAGGGATCGACTGAAAACTGTGAAGTACACCCTGTTCTTGCATGGTTTTTGGAGGCCCCGGAGGTTGGGTGAGAGCATGGTCCTCTTGCACAATTTCTGGAAGGTCCAGAGGCTATATGAGAGCACACCCCATTTTTTCATGACCTTTGCAGCCTCTGAATACCGTGTGATAATAGGGTTTGGTTTCAAGAACTGCTGTTGTCGGGTGTTGGTGAACACTGGTGAGTCACCCAAAATGTTGTGAGGCACGTGAGGGCCACACAACATGTACTTTAACTTTTGACACACGTATCATAGGTTCAGCATCAGTAGTTAGAGTAACCGGTACATATACGATACAACTGTCTAGAGGAAATGTTATTTTGGGGACACAGAGGCATGTTTTATTTATTTATTTTATTTATTTGATTTGTCAATCACTTACAAAATCATAGGTATAAGTATATACATAGTTATGAATACATGAAATGGGTACATATAAGAAAAATAAAAGAAACAATAGGACAGGGATGGTAGGCATGTTGGTGCACTTATGCACGCCCCCTACAGACCTCTTAGGAAAGGGGTGAGGTCAATAGTAGACAGTCTAAGGGTAAAGTTTTGGGGGTTTGGGGAAGAAACCACAGAGTCAGGTAAAGTATTCCAGACATTGACCACTCTGTTGCTGAAGTCGTATTTCCTGCAATCAAGTTTGGTGCGGTTAACCTTGAGTTTGTATCTATTGTGTGCTCTTGTGTTGTTATGGTTGAAGCTGAAGTATTCATTGACTGGTAAGTCATTGCAATGTATGATTTTATGTACCATACTTAGATCAGACTGAAGACGGTTTTGTGTAGTTTTGTTGTTAGGCAGCATTGTTTACCTTTTCTGTTTATAGATTTTGCCAAACACTACCCAGGGTTATTATATATAAAGTAGGCAGCTGTATATTAATAGTTATTTATTTTAAATAAATAAAATAGGACTTCACTAAGATTTTTTTTTAATTTAGAGATTAGGCTCTGCTTTTGTTTCTGTTGCAAATCTCTTCTTGAGGCCCTGTTGCTTATTAATCTTAATAAATTCCATTATTGGCCCACAGTATATGCGTTGGCGGGAGACTGCTGTCTTAAGATTCAAATAGGGACCTATATTAATTAATTAAAAATTGGGAAGCTCTGCCTTCCAAGAAGCAAAAATAAAATGATATAAGAGAGGGAGAGAAAATGAATCAGGGATTATTCTTCACCTTGCCATGGTATCTAAAAATAAGAAACAAGCTGAAAACTGCTTGCAAATATTCACTGAATGAAGCCATCTGTCCATATTCCTCGGTGGCCTGATGAGCAGACAGGAAAATGATTATCTGGGGTGGGGAAAAGAGATGGAAGGGTTATAAAATTCAGTTCTGTTTTCCTCCAGACGTAGCAGCGGGGTGGGGGGGCAATTGATCATTATTCATGTCTGTATATAAGGCAGGAAAAAAAAGTAGATGAGGCAACCACATTTTCCCTAAATAACTGCTTGAACAAATAGTGCTTTGCCTTCCTTTCACACCTTCTAAGAGTCATTTGAGCTGAGTTACTGAGCTGTTTGAGCCCCCAACACCCATTCCTGCAAAAGACTTTGTTTTAATACTGTCTCATTCGTAGTGGTTGTGGTTTCTCCTGACAGGCCTGTTCTCTTCAATGCTGCAGCTTTGGTGGGAGCAAAATATTGATTTAATAGAGAGGAATGGACACGACCCACACTACCATCTCAAACTTGAGTGAAGCCTCTCTGTGTATTTTCAAGAGTTGTCTGGATCTTCAATTTAAAAAAAAAAAAATCCATAATCCATATATCAAAAGGAGTTTTGCAAACCTGAAAGCCTGAAAATATTTGTAACCTTCCTCAGATCAATAAAGCTATTGCTCCAGTATAGATTGTGTATGTTTATATTACCTTTTAACAAAAGCATTCCAGGGCCATTTGTAATATTTGTTGTAAGTTGAGAACTACCTGTAGATACAGGTTATATAGGACCTTCTCTTTTGTGACATCCCTTCTTTTGGAATCTTGAATATTCAGAAATGGCTCTTCTGTCTTCACTGAAATGCTAATCTTGTTAGTATTGTCTACTTGCTTCCTAACCTCCTTCCCATCACCCTGTTTTGTTTTGTTTTTCCTTTAGGCCAGAGGACTCCAAACTTGGCGACTTTAAGACTTGTGGACTTCAACTCCCAGAATTCCTCACTCAGCATAGGTGGCTGAGGAATTCTGGGAGATGAAGTCAGAGGTGGTATTCAGCAGGTTCTGACCAGTTCTGGAGAACCGGTAGCAGAAATTTTGAGTAGTGTGGAGAACTGACAAATCCCACCTCTGACTGGAGATTGTACAGTATCCTTCCCTGCAACGCCCACCAAGCCACGCCCACAGAACCGATAGTAAAAAAAATTGAATCCCACCACTGCAAGTCCACAAGGCTTAAAGTTGCCATGTTTGGGGACCCCTCTTTAGGCATTCAAATAGTGAAAGGACTCCAGGCCAGATGAATCCTAGAATTCTCTAGCCTTTTGCCGCCCATTTGATTCTGATCTGGAGAGCATGGTTAGCCTGCTCTGGTTTGCTTTTAGGAAAATGGCTTCAATTACCGCAGCTGGAGTGAACGGGCAGAGTAATAGGGAGCTCCGGCTGACCCTCCCTGTATTATTTTCAGCTCCTTAGCCATCTTTGCTTCTTTTGCTGAGCGAAGGGAAATGACAGGGTGAGATCAAGAAGACATCATGACTCAGGATGACAGCTTAAGGCACTTGTGAAACATTTCATTGGGCAGAAAATTCACAGACCTAGAAAATTAAAAAAAATGTCATCCAGTCATAATTGCCAGAAGTGAACACGTTATCTTTTATGTACGTAAGCATGGCAGATGTTACTGAGCTCGCATTTTTATAGCACTTACTGCTTACTGCTTTACTATTTATTGGTTTCCCTGGATGTGGATCGTTGCTGGTGTTTCAGTGCTGCCGTCCTTTATTCTTTTGGTCTTTTTAAGGGCAAAGTGTTCTGAGGAGAAAAAAAACAAAAACAATAAGCAGCTGTTTCCTTTACGTAATGCTTGTGGGATGTTAATGGGGCATTAATAGCTTTAAATGAACTCTTTGCTTAATTACAGTGTTGTAAATTATTTTATGTACTGTTGAAGGTCAGAGATAGACTTTCTAAAAAGCTTTTGACCAAGTTGTTAAGAAGCTCTTCTCTGTTTGTATTTTTGAAAATAGTTCGGAGTTGGAAAGGGGGCCTCCATTCCAGACCTGATGAAAGTATGTTTCAAGCGGAAAAATACAACATAGCACATTTGACTTGGTTAGTACCTAGATGAGAGGCTATCATAAAATCTATGAACTGTAGATTAAACTGAGAAGTAAAAAAATATGTGAGAGGATGATGATAAATTACTGACATTCTGAGAAAATAAGTAAAGGAGATTCTCCCTGTATATTCCAACTGGAGGAACAGCAGTACTGGAGTTTGGCAGGGCTCTTTGGAATTTTGGCTTTTTTTTTAATGCAGCCTATTTTTCCCCTTGATTGAATTAGCTTGCATTATTACACTCTATCACGAGTATGTGAACTACCTTGTAATAATACCATTGAAATGTCAAAATAGAAAATATCACAAGAATCCCAAGGAGCAGCTGATGTGCCAAATTCTGCAGCACTCCTTCTTGGAGTTTTCCTAAAGCCTAAGCAATGGCATGTTTCAGACTTTATGTTCTGGAAATAAATGCTGGTAGAGGGCAGCATTTAGTATTTTTGCTAAATTTATTGAGGTTAGTCTGTCTCCAGTCATAAATGCATTGCTAGCTATCCACGAAATTCAGCAAGTAAAAAGGAAGGAAGGAATGGATGTCCAATGCTTGATTGCTGGAATGCTCAACGCTGTTGTTCACTTAACATTTTGCCCCTCTAAGGCAGAATTAGAGGTGGCTAGTTTAGGGTTTTTTGAGCGGGTTGAGGCATGTACTCCCTTTCTTCTCTAATTAGATCTGAAACTGATCATTTGATACTAATCCCTATTGATAAAATTCCTGCCATGCAATAGAATCTAATGACTAGAGACTAAAACCACAAAAACAGACAAACACAGATAAATTGAGCCCATTCCACTGAAGAAAGCAACCTATAAGCCTAGGGCTGCAGAGGGCCCAAACCTTTTTCTTGATATCCTCCCCAGTGAAGTACACTGTGCTGAAAGTCTTAAAATAATTCCCAAAATTTGTGTTTGTGTGTGTGTAAGAGAAAGAGAGAGAGAGCAAGAGAGAGGGAGGGAGAGGGAGGGAAGGAGAGAAATGTCCCTTGCCCACTTGGTATTCACTGGCATGCCTCCTGCAGTTTGGTACTCTTGAAATGTAATCGAGTTCCTGACTAGTTCCTGGGGGTGGGTGGGGGGAGCCTTCATCAAGACACTGGTGGGGAGGAGAGTGAAGTTGGTGAGAAGAGAGGCAGAAAAGCTTGGTGGTATAATAGAAAATATATAAGCTCAATGGTAAGTGTAAAGATCTCTGTAAAAAAATCTCTGTCGAATGGTTGAATAAACAAATCAAAACACTCCAGTTTTATCTCCAACACAACTATCAGGATTAGCCCAGCTGCTGAGCTACTTCCACATTTTTGCTGAAATTGAACAGACTTAAAAAGTCATCTGCAAAGCTGCATTGCCTTTTGCGCTTCTATTAAGAATCTGGCTGGCTGGTGGTGGTGGTGATGATGACGACGGCCATGTTGTTGATGATGACAATGGCCATGTTGATCTGGCAAGAGACATAAGTGAGTTACTGAGGTCACTGTTGTCCAGCGAGGTGATTTTAAAGGAAAGTTGCTGATGACCAGGAAGGGATCTTCTGCCTTGTCCTGTTGTGGGCTGTGATGACAAGACTGAAACATTGTCTTCCTGAAAAAGGGAGAACAGTTGGAAATATCAAGCAACACTCGGGAGACGAGCCAATGAAACACAGCCTATCCAATTGTTCACTCTTTTGTTTTTCAGAAAAGTATTATATTATTCAATGATGGATAGCATAATAAATGAATATGCATCATCTGAACCAGGCAAAGAGTGAAGCAATGCCAGCCCTTCTGAAAAGAAAATGTGAATTGATCGTGTTAACTGAGGAAGTGCATGTACTTACATATAAATATGGCTCTGCATTTGTATTAATAATAATAACGCCATCCTTTCCTCAACCCTACCCTCAATCCAAATGAAAGGGGGAAAATATATCCTGCTGAGTTGTCATGTTTTAAAAATACTTTAATACTTCATATTCACTCAGGTGGATTCAGTGCCTAAATCCACAATGCCAATCAATGCTGGTATTACATATGGTCCATTGCTCTGTTGCATCTGGGCTGAAGATTTTTCTGCATTCATCACTCTGTCTCTCCATCTTATCAGGGTCAATCTTGTGAGTTTATATAACCATCAGAATGTCCTTCCTCTGGCTCTTTTGTTGCCAGCCACGAGTACAACGTGCCAAGCCTACTTGTGTTTCCATTTTACTGCTTCTTTGATGATTTCTTTAAAGTTGGTTTTGTGACAAATTTATACATTTTGGATTCAGACTCTGCACAGGTTAAACAACTCTCAATACAAACCCCTAGACAAAGAGAAGATAAAGATGGCCACTTCAACAATGGAGCCATCTAAGCAAACCTAGGAGCCCCACCCAAGCCTGATAATGTAACCAGATCTTGAGGGATTTCCGAAATGACAAAAGGGATGGAGTAGCAGTTACTTTTTGTGGGTTTTGCTATAGAAGCAGTTGAGATGAGTGAGGAGTTCAAATTTCTGTGTAGATGGGCTCATATTATGGAATACAAATCAAATATTCTAAATTAATCTACATTAATTTTATGACAGTGAGTATTTATTCAGCATTTTCCAGAAAAACCTTCATCAATAAATATCTATTTAAATTGTCTATTTTAAGAAGATATAAACAGATCATGCTGTATCAAATTTGCCAATTACATTCACAAAATCACCTTTTACGGGCTGTTCCATAATCAGGAAAATTTTGAAATAAAATCAATTAAATTACACATTTTTTAGAAACTGATTCAGCTGGACATTCTAGGAAGATTAGAACTTGTAAGAAAAGAGCATCAAGACATGGCAAGCGTAAGACAACATTTTAAAGGTAAAAGAAAGGGAGATAGGATAAAAGAGAAAATCCCCTGGCCATCTGTCACTTTTATAAGGTCAGAACCACTCCACTATTCCTTATTTCCTTGTTTAAATGTTTAGAGAAATTCTTATCAGTTATTTTCATTCTCCTTTTCATTTTACTTCCACCCTACAAGATTGGCCACCCGGCAAAAGGGAAGGGAGTGACAGACTTTGCAAGTCTTAGCTCCAAATATATTTAGTTTAGGTAGATTCTAATTTCAAAGTGAATTCTTGGGAATCCGCCTTAGATCTTTTCCTAGTGCCAAGTAATGATGCTACCCATTCTTGAGTTGGCCAAAAAGAATGACATGAAATTTGTTGTCCCAGGCCAATCCTTATCATGGCTCCATTGACTTTTAATTTTTTTTAATTTTTTTTTAATTTTTTAAAGACATTTGAAGTTCATATTCTCCTCTTCTTTTGTCTCTAACGTTATTATTCCTTCCTCTTGTTTCATACAAATCAGGCAAACTTTGAAATTCTATACAGATTGGGGCTGGCTATTAAGGAAATCAACTTTTCCTGATGAATTTTACTCACCCGGATTGGACAGTTAGTGCCTGCTATATGTCCCTAACTGCAGGAATTACAATAAGAGAGACTTTATAAGGAAGTCCTATTGGAACAGCCTACTCCCAAAATAAGGATAGTCCCCAGTTTCATGTCCTCCCCAAAACATCAAAGATCTGGTTCTTTTTGGAGGTCCTTTGAGGATTGCATCAACAATGGAATTAATTTTATTGTACTCTTATGTTTGTTTTACATAGCATAATTTTATTATCTTGTATTTTGTGTTTTATTTTGTGTTTTATTTTGTGTTTTATTTTGTATTTTATTTTGTGTTTTATTTTGTGTTTTATTTTGTATTTTATTTTGTGTTTTATTTTGTGTAACGCTTGTAGACTACTTACATTTCATTCGGATTGAATATAGAATTGTAATTATTATTGTTATAATGACCTATACTACATTTTTTTGTTTGTCATAATTTTTCACTCTTTTGTTAAAGCACTTTTTTATGTGTTTCTTCTTTTTGACAATGTTTGCATCTCCATCATTATTATCTTTGTGTTTTGCTCTTTTCCTTTTTGTTGTCATTAATTAAAAAAAAAACAATAAAAATGAATTTTCAATGTTTGCATCTCCATCATTATTATCTTTGTGTTTTGCTCTTTTCCATTTTGAAGAAAGACGCCAAAGTTCTTGGACAATATCTTTTGCCAATTCCTAGACCCATATCTGAGATTGGTGTGCCACAAACATTTATAAAGATTGCAGATTGTGCTACATTCAACTTTCCTTGTTAAGACTTAGTCAGTGTTCTCAAATTTTATTTTCTCGTCATTTCCCTGAATCTCAGACCAGACATTTTTGAATTATTGATCCCTCTCGCATCCCTGACTACAGCTGTTGCTTAGTTGTGTTCCAAATGCTTCTTGGCTAAAAAGCAATGGGTGTCCCATGCACTACATATGATCCAGTTCTTTGCACCACTCCCAACATCACATATTGCAAAGAACACTGAGAGGGCGCTGTTCTTGGCCAGCTTTAACACTGCTTTGTTTATTCATTCTTAGACCTCATGATCTCTGTTTGTGCTCTTGGCCTGAAATTTGCTAATGCCTCTAAAAGTAACTTAAATGAAAAGAGAAAGAAGAAATCAATAGGTTTTCCAACTTTGTGTGCTCTATCACAAGTCAGATATCATCAGATCATCCCAGGGTTCTTAGGATGTTTAGAAGTTAACTGTTCCAAAATTATATCAAAGGAGGAGAAGCTAAATCTTTGGATCTTTTGAGTGTGTTATATTTTAATTTAATTTTTGCACTCTTGTTAACATATAGTGCTTATTTATATATCCTCCTTAAAAGTAGTATTACGTATAAATTATTGCTCTTCCGCCTTATAAGAAAGCCAAGCTAGGTTAAGTTAACAACAAAATCCTACACACACGCACAGTATGGTTCCTTTGGATCTATGGGTTATCTCATCGCAGAGACTCAGGGTGGATACCAAAGGCCATGATCCATTTAGGAATTCTGCACAAGCACCATTAAAAATGGAAAAGATACAGACAGAAGTTTCTTGCAATGATAGACTCTGCACAAAGGCATTTTAAAAATCTTGTCAGATGATCCTTCCCAGCACAAGGGCTATACTAACCAGAATGCAGCAGAAATCTCTGTGTGTTTTTTAAGGCAGGGGTCTCCAACCTTGGCAACTTTAAGACTTGTGGACTTCAACTCCCAGAATTCCTCAGCCAGCTTTGCTGGCTGAGGAATTCTGGGAGTTGAAGTCCACAAGTCTTAAAGTTGCCAAGGTTGGAGACCCCTGTTTTAAGGCGCTGGGGCTGGAATGGGCTTGAGAAATTGAGCCAGTTCATTATTGGCCCAGCTCCTTCTCCAGAGGAAATGTTGCAAAGAATATTTTGTAGCATTGTCTCTGGAGCTGCAGAGCAGGTGGGTTTCCATCAGCAAAAATTCCCACCCCATTCACTACCACTCCCAGAATTCTCCAATCCCCTTTCTTGTTCTTTGCCAGTCATTCTCACCTTCCCCAGTTGCAGTGTTGGGGGCTTTTAGCCTTTTCCCCTTACCGTGAAAAACCGCTACCATGAAGGCAGAATGAGAGGGAAGGCGGGGCACTGTCTGGCTGCCACTTTTTGCCCCGTGCATCAATGGGAAGAGTCATGTAGTTGTGCAATGGTAAAATGAGGCAATGCCAGTGGAAAATAAGAGTCTACCGTGATAAAATTCTCTATATCTGTTTTTTTTCAGAATGCAAGAGAGGGCGGGGAGCTCACGAACTGTTCCCATCCCCAAGGTTAAGCCACAGCAATTCCTATCCCAAGTGCTGTAACTGTGTCAGGACTACCTCTACTTTGAATCAGGTTTGATGGGATGGTGGGATTCAAAAAATTTTTATTACCGGTTCTGTGGGCGTGACTTGGTGGGCACGGCAGGGGTAGGATAGTGTAAAATCTCCAGTCAGAGGTGGCATTTGCCGGTTCTCCGAACTACTCAGAATTTCCGCTACCGATTCTCCAGAACTGGTCAGAACCTGCTGAATACCACCTCTGGTTTTAAGGTTGGCTGGATATCTTGACCACTGCAAGTTTTGATTTTTGTTGCTCCTTTGCTTATATTGTTTTACTATTTTTAGTGGCTATAGCACTAGCAATAGCCCTTAGACTTCTATACCGCTTCACAGTGCTTTATAGCCCTCTCTCAGCAATTTTACAGAGTCAGCATATTGCCCCCAACAATCCGGGTCCTCAATTTACCCACCTCAGAAGGATGGAAGGCTGAGCCAACCTTCAGCCTGGTGAGATTCGAACTGACAAATTTGGAAGTCAGCAGAAGAAGCAGCACTTTAACCACTGCGCCACCGCATCTCAGTATAACTCATATAACTCTGATATGGATGAAGGCTGAGCAATACATTTTTTAAAAAAGAATCACTGTACAAACATAGCTGTTCTGTGGACAATCCTGTGTACCCTAGGACAGCTTCCCAGGTGCCAGGCAACTCTCATGAGCATTCCAAAGGATGCTATGGTGGATGATATCAAAGGTCAGGTCAAGGAGAACCAAGAGGGATAAACTACTCATCTACAATAGAAAACTATGCTAGTTGGTCCAGACCTCAGTCCTGATGGATTCTATATAGGTCTATGCCAGGAAGCCTTGCCCTGCAAGAAGCAAGAAAGTTGGCAGGGAATTAAGTGGGTGGAGGAGTTTAAGCACCCCTGAAATGCTAAGTGTAGGTCAGTGATGGTTAACCTTTCCATCCTTGCGTGCCAAAAGTGTGCGCGCACACACGTGCACGCGTGCACATCTGCTAGCATCATAAGGCAATGCATGCGGGGGAGCCCAAGCCCCCTGTGCATGTGCGCACGACCCCCCCATGCACACCATGTCTCTGCGCATGCACGTGCAAACTACCACGTGCGATGCACGTTTCTGCGCATGTGTGCCCTGCCCCCCCACATGCGCGGCAGCTACCCGACGATCAGCTGGTGGGCGGGCAGCACACTTGCCTGCGCAGTGCACCTGCTCTGGAGCGACGACTCACATGCTGGCGGAGATGGCTCTGTGTGCCACTTCCAGCACACGTGCCATAGGTTCGCCATCACGGGTGTAGGTGGACAGCCAAGCTTCTGAAATTTGATCACATGACCGGGGGGGCACTGCGACAGCTATAACTTCAGGCATGGGTCATAAATCCCTTCATTTGGTGTCATTGTTACTTTGAACAATTGCTGAACGAATTGGTTGTAAGTTAAGAACTACCTGTAATCCATTTCCTCAAGGGGACTCTGCAGTGCAGACATACTGTACCACTCGCTTCCAAGTGATGGGTGTCATCACAGGGCCAGGACATTGTGCCAGACCCTGCCACCAAACCCCACAATTGAATATATAAAAGGGGAATCAATCCTAAGGTCCAGCAGTTCAGAAATAGATCCTGCTAGGCAGCATCCTATCTGCATTCTTACATGGGAGAAAAAGCCACCGAAATAAATTAATGAGACTTACTACCGAGAAAGCATGCACGTCTTTGTTATGTTATCTGCTATTTTCTTTTACACGATCAAAGAGGAAAAAAGGCTTGGTGCAATTATTTTAATCAATAATAATTCCTTTGGTTTGCCCTGGTCTTGCCCTTTTGTGGAGTGTGGCCCCCTATTTATATGCACACTCAGATACAAATATGTCAGAAGCATGTATCTGTTGAAGAAAAAAAAATGATCTAAGTTTGATTTCAATGGGAATTGCAATTCCTAGGCAATACACCAGATTTTTCTCTTTTTTTTAGTTTTTGCGATCTTAAATTCCAGATCATGTTTCTTTTGGATATATCTGGTATGATAAACCACCATCATCATCTATTCGAAATATGTATTACAACTTCATAAGCTGTGTAGAGTTGTAACACTGAAAGCATGACCTACAAAAAATGCTAGGATTTTAAATCATGAATAAATGCCTAATTTTTAACTGTAAAGAACTATTACATCAAGAAGTGGAACACTCCAGTCACAGAAGAACTGAAGCATGGGAATAGTTTCTGTACAACTCCGACCCTGAGAGCTAAACCATCCACAATCCTAACCACAGATGCTGAATAATGTATGCAACATTTTATAATAATATTCTAGTGAATTAAACTACTGGAGTCCAGGGAGAATAAAAAAAAAAAATTAGACCAAGAAGCGAAGGACAGACTTTGCCTTTACAATGTATGTTTAAATATTAAACATCCCCAGTTACAAAAGTGCAAATATTTCCTTCTCCTCTCCATAAATTACCATCATACTCAGGTCAAACACAACTCTGGGAATAGCAAAAAGAAGTGTGTTATTGTAGATGGTATAATTGTACAATTTTTCCTCTTCCAGAATTGACTGTGTGCACTGATTCTGTTGCCAGTGCGAGCTGCAAGCTGGGTACAGGATACCTAAGGAAATATTATCATTGCTTGCCAATGAAAAATGTAATTGTCCCTAAATCATATATTCTTTGTTGTCCTTGACATAAGGGACACAAATGGGTACTTGCTTTCCAAGGCAAGGTCTATGCAGAGTTCATTCAAGACAGATGTCTTCTGCAGCTGTGGGTCTAACAACCATAATTGGCAGCTTCCACCCAAGGGAGACTGTGATTACCCATAGTTATAAACCCATGGGAGTAATGATTGGGGATGGGTGTGCTGAGGGACAGGGGGAGGAGAAGGCAGGGAGAGAAATTCAGGTAGGGAGAAGGGGACGAGAGGACGAAGTCAATTTTGCTGCATTCCATTTTTCATTGGGAAATAAGAGATGGGGCAAGGATTGTATGATAACCAGCTACTGAGTGAGGAGTGCAAGAGTTCCAGAAATGAAAATGAAGACGTGGAAGAAGCAGGTAAAGACAACGAGGGGAAAGAAAATCAGTTCTCACACACAGAATCAAGTAGGACATAAACAACCTGATAAAGAATTTCATTCGAATACACACGGAAGTAATCACTGGCAGAGGATGCAGTTGGTCTTCATTTTTAGAAAGATCTTATTGATTTTTCTTTTAAAAATGAAAATAAACCAAATTAATTCAGAGGGTTATGCTTTCTGATTTTCTGTGAGGATGATAGCAAATTTAATAGGGGCTATTCCCAGCGCTGCGTTGAATGGCAATCTGTCTACGCTACATTGGCATGAAGTCTGCTGTCCCTATTGACAATGCCTATCTTGCCTCTATTACTACTTTTCCCAGTCACTGCAGTCAGCTAGCTTCCTTCCAAAACAACAGCCAGCCAGATCCAAAACATTGTATTGGTTCTGTGCCTCTTTCTAAATAGCTTTGAAATAAAGTTGTGTTTTTTTTTTTCCAGAATCCGATTTTGCTTTGGAAGAGTTGGGAAGTGATTTAGTGTTGGAGAAGATTACCTTCAATCCATTGCTATGGATACCTCACTCTTTGATTGCCCTCTAGCTTGCTGGCACAACTTACTCCACAGACACCAGTGGGGAGACAGGATTCATTCAATTGACTTGCCCTTGGATCCAGCGGGATTCCAAAAAGAGTTTGCGGTTTTCCTTTGGGATCTTGGGGAGAAGGGAAATCAGTTCAACCAAGGTTTTAATCACAGGATCCAATCTGAGTCGGTCACCAGGACCAAGCTTTTGGATTCATGCTGGAACCTAGCCTACAAAATGATGTTTTGAAGAGAGAGAAATTTCCTGAGGATGGGTCCCAGCACGAGTCCAAAAGCTTGGAAGACTAAACCTCTGGTCCCAAGAACCAACTCAGATTGGATCCTGCAACATCATCCTGGGATACATATTTTTATCTTCACTCATTTTAACCACAGCCTGAAAGGGGCAGGAATCTTGGGCTACATTCCCCTATATACCTTCTTCCAGCCTGTTGATCCCAGGGGAGACCTTGGTTTGTTGAGTAGCTCTGGGAAACTGTATATTTTATTTTATTTTATTGATTTGCGATTGCAGTTGTTTTAAAGTTTATTTTAATATTATTCTCTGACCAGAGTCACTTATTGAGATGGGTGGCTATGCAACTGATTAAATAAATAAATGCCAGAAGGGATGCCTGGAGTACAACTGGAGGAAAAAGAAGAGTTGATCTTGTCATACTGGAGCAAGAGATCATATTCTGGATTATTTCTGGGCAATAAAGGCAGTGAAAGTCAATGTTTCTCCATTCTTATCCTGCCCGCCAATAGACATCTGATGACTCTGTTTAAGATGACCCAGCCAACAGGGCCACTGTGAAGGATATTCTGACAATTATCGGAAACATTTGGGTGGAGGTGGACTGTGACTAGGTGCATGCATTTGAGGTGCTTATGGTGTTATTCAGGATGAGTCTTGGTCTGTGGCTCCTGATGGACAGGATCTTTCTGACTGTGAGTTCATTCGGGAATTGTGTTCTCTACAGTGTGTGCACCAAAACCATCCCTAATTTCTTGCAAGCGCACCTTTATCAGATTTATGTAAGAAGAGAAGCTTTTGGACTGAACTTACCTTATTTAAAAAAAAGATAAACAGAGTCAGGTCTTGTTCTTTTTTGGATGGGAGGTCCACCAGAAAATCCCAGACCTGCAGGCCAGCATGGATACTTCTCTCCACTTCTCTCTTGTAAATTGTTTCCTTATTTTTGCCAAAACATCTGTGAAGCCATCAGAAAGCAAAGGACTTGAGAGATTCTACCTTTATATTATTTGAAAATTAAGATTCAGATATCTTTTATGATCTGCTATAAGTCATAGGAAATCCCCATTTAATGACCGCTTTGCACAGTGACTGTTGTTCACAGTTATGATGGTGATGAAAAAGGAACTTTGCAATCAATCCTCACACTTACAATCTTTTCCATTCTGTAAAACGAAGGAAAGTTTTGTAAGCAGTGTTGCTCTTTTATTTAGCAAATGCTTCACCTAAGCAGGTGAATTGTGATTGTTAAATGAAAACTACTACATTTGGAATCTGTCAGTTAATTCTCTGTGTTCACTGTCCACCTGTCTTCTAAGTCAACACATGTGCATGCTGTTTTTAAAATTGGAGACATAAACTTTACTTTCTTACATGTACCATACAACCCACGTGCAAAGAAGCAATACTTTTTCCTATGCCTGGCATGATGGTGATACTACTAGTTATTTTGATTTATTTACTCAATTTCTATTTTTCATCCATCTCATTTATGTGTGTGTGTGTGTTAGAAAAATTATGGTCATAGATATCAATATAGTCAGCTTCTAAAATAGAAGAACCCCGTTCATTCCAAAGTGCCATAATAAGAGGGAAAATATTACTTTTAACATTAATATGGCTGAGGGTAATTCAGAGCGAGGGTCTCACTCACTCACTCACTCCATGGCATGGAGACCTGATTAAGATAACCCTACAAGGATACAGCATGTTCATATTCGACTGCATCTGAAGGACAGGACTAATTTTCCAAACCCATCTTAGAAAAATTAATAAATAAATATTACCTTACAGTTTAAGAGAGGAGGAACTATGTGACATCATGCTGCTAAACAGAACCAGGATTTCCTTTCCTATCTCTTCTCACAATGTGTATATTTGTCTGTGTTTCTATATGCACACACATAGATGCAAATAGGCGCTCAAAATAAAAATGCTATACAGGTAGTCCTTGACTTGCAAACACAGTTGAGCCCAAACTTTCTATTGCTAAACAAGACAGATGTTAAGTGAGTTTTGTTCCATTTTATGACCATTTTTGCCATAGTTATTAAGTGAATCACTGCTGTTATTAAGTTAGTGGCATGGAAGCCAGAGAACCCCATTGACTCTGCTTGTCAGAAGGTCACAGAAGATGATCACATGACCCTGGGACACTGCAACCATCATAAATATGAACCAGTTGCCAGGCATCTGAATTTTGATCACGTGACCATGGGGAGGCTGCAATGGTTGTAGGTGTGAAAAACGATCATAAGTCACTTTTTCTCGGTGCCGTTGTAACTTTGAGCAGTCACTAAACAAATGGTTGTAAGTCTAGGACTGCCTATAATATTTCATACAAGGAGATATCTGAATACAAGGAAATAGATCAGGAATTAACAGAAAAAAATATAAGTATAGAATCTCACATCTAAATATCTCCTGCAATCATGGCAATAAGGCTTCTCCAACTGGTTGCCCTCTGCCAATATGGCAACTCGTCATATTATCTAGCAGAGAGAAAAAATATTTTGGACAGGTGGGTGCTATATACCTGAGGTTCCCAACCCTCGGGCTGTGGCCCACTTCTGGGCCATGGCCTATTTGCAACTGGGCCATGTAAGCAGTGGGCCAGTGTGCATGCACCCATGTGCTGAGCTCAACTTGTGCAAATTGAGCTGCGCCTACCCCTTGTGTAAGCTGAGCTGCGCGCATGCACATAAGTGCACCAACTGGCTACTCATGCGGTCCAGCTCCTCTCCCCCCACCCCCACCCATTGGGCCACCAAGCTGCAAAGGTTGGGGACCACTGTTATATACAACTATGAAAAAATTTAAATATGTAGTGCTGCAGAGACAATACAGTACTATATTTACAACTTGATGGTTTAAATTGGAATTTGCCATTTTGCCTGGCTTTTAATAACTACGGCTAAAACAGACAGAGGCCACAGAGCGTCTTTCCTTTGCTTTGTGGGCAGCATGAATGAGGAGCACTAAATAATATTCCCTCCAGGTAAGATGAATTCTCTGTGACTAGGTGGTTCATCTGCCTAGATAAATGGCGCTCAACCTGCTGTAAATGGGATTGCACTTTCAAACCAAGCAGATTTGCAACTTGGAGAATGCTAATCGATCGAATTGGGTCACTGGCGGGGCAAGTAATCTCAGCAGCAGTTGACTTTTTTATCAGATCCAGCAGTTATGAACCTATTTGGATTGAAAATAAAATGGTGATCAACAACCTGGATTGTTAGAATGCAGCAACCTAAGCATTCCAACTATATTACAGAAAGCACTGCTGCTCATGTCATACAACTGGCCCTATAAAAATGACCCTGGGGATTGCGCACTGTCTTAAGAGGCCACTGCTGGGTCAAAATAGACCTGCCAACCAGCAGAGAATATAACAATGCATCTTTCAGAAGGCCCTGCCAAAGGGTTTGGGGAGCCCAGAGCAGGATGGAGCCCATTAAATGGCTGTTATGAGTGTGTGTTTTCACTGGGCTGGGGGCTGGGGGGGTTATTATTTTATTATTTTATTATTTTTTATTATATTTATTTCTTTTATCTTGTGTGTTTATTTCTTGTACGCTGCCTTGAGTCGCCGGGACTGAGTAATAAATAAAGAAATCTGAAGTTATTTGGATACTCCTCCAGTTGTTTGCAAAAAAAAATGCCAATATTGTAACTTCAGATATTTTATTCTTTCACTTTGGTTACAATCCCAGAGAAAGTTTCGCAATGCACATTTTGGGAAGGCTAAGTAATTTCTTCCCATTTCCAAGCACCAGATATATTGTAGGTACACAGAGCCAGTTTTTCAGTTGGGGTTAACTGGCATAGCTACCAGTCACATGTCTGAATCATAAATTCAACATAAATGCTTTCTCTCCACTGCTATCTGGAACTGATAGCTGAGAACTTCTTTTTATTGGTCATTTGTCAGTTCAAGATTATATATCACAAGACTGTGCTATATTAATGGGCCAGAAACCTGACATCTAAATCACTGCCCTTCTTTCATAGAAGCCATATGGAGGGAAGCCTTAATCTTTGCTCATGGTAAAAAGCTATGATGCTGCACACAATAATTTCCTTGGAAGGGGTGGGTCAGGGGAGAAAGAAAGTACAAAATGCAGGAAGGCCGCATTGTATAAAAAGGAAGTAAAACATGCCTTGCAAATATATATATATATATGTATGTATTATGTATGTATGTATGTATGTATGTATATATATATATATTTGCAAGGCATGTTTTCTTAAGTTTTCGCGCGTACTTACATGTATGGCATTCAGCTTTGTTCTGGTATTTTCCCACATCATTGTAGTTGTGCTTTTAAAGTTGTAGCGACGTTTCAGCAGAATCTCATCTGCCATCATCAGGCTTCTGTATAGTGTTCATCTGTGAGTCAGGCTTTTATAGTGGTTTCAGATTTAAATTTGGGGCAGCCTATTGCTGTGCCAGAATGATTTTTTCTTCACCCTGATTGGTTGGGAGCCTTGGTCTGTGTTTATTGGTCTTGGAGTTTGCTGTGTTCTGCTTGATTGGTGTTTCTAATATCTCCTGTCTGTTTTTTGGCTCTTTTTGTCTCTTGATTGGCTGGCAACATTGTGTTACTTTATTGGAGGCCTTTAGTGCAGCTTGGCTCCGGGTAAATGGACGGCTATCATTAGTTAGGAAATATATATATATATAATATTTGATTTTCCCAAAACGTAATGCTTTTCTGCTTCAGACCAACCTTTGCCTCATTGTCGTAATCAGGAATGAGAAATCTGTGGTCCTCCTTATCTGTAATCAAAAGATGTTGGCTGCCACCTATAAAGGCCGACACATCTTGGGATCACCTTGTTCTATTGGTTTGCCCATCTAATACCTGGGCTGTCTTTGAGTCCTTTTCTAAAAGAAGGTCATCTGCACAGGCCCCTTTCTCGTGAACAATATCTTCCTCCCCAAGATTAAATTACCTATCTCCCTGTTAACACGCCAGAAAGCTCTCAAGATCCAGCCATTACAAAGAATAGGGAATGGTTGTGGCCATTCTATAGCAAGTGTTTGAGGTTTTGATTATTCTGTTAGCATGCTCCCTATAATTATTTTTGTTATTTTTGTATGTTTACTTTTGTCATATTATCATATTGCAATGCAATCAATTATGGATTACAGTAGCATATCAATTTCATAAATAAGCAAAGCAAAACAAAACAAAGGAATATAGTTAGACTGCAACTCTCCCCATCTCTCTCCATTGGTTATACCATTTCTGGAAGAGAACTGTCCCTCCTCTTAGCATTTCATGCATTAAATATTTATTTGAAATGTTTGCTATTTCAGAGAGAAACAACATTCCCCTGAGGTTCAGATGGTCCCATCCTTTCTGTCCTTCCATAAGATCCTAAAAACCTCTTACCCTGGTCATTGGGCCAGAACAAGGGAAGACCCTGAGTAGAATGAAATATCTTGAAAGAAGATTCTATTCCAAACATTTATTGTATTTCATTTTCTAATTCCTTGTTTTGATGCTTCTACAAAAACTACAGTACCCGTTGTCCAGAGTCACTTTCTGCAAAATGGGTACTATAAATCTAACAAACAACAATTTAAAAATAAATAACACATTCCACCTTTTTAACAGATTGAGTTTTAGAGTCACACTGATAGTACATATAAATTTTCCAATTCATCAGAGATGAGGAAAAATGGTGATGGCTTTATAGACCTCTTAGTTATGGATTTCTTTTTTCTGAATTCCTTCACCTAGAGATATCAAAACAAAACAGCTTTATTTTTACATTAGAAAAAGGTTACCATTGTTCCCCCATTATTACAAAGAATGATTTATGTATGAAAGTCACTTTGAAAGACACAAGAAATCTTCCACATAAACAAGGGTTATAAAATAACCAGGGGACAGTTTTGTGTTGTTATCCCAGTAATGGATTTTTTGCTTGTGATATTTTTTACATTTACATTCTTTCAAGCCTATCTTTTAGGGTAATGTCACACATACACATGTATTCCACACAATTAAAACAGAGCAATAAATCTTCTTTCCTGGGATTGTGATCAGTGAATTATCATATATAGTGATGCCCGACACTGTGCAATTTTGCCTGCCATGGGGATTTATTACACAGACGGGGGAAACCTTTATTGTTTAATAAATGTGGCCTGAATTCTAGAAGGGTGGCGGGAGAACACTTTTTTTAATTGCAAATATAACATATTTTCTAATGAATCTATTTTTTAAAAAATCAAGGATTTGAAAAACAACTTCCTATTACTAATGGTAGATAAAGAAGGAGGACGGGAGGGAGGGAGAGACAAAAGGAAAGGAAAGGAAAGGAAAGGAAAGGAAAGATTTCTTGGAGATAAAGATGTAGCGAGTCACCTTTTCTGTCCCTCAGCCCAATTCCCATTTGGCATGACTCTCCACCTGGGTCAAACTTCTGCCCTGCCTCAGCAGGCTTGGCTTCTTTCACAGGGAAACTTGGCAGGAGGAAACAAAACTGTATATCTTCAGACTAGGCCCGCAAGGTTATTTTTGAATAAAGGCTGCTTTCTTGGGCCAAAAATTTTAACACCACATCTATTTTGGTTTAAAGAAAGAAAGGGGGAGAAAAAAAAATAACCCTAGCTGGCATCACTGCCACAACAACCGCATCCTTGAAAGTGAGAAGAATGAGGAGCAGGAGAAAAGGGAAGGGAGATGTTATCTCACAGCCGTAATGAAAAACAAGGTAAACATCTCCAGTTACAAAGCCATTCTTTATGAAATCCAGGGGCAATTCCATGCGAGAAAGTTACTCACATCCTCATCTGGTTGGATGGCTTTGTAAACAGAGGAATCCCTGGTAGATGAGACAGAGGCTTTAGCCTCTTTAGTCTTCTTGTGGTCTTGATGTGCGTGGTGTGTGTGTGTGTGTGTGTTTATGTGAAAGAGAGAGGGAGGGAAAGGGAGGGAGAGAGAGAGAAAGAATATGAGAATGAGAATGAGAGAATATGTCCTACACCTGTTATTGGCCTTGGAAACAAAGCTCCCATTGGTATCAATTGACACATTTCTTTCCCTGCAAATAGGAGTTATAAGCCAGAATCCAATTCAGACTTGGACTATAGAGACACAACAGGATTTCTTTCTTTTTATAGGCCGTTTGTTTGTTTAAAGCTTTGCCTTATTTATAGGTCAAGTCAAAAAGGTTCCAAGGGTAGCTTGCATATATATATAAAACAGATGGGAAAACCCAGTGCTTACTAAAGTATATAAATCTAAAAGAAAAAAAGAAATGAGGAGAGAAGGGGGGAGCCAGCAAGTTCAAATAGCAATGCTTAAACCTAAATTGTAGCAGTTATACAAAAATCCAGAAAGGAGGCTAATCTTTAACCTGGCCCATAAAAATGACCCTGCCTCTCTTTTCATCTTCTTCTGCCACAACCTCTCAAATACTTTGTCAGTATTCACCCTGGATTGGATTCCCATACCTGCTATTAACTTATCAATAGTTAACTGAGAGAATGGCACCTTATCTAGTTTGACCTTCAAACTGAGCTAAATGCCCTGTACATGATATAATGTACACGATATAAAATAAAGCTGATTTAGAACTGACCTCAGTTCCTGGTGACTGCATGGGATGTCACAAAGTAGTTTGCCATGGTTCTTCTAGGATTATTTCAAATTTCTTCTCTAGTCAACAGCCCTGGTATTCCCAGATGGTCCTCAATCTGAGTTCTAAAATTGTGATAGGACAT
Organism: Pseudonaja textilis; assembly: GCF_049901715.1. Taxonomy (NCBI): domain Eukaryota; kingdom Metazoa; phylum Chordata; class Lepidosauria; order Squamata; family Elapidae; genus Pseudonaja; species Pseudonaja textilis. Next base: position 122,643,126 of record NC_141991.1, on the reverse strand, counting down.
GAACGTGTTTTCTCCTATAAAGTTATAATTGTTCTTTGAAAACAATAGTCCAGTAAAGGGGCAAGGGGTTAGGAATCTTTTGTAAGACAGCAACTTTGGTGTTGTAGTTAAGGTACTAGCCTAGAAACCAGGGGTGGGTTTCTACCGGTTCTGTCCACCTCTGTAGAACCAGTAGCTCTGAAGGGCAGCAGACACAGAACTGGTTCTATGTCTGCTGATGTTTTTGCCCACCTGCCCACCCGGGCTCTTACCTGATCTTTATTTCCTGATTTTTCAACTTCAGCTGCCGAACGAGGCACAGCTGCAGTTAAAAAAACAAGAAATGTGAGCTGTTTCAAAGGCTGCTTCTCGGCACACAGCGTGCTAATGACAATTAACAGGCGCCCGACTCACAGCAGGCAGGGAAGCTCGTAAATCCCAAACTGGTAGTTAACTCTGTCATATCCCACCCTGCTAGAAACCAGGAAACTGTGAGTTCTAGTTTTACCTTGGTCATTAAAGCTGTCTGGGTGACTTTGGACCAGTCCCTCTTTTTCAGCCTAACTCACTTCACAGGATTGTTGTTGTTGTGAGGAAAATAGGAGGAGGAAGGAGTAACAACTATCTTCACCACATTTGAGTTGCTTAATCATCCCTTTCAATCACCCTATACTCCCTTCATTCAGGATAGAGTCAGGGTGACTGGATGGAGCTGAGCATTTACTGGTTGGATGCCCTTCCTGATGCCACACAGAGTTTGCAGTAGATATTATTTCTTTGTGCCCGAGGAAATATGTGCCGCTACTAAGATTAAACTCTTAACCTTCCAAATGGGAGGTGAATGTCTTCATCAGTAGGCCATCACTCCGCTCAAATAATAAATCATTCATTCTAATGATATTAAACCTCATTATCCCAAGAGATGTCACTTTCAGCTGCTGTACATAACACCCTTCATTTTGGAATCTCTACAAAAGTGAATCCAGTGGTAGTTTACCCAGCCATCTCATATACAAATGTGATGAGCAGTCCCTTTACTTCCAAAAGTTATAGAAAAGAAAGCCCAACAGATTTATAGAGCATTTAGTGGGGGCAGGGAATCAGGGTAAAAATACTTTTTCAACACATGCATATCTGGGGACAAGAGAATCCATTCTGGTGTAGTGGTTAAGGCACCAGGCTAGAATAGAATAGAAGAATAGAATAGAATAGAATAGAATAGAATAGAATAGAATAGAATAGAATAGAATAGAATTCTTTATTGGCCAAGTATGATTGGACACACAAGGAATTTGTCTTGGTGCAAATACTCTCTGTATACATAAAAGAAAAGATACATTTGTCAAGAGTCAAGAATCATAAGGTACAACACTTAATGATAGTCATAAGGCACAATAAGCAATCAAATCATACTAGGAAACAGTCCATATAAATCTTAAGGATACAAGCAACAAAGTTACAGTCATACAGTCACAAGTGGGAGGGGATGGGTGATAAGGAGTGATGAGAAGATTAACAGTAATAGCAGTGCAGACTTTGTAATAGTTGAAACTGGGAGACAGTGAGTTCTACTCCAGTCTTAGGCAAGAAAGCCGGCTGGGTGTATTTGGACCAGCTACTTTCTCTCAGCCCCAGGAGGCTGGCAATTGCAAATCACTTCCAAAAGTCTTTGCCAAAAAACCTGCAGGGCATAGACTAAGCAGCCACCAGGAGTCAAAACTGACTTGAAGCCCACCCACCCCAAAAAAATCTGGCAACAAATTAAAGCTGGAATAGGCAAGCCATGGGAACACAGCAAAAAGCAATAATGTTGCCAGCCGCAGGTGGAAAAAGTCTATCCATGTGAACACTTCATATACCGGAAAACAAACGTTAGTTCCAAGTCTATGCTTAGCCATGGGAGCACAGAGAGTAATTTTGGGCGGTCTCTATTTCTCAGGCAAATTTATCTAACAGGGTTGTTTTTACAGGAATAAAGCCAGAGTGGGGGGAGGGGGAACAAAACAATACCTTTACTAACAGCAAATAATATTAATAACAGTTGAAGGAGATCAAGTTCCACCATTTTCTGTATAAGGAAACTCTGCACAGGTTTTCTTCATTTCATAATGTATAGTTTAAAAAACAATTACTGTTGCTTTTTAATTGAAGATACTGGAACAAAATGATGCTGGCTCGCACATAAAGGTCCATGCCAACTTTTGGCATTCTACTTCTGACGCACAAGAAGTTGCTAAATCTAGCACCATTTGCGGGAGGAGGTGAAATGGGAAACACTTTTTGGATAGGTCACACATTTTTGTTCTCAAAGAGATTTCTGCCCCCCTCCCCACCCCACAACATATAAGTCCCCACAGATACCCCACTCCTTAATATATTCTGTAAGCTTGTAATTGTGAAGGCTATTTACTAAATATAAATAGCCTGAGTTATTGAGTGATTGTGGATCATTTGCAATGTCAAGCTTTTTCTCCAGAGATCCACTTATCTTAAAGCCTCCCTTGTTGATTTTGCCAAAACGAAAAAAGATTCTGCAGTTTGCCGTGATCATTCAGAGGATACTTATTTAAGAAAGTGGGATGCAATCGAAGGCCCCAGAGCTACACATGGCCCACAAAGCTCCCTTCCTCTTCTATAGGTTGCCACTGAAATATTTATCAGAATAGAAGAGGGAAATCAATAGATACACAAAGAACGATCATATTGCATTTAATTAATTTTATGTTAATGCATTATGTTTAATGTTAATTAAATCAGGATTAACTTTTATTTTGGCCCCACTTAATTTTTAATCTTGGGCCTTTCTAGTTTTTCAACTGTGTTTTCTGGCACGCCAGTCAAAGATTTAATAAGGCCTGGGGAAAAATGTGCATTTTTATTTAAGGACAATATTTTCCAACCTTTTTTCTTTATACTTTTATCCCAAACACTTACTTTATGAAGGCTCAGTTTCCTCTGTTTTCAGCGTTACCAACCAGGAAGCAAGTCATTACGAGCATCGCTTCCATCTGCATGCATAAATGGCTGAGCCATAATCTTCTTTGGTACTTGTAAGTAAACATCATGGACCCAGGCCAATTATGGAATTAAAAAAAAAAATTAAAAGAGGAGCAACACAATTCATAGATCTGGCAGCACTGATTATGTTTCAACTTTCTCTGCAATCTGAAGGGAACATTTGAAGCCAGACACATCCTGAGGCATTTAACAGTGTAATATCCAGTTGAGAATCAAATGAAATTCCCTGGTCTTACTATCTTTTTATCCTTTCAAGGTACAGAAGGAACCGATGTATTCATTGAATTGTTGATGATATATAAATAAACAGAATTGTTTAATTAATTGGATTATACTAAACCCATGAAAACAATGAAAGATAGCCATTACAAAGTACCTACATCTTCACAAAGATGTAAATATAGAAATCCTATATACAACCAAGAAAACTGTACAACGTGATGTACAATGTATAATGTGTAACAATGGAAAACGGACAATAAAAATAAAAAACAAAGGTCTAAAAACATACATTTCACTCTGCCAACGTTTATTTTCTAACCTAACGAACAGTCCTGGGATTTACTGGTCATCCTCATCCACATACGAACTGCATCTAACTTAACTTTGATTTTAGGATGGGCCACAGCCAGCTCAGTCCTGCTGCCTGCTTCTCTTATTCCTTCTCTATGTTAGATGCTTTGGTTAACCTTCGAAATATAAATCTGGAATCAAAATACATATTTACATACAGTAAGTGAAACAAAAAGCAAGATGACAGAATAACAGAGTTAGAAGGGACCTTGGAGGTACCTTCTAATCCAACCCCCTCCTTAGGCAGGAAACTAATTACATAAGACCCTATTTTAGCCTGCAATCGCTATTTTCCTGAGAATGTCCAAATTAACTCTATGGTTGTAGTGAATATATTGCTAGAATTGTACTAATAATGAACATTCTGGTGATTTTACATTTCATAGAAATATTTCGGGGAGTGGGGGGAGGCTTCAGAGCCTTCTAAAGAGTGTTTCTCAAACTTGACAATTTAAGATACGCAGACTTTAACACCCAGACTACAACCATGACTCAGGATCCCAAAACTTATTTGGTAGCTCAAATTATGTAAATCTGTGCTTTTTTTAAAAAAAAAACCATGATCTGTTGGCTATGTTGATGAACTTTGTAACTCTTTATTTGTTTATTGGCTGTTAGTTATAAATCATAATAGCTTAATTCCCCTGAGGCCCTTTCAACAGCACAGTGGCATCCATTTTTTTTCATGTAAATCCCAACAGTCATGTCAGTTTGTCTTGCAGTGAAGGCCTCAGCTGAGGCAGTTTTAGTATATGACAGGGGAGGTTCGAGCCTTTAAAAAAAGAAAGAAAGAAAAAATGCACTGAAACTCTTCAAAAGTCCCCAGTCATCACTGCAGCAAACATCCACTGTCTTCCAAACCTCTAAGTAAGGTCACTACATTTGGGCTTTTCTGCTAAGGCAGCGGGAAACAAGAATGCCTCCATCCCACCGGGCAGCGACTGTCACATGAAGACCCCACCTCCACACCCGGATCTCTGATCTTCATCTTATCGTATTGATGTATTCCCCTGTTCTTTTCCATTGTTTATTTTATTATTCAATTGTTTTAACTTTGTTCTGATTACATTCCTTTCATTTCTTCCTTTTTTTTAAAATTGTTGTAAGCTGCCTAGAGAAGCTCCACAACAGTACAGGCGGCAAATAAATTTAACCAATAGATAAATAAATAATGAAGTACAAGACAAGGGAGCCATGGCCATTTCTGAAACAGCAACTGCTGGGCTGAATTGCGTTTCCCCACTGAAAAATAAAAGCATATGGGCATGTGGATAAATTGCAACTGCCTTTCCCCCCCCATAATGATATCCCGGGATTGAACATGGAGAATAAGCTTCCTGTTTAGAAATATAAAAATAGTGTCAGTGATCTGTCACTGCACCTAAATCAGGGCTGGGAACTGAACCGGAGCCGAAGGTTAGTTCCCACTCCAGCACCCCACACATTTTATACCAGCACCCCACACATTTTGTACTCTTGGCTGTGACATTATTTGGTTCCTAGGAACGAGAGAGATCATGAAACCCTCTGCAAGCCAGGGTTTCACCTTTCCCTATTTATTCTGCAAATGAAGGGATGTCAGAAAAAACCCTCTTTCTGATCTGAAACAACCAAGCCAGCCAGACACTAATCGATATCAACGCTTTGGCAAAAAAAGAGACAAGGAAAGGAGCGTGACTCAGCATGTCACCACCAGAAGACTGGAATTGCTTCCTCGATCTGCTTTTTGAAAGCAGAGTAAGAGAGTTAAAGTGAAATGGACACAAGCCTACCAGCCAGGATGCTGTCTCTGATAGAAAGTTATTAGTTTGAGCAATATATCAAATCTGGGGCAGGTGGGGGGAACCTCTTTTATTGTCATTGATGTCCTGGGCTGCCCACTTTTATATTTATAGATTCTTTCATTTTTGCCTACTATAAGGAAACATGATAGCATAATTTTGTTGCTGCCAGGTTCAGCAGAACCTCGTTAAATGAGAAACAGGATTACTGAATTTCTCACATGTGGGGATGTGTGGGAACTTGGAACCTGCATAAAGCAGGGGGGTTTTTTCCTTTTAAAAAAAAAAGCTTAATAAGCATATTTTAAGAGCTTATACTAGTTTTTTGTGCGTCTCGAAGTGCCCATTCATTCACCCACCCTAAAAAAATGAGCAAATGTAATCAAGATGGGTTCTAGGACTCTCCCTACTTCATGGGCCAAATGCAACTCTAAACATTTCAGGTTTGTCCAGCTCATGTAGACTTGAGCATAATCCAATTGATATTTCCAGAGCAGTTTTGATGTATCAACTCAGTGATCCTGCCAGCATTTCATCCATGGGCAAATTTAAAGCACTGGGAAGTTTAGAACAGACTGAGCAGGGAAATTAAGGAAGAGATCTACTTCCCGGTCTCAGATTATTCAAGGATTAGGAAATCAATCAACCTGAATGCCCTATTTTCCTGATGGTCATGAATTTGATTGATCTTCTTTTGAAGTGTGATTCAGAGGTTTTACAAATTCATAAAGGAATTCCTGTCTTTCAGGAGCTACTATGGGCGGTTTTGGAAAGCGGTTTCCAATTTCTACCGCATACTTTTCAGTTACCACTCTTCACAAACTTTTATTTTTACATTTTGAAACGATGCATGTGGAGATCTTATTCCACAGCCCTTTGGGATTATCAAAGCTTGTGTTTCACAATGCTCTGAGAAGCCCGACTTAAGCTGATGCACCTGAAATATATCAACACGGGAAGATTTTCATTGCTTTTTAATGGGCTGGCACTCATCCCTAAGTACAAGGCTAGATTCATGTCTAACTCCTTTCTCAATCAGCGCAACATGAATCTCTTCCCAGTTGCAATCTTTCTCAAGTTAACCTTAGTTAATACAATTGAATTAAACTGATTCCATGACCTCTGGGGTTACATGCTGTGTGTCAACATGAGGCTGAGTCAAGTTTCTCTTTTTTTAAAAGAGCAGGCTTGGCAGCAAACCCCCTTTTTCAAGATCAGAGACATATTTAATATGTAAAATATGCTTGTTGGGTAAGAAACTTCTCTCATTATTCTTTTTCCCTTTTATCCTTTCAGATGGAGCAGCCAAAAGCCTTTCATTAACATGCTTCTCCACCACATAAAAGTGAGCCATTGTGTCAAAGACTACAGCTGGTGAAAGTAGCAGATGAGGTAATAGCAGGCAGGCGGCAGATGCCTGCACACTCATCAAAGGGAATTTCAGATGTGCTGCAAGGAAGGTAGATGGTGCCTATTCTGCTTTAGCTTCTTTCTGTGTTTTGAGAGGAATTCCCTTGATTCAAGATGATGTTTAAAAATAGTAAAAAAAAAAAAAAAAAGGCTGGGACACTTCTGTCAGAGGGCCTGAGAGAAACTACCTTTTAAAAGAATGTGTTGCAGTCCCACTGGCTCAGTCCTCAGGAACAACTTATGAAAAACTAGCCTTTATAAGAGAGTGCAGTTAAGTATAGCCACGTCCAGAGGTCTTCTGTTTCTTTACCTTTCTGTTGAAGGAGAGTGTGCTGCAGCATGGCTCACTCAGTTGGACAGCGCAGATGACAAATTTGGCCACTGGTGTCTGGGCCTTGTTTAGGTCAATCGAAGATGGCGGCTTCCCACATTGTGACACATAACTGCAAACACAGTGAGCTTTGAGAGGAACCCTGGAACAATGCTGCCAGAAAAGGAGGAAGTCAGTTCTGCAGGGTGCAAGACTTCTGCTCAAGGAGGCACTTGCATCTTTGGATTGCAAGCACCAGGGGTCTTTGAGCTTGTAACTCCAACATGAGAGCATTCTGGATGATTCTATACGATAAGGGTTTGGGGAAGGGGGTTCCAAGCTCGATTGTGATTTGGTGACCAAGATAAACATATCAAGTAGCCACCACCCAATTAACTCTTGCACTGAGCACCATCAAACAAACACACAAATACAATCAATCCATACACATTCAGAACATGGTTTGTGGTAAGGGCTGTTACATAGGAACATAGTTAATGCACCACCTACACCCTGAGCTCTTGGGTGCAGGACAGTCATGGAAACCTCTTATGCAGCTCTTATGAAGTGATATAGAGTTCTTTCCCAAGTATGACATTCACTGAATGAATTTGGTCTAATCTCTATCTTTTAACGCAACCAAACTCTCAAGATCGTGGTCCTAAGAGTAAATAAAAGGGAGTTCCCCATATCTGCTATCTAGAAAGCCTAAGGCAGAATATAAATCTTGTATTTCAGAGAGTCAAATATTACTATATTTTATCCTTGAGTATGAAAGTGTCATAACTATCAGTATATGCAAAGAAGTAAAATTTCAGTTAGTCAGAGATTGATCTGTCTGTCTGTCTGTCTATCTATCTATCTATCTATCTATCCATCCATCCATCTATATTTATCTATCTACCTATCTAGCTATATATACATCTACCTATTTATCTATCCATTCATATCTATCTATCTATCTATCTATCTATCTATCTATCTATCTATCTATCTATCTATCTATCCCTGTTTATCTATCTAACCCTGCATCTCTCCCTATCCCTTCATATCTATCTATCTATCTATCTATCTATCTATCTATCTATCTATCTATCTATCTATCTATCTATCTATCTATCTATCTATCTATCTATCTATCTATCCATCCATCCATCCATCCATCCATATTTATCTATCTACCTATCTATCTAAATATACATCTACCTATTTATCTATCCATTCATATCTATCTATCTATCTATCTATCTATCTATCTATCTATCTATCTATCTATCTATCTATCTATCTATCTATCTATCTATCTATCTGTATTCTGGCTAACCTTATCCAAAATCACTAAAGATTTCAAATGGAAATCGCAAAATCCCATAAAGAGTTTAATCATTCATTTAAAAAATGAAACTAATTTTAATTTAACTTTAGAATCCCACAAATATCCTCTGAAGGAGTCTCATAAAAAATTGAATGAAGGGGGTCACAGTGACTACTTATGGTTCTGTAAAGATCTGCAAAAGCTTTCTATGATCTACTCTAAGGAAAAGGTTGGGAACTGCTGTTCTCAGAGGAGAAAGCATACAAAATGTGAGTAGCATGGTACAGGAGTCCTCTGCAACAACTGAAGTTATATGCTCTACAAACTTGTTGGAAATATTGCAGTTAACTCCATTTCAAACTCTGATAAGCAAAGAGATCATTATGAACTGAGATTATCAACTCCATAAAGGCTGGATTCCAGAACATCCTCATACAATCCATTTGCTTCTAGCTGTAGTTGGCATCCCTTACAACACTTTCTTGGAAGTAGATGAAACATTTTTGTTTCATATTTTTTCTCATTGTGAAGAGTGTACAATTCAAAAGTTTGTTAATTACAGAGGTTATTTCTGCTGATTCATACTTCCAAGGAAGAGCATATTCTGATCTTGATCTAATACACAAAATGCTCCTTTTCTGTCTCGGTGGCAGAATCTTGGCAACTGTTGATTGAGCTTAAGAGGTGAATAAAAATTATTCTGGAGAAATGTAATCTCCTATCCTCAGGCTTATTTCAGAATTAGAATGAAGCATTGTTTATGCTGGTGATTATGCTTCCCTGATTGAATGACATTGAATAGCCAGCTATGTCCTATAGTGGCCCAATGTTTTAAAAGTGTATGTTTTATACATGAATCAATACTAGGTTGAATATATGATTTAAAACTCCTTCAGTCTCCCACTAGTGTAACTTTTCTCCAGACCAGATCCCTTTTCCATCCAAGAATACCAAACTACAATTTTATAGACAGGTGCAAATGGTTGGAACAGGAGATTGATGAATAGTAGGACAGAAATCCAAACTCATTTCTAATTTTACTAGGGGGAGTGAGGTGGCTGTAGATGGAATGATGATAAAGTTGTAGGACAACTGATAAACGGATTGCAAAACCATCTTTTTTTTTTTTATATTCTCACAGATTTCTAAAGGACAGCCAAGTTAATGAAAGTGGATTTCCATCTGCTAAAATGTGTACTTAACAATGATTTTTAAATATGCTATGCAAAGCAACTCAAGGATTGGCAAGGAAATTATACTGCTGCTTCTTCCAATAAAGTCAGCAGTGCTGATTGAATTGATTGTCTCCATTTATTGAAAGCGTTTCTAAGGTTGCCTTTCAAGGAAAAACAAGAGCTTCTCAGTAAAGTGTTATCTGTATCTTCCCATCTAATTGTTTAAACGTTTATGAAATTTATACTTGACATTTAAATATCAACAATTATGATTAGTATTTTAAAACAATGCTAAAGCTACACAAGTGTTCAGAATTGGCCAGTCTACTTTCCCAAAACACTTCAAAAAAATTTAAAAAATGATGTGTGTGTGTGTGTGAGAGAGAGAGATGTAGATATTTAGGTATATAGATATAAATATATGGTAGATAGATAGATAGATAGATAGATAGATAGATAGATAGATAGATGTACAATCAATCCATTGCAGGATGAAGGTTTGTTCGTTGAAAGTTGTGGATCATGGTTTATTCTCCTGGTCCAGTGCACATTTTTTTGATGTTTTTAGCGTCCCTAGTTTACAACTTAGATAAAGTGATAGCCCCAAAGTCATCCAGCTGGGTAGCTTCTGGAGCCTGCTTGTCCTTTACTGCCAAAGATCAACAGCAAGCAATATTCCTGCCAATTTCAGGCTTGCCTGTTCAGCTGTTTGAATGCCAACTGCATTATGTTCTAATATTAACGCAGGAAGGTGAGAAGGGGATTTTAATATGCATCAGTTAGATAGTTAATGTATATATCACCCCCACCACACAGAATTCTTAACATAATTAAGTTCTGTAGTTGCTGAATTTCCAGGGGTTATCTTAAGCCTTGGATTGCTCTGGAATGGGACTGTTCACATTTCCATGTCACATGAATTAAATCAATTTCTAATTTAAAAAATTAAGTTTTCTTGACTGTTTGCTCTTTCTTATCTGGCCCCAATCTCTTCCTCATTTAATCCCACCCACTTTCTCTTTCCCCCTCCCATAACATTTTCAAGTACACCACACTAAGTGCACCTCTCAGCTCAAAACAGTTTCTCCCATTTCATAAAACTCATTTTAAAAAAATCAAATAAAAATAACAGACGTAAAAAAAAGATGCTGTGCATTACGTTATTGAGACTCCAACCACACATGATGCAAAATGCATCATTTGTATCCAGCATTTGAGTATTTACTGTCTCCACTGTAATAGCATCAGCTGAACTGCCTTAAAACTGGTAAGGGAAATTTTATCTTAGGATAAGGTGCAAGACTTCATAGTTACATGTCTACCCCTTGAGTGACAAGATAAGCACACAGTTTCTTAGTTCTGTAATTTAGGCTTTTTTAGGCTGAAAGATCCAAAGCCCCTTCTGTTTAACCTTCCTACACCTAGGCTAAAGGGGAAAGTCTTGGGTAGGAGGGCTACTTGCCAAGCAGACTAAAGGGTGCCAGAAGATTCTGCCTGAGTGATGGCAGAGTCTGTAATTATTTTTTTAATTGGGGAACCCTTGGAAGAAAGAGTCTGCCACGGAATTTTTAAATTATCTCCCCGCCAGTTTATAACAGTATCACAGATAAGCCACATTTCAGGTGACGTACATGGAAGAGGCCCCATTTAAATATACTTTAAAATTATCTGGTAGGTTGGTATGGAAAAGCCAGTCAGTGATACTAAGTGAGAGACCCTGAAATGGGGAAACTGGGGGAGAAGAGCTGAACCAGTTTTTATTCTGTCTCACTGCTTCCCCAAATTCCATTTAGCTGTTCCTGTGGGATTTCATAGAGCAACTAGGATAACTCTCCCACCCAGAGTGAGGGTTGAGATGGATAAGCATAGCTGAATTCCAGAATGTAACATTTATGAATATATTGAGCAGGGTATCCTCTTTTAGACTGAGATTTGATTGCTATTTTGGGGGAAATTCATACAAGCAAGATGTAGAGATAATATCACATTTTCTTTTTGAAAAAACATTTGCATAATTTTGCAATGATCGACATGAAGAGCCTTATGGGGGTTTTTTTCTACCTTCTAGTACAACGCTGCTACATTAGTCACTTTATAACAACAAAAAGAAAATAAATTATAAGTAGAACAATAAATCTCAACATCCGCTTGACCCTTCTACTATTGTCCATGTACTCCAGCTTTCCCGGTTAAACTGCCCAAAAGTTGCGAAACTTCCTTTAAACTTGCCAATATTGGCTGGTGGCTACAGAGATTCAGTCCATCTCTTTTAGATGGTATCATTGAAAAAGGTCGGTTTCAATCCCTTTTGTGCACATAACAGTTCCTTCATGGTCATTTTCCTTCCTCTCTACAAGATCCTGCATTTGGACAGTAAAGGAATGTTGCAAGGGTCTTCAAAGCCTCCTGACTTTTCTTCACAGAACAAACATTCAGCATTTGTACGGAGCAAATAATATCTTTGGGATTGGCTGATGCTGCCCAATTCTAGTGATTCGTTCTCTTGAACTGACCCTAAATAGAGTTTCCAGCTGCTACTGACTTAATATGCTCTGACCCTAAATAGGGTTTACAGTTGTTACCAACTTAATATGCTTTAATATTTCCCCTTAAGCAGAGCTGCTCTTATCTTTTTGATTCATTTGGGAACTCAAACAACAGAACCCAGAAAAGGCATTTTTAAAAATTATGATGTGTAATGTGCCATGCTGCATGGCATAAGATATGGATACGGCAAATTCCTAGGCTAGAGCACTAGTTTTACACAGTTGTCTTGGAAGCAGCTGTGGGACTTTTCCTTCCTTTGGCACAGAGGTAATGTGAGATATTTCAAGCCATATAAGAGAAGCCCAATCTGTGCCTTCTTTCCATATCATTGTTGCCCTATTTTATGAGCAAATGACATTGCTCTTAATGAGGAACATAATGGAACACAATGGTTCTCTGGATTTCTTCCATGTGCCCAGGTTCTTCCATAGATTTCCACACCATAGAGGAAAAAAATGTGATTTTCAGACCTCCAGTCCAATGTAAAAATGGTAAGGTAAATTTCCTTGATTAGTATCTAATGCTGAGGAGGCAAACATAGAAATGTTGGAACTGAACATATTTGTAGGGTATTTCTAAGATGGACGCCAGACTGAGTGCTGCATGAAAGACAAAACAATAGTCTATTTTTTCACGTTATCATCTACCTTATGTATACATAACAGAAGGAAGTTTTCAAATTTAAGCAGGCCAAAGTTTACAGGTAACTAGAAACTTTTAGAAATCATAAGAGAGAAGAGCCTCAAAACGAATTAAAACAGTGCTGACATGCGGAGCCTAGGGTAGCCGGAAATGCCCTTCAAATGTTGTTTAAAGCAATGGTTCAAAAGAGGAATAGAAGCTAGTTGAAGAAAAAGGGCACAAGTAAAATCATGTACTCATTAAATGTGGGCGGTAAATACACTACATGGATGTAATAATTATGTAACCAAAACCTATATACAAATGAAATAATACTAGAATGATGCAAGCAATTTTAGCAATTTGAAAGAAAAGAAACCCTGCACAAGTGAGCTGGTATTTGTCTCCACCTGCTGGTTTGGAGGAATACTCTTATTGTTCATGTTATGTTGGTTTTTATTTAGTTTTTTTTTTACAATTAATTTCAGACTATTTTTATCACACAAACTGATTCAGCAATTATTCCTTCTCTTGACAGAACTTGAATTCTTAAGGAAATCAAGGGAATGCTAGGAGTATTTGACATATACTCTGAAATTTAACCAGATCAAAGACTTATGTATGTTATTAAGCCCAGATTTACTACTGTAAATCCTTGCGGTTGTAAGTCCTGATATTATACGACTGCATTCAAAGTTATCATTGTTTCTTTACAGTGGTTGTTAAGAGAATCCATTCTCCCCAATGGCCATTTTTGCTAGAAACCAGAAGCAAATACCAGAAACCATTACAAAAATTGTAAATCATGGTCACATGATCATGGAACACTGCAAAAGGCCATTACCAAGCACTCAAAATGTGATTGTGAATATGGGTGTGTATGCAGCCATTGTAATTCTGAAAATGGGTCATAAGTAGTTTTGGGGAAGTCCATCATAACTTCAACCACTTGTTAAGTGACTGATCATAAGTCGAGAACTATTTGTATACATTTCGGGATAGTTAACAACAGTTTTAGTCCTGAAAGTACAATTAAACTATGCTCCAACCCAATCACAGCCAAACTATTACTGAAATTCATGTGCATGTTTATGGCTATTACGAAAATTGAGGCTGAGGAGAAGGCCAGAGCAGCCTTAAAAATGTGGTGGGTCTCTAGACTAAGATCTTGACAGAAAGGTATTTTGTCTAAACCTACAATTTATATTTTCCATGTAAGTTCAACTTAAAGTTTACTGAAAATGCAAATAGCAGCTTCAGATAGAAGGTACAATGATACCTCAGTACCTGTCAGAAATTCGTTCCAGAAGACATAACAAATACTAAAACTGATGCGTACTGAGAAAATCATGTGACTTACCACATGACCCCCCCACACACACCTATTTTGGCTGGAAGAAATAGAGACTCATAAGGCAGCTGAAGTCAACAAGGTCTTCCTTGAGCATCAACTACCAGGAGAAAGACGAGTGCCAGGACAAGATTTCTGCTTCAGAACACATTGAATACAGAATTTGATGAGTTTTGAAGCGCTCAAGGCCTGAGGTATGATTGCATTATTAGAAATATGGACAAAATCAATGGCTTAACATCCCTTTCTAGCTCTCCCAGTTGTGTAGGTTTTTGTGGAGCTCAGATTTAAAATCCTAAACTATTCTTTAAAAATGCATATCAAGTTGTTTATGACCTCTTTCTTTCTCTCTTCTCAGCCCTTTTGTCCAAGAAACAATAGGTATAAATGCCGTTAGGTAAAAAAGCAAGTCACCTGCTGACTTAGGTACTTGCCTGCCAAGGACAGCACAGCCACGCAGCCATCCTTTTGCAACCCCTGTGCTGAATCAGAGGAGGTTTTTCCAGTTCCTGAATGTTGAAACTCCAGCACGCAGGCAATATTCGTTTTATTTGTACAATTTGCCAAGCGTAAGCTTTGTGGCCTCACAAAATTGATAATTAAAGTATTAACATGCCATAAACATTTTCATTAGAGTATGTCTAAACTGTTCCACATTACAGATCCCAAGGTAGTAACTGCCACTGCAAAATGGCAAGTGGGGTGCGGGGAGAATCCAATAAAGCCCACAATTTAAAAAATAAAAAATAAAACCCAGGAAGATATAAAAATTGCACTCAAGACAATTAGAAACAAAAGTCATGTAAATAGACCTGCCTTAACCTGGTGCCAAAATAAATTCAGTGTTGCTGCCAGCTAATCTTTCATAGTGAGGGAATTCCATAAATCAGTGCCAAAACTGAGAAGACCTCACTGTTGCATCCCTGTGTAATGTGCAATGAAATATATTCCCTAAAATAGGCACATTGTAGTAAAAGAAGAAAACCCTCTACTCTCCCCTCCTACCCAGCCCAGCTTACAAGTGTCCCTCCCCCCAGCTTCACAGTTCCCTAAAAAATATTAAGTGCGCCTCTTCGCTACCCAGAGCAGAAAAGAAAGAAGCCAAAATCGGCTGAGTTTGCCCAACTTGTAAATCATGATTTACAAACCAGTGTCTAAGATCACATACCACCCCAAACCAATCACATTATGAATCCCATCACTGGAGTGGGGGGTGGGAGACAAGGAGAAAGATAGCTAGATAGAAATGCTTACCATGCACAAACAATACGTTGCCCAAAATGTTGGCTTTCCTACTTTGTTCCTCCCCCCCCCCGCCCAAAAAAAAATGCAGTTACATTCCAAAGATAAATAATAAAAGACAAGAGAGTAGCAAGCCCTGGCAAAGTTCCAACAGAAACAATCTTACTTTCTTCTAGGTGCTACTTTTTTTCTAGGCAGGGCAGATGAGGGAGTTAACTTTTGCCTGTGCATAATGTTAAAAAAATGTGTGAATCAAGCACATATGGTTCTCATCCACAGTCAATTCTGTGCACTTCAGCACTTATTTATCTCTTTGCTAAGTCACAGGCAGCTGTGGATAATATTTTAGGGCAATTATTATGGCCAGAGCCATACCATATTAAAGAACAAAATCTGTACCTTAGCCTAAGAGAAAGAGTGTTTTTGCCCACAGATATTCTGATCGGGAGGGGGAGTGGGGGGTGAGAGGGGGAAAGCGGAGTGCATTTTTAAAAAACTTTTGCAGCCCTTGCTTAAAAGAGTTCTGGCTTCAATTCTTTGAGACCATTTGTGCAATGCTTGTCTATTTCTCATGTTTCTGAAGTCTTAAAAAGAAGTCAGCACAGAACTAGAAATGGTGAAAATACTGGGGAAAATATAGCAGAATAAGCATGAAGCATTGTTATGATGTTAGATTTTTGCCTAGGAAAGCTGGATTAGAGAGAGATGGAACTGATAGCAATGGTGTGTGCGTACAAGCATGCCGCTGTGTAATACCTCAGCGTTAGGTATCAGCAGAGCGAAAGTGTTTACATATAGATGACTCATCAGATACAAGAGAATGTATTCGGAGATGAGAAACGATACACTTGTACAGTTGCACGTACAAATCCAACATAATTAAGAAGCATAAGTAGTTCTGATTCACACATTACCTTTTTACAAATCTGCCAAGAGGTAATGATGGCACCGTTTGCTGTATCTCCCAAAATTACGAAATGGATTAAAATGTGTACCTTCTTTTTTTTTGGATAAAAAAATAAGAGACAGGCTGCAAATAAACACATAACACACTATGGTAAAGGCTGGTGAATTAATAATCTTGAGACGTACTGGACCTCACTGACTTAGATCATTCTTAGAAAATCAACCGTATACAAATAGAGACAATGGAGAAATGGCCAAATGCGTGTGTCATACAGATGTGAGAACAAAAGGAAGATTTATGGAGGTGAGTTAGCATTCAGTGTAAAACCACTGGCAGAGAATAGGAGAGATCATCTTAGCATTTCCCAGCTAATGCTGCATTTCCTTGGGCAAGCAAAGCCCATTTTAACATCTCATATTCATTGTCCCGCATTTAGTTCTAGCTAAGAACTCTTTCAGACAACCCAGGTTCTTATTCCCAAACAAGTCCAATTTAATGTATACACAATGTTGTCCTGGAGTTTTTCAGACCCCAGAGTGAGACAGGTTTACATGCTGGGAACAATCAGCACTTGACCTTTTTGGTCCATAGCTGAGCATGAAGACATGCAGTGTTCTAGGTTGTTGGCCAGAAACTGATTACCTTGCCTTGTTTTATACTTCTTTCCTTGTGTACTAAAAATAAAAAGGGATATATTAACAGAAAACAGATCATTAGAGTTGGAAGGGACCTTGTAGGTCATCTAGTCCAGCCCTCACTAAACATTTACACTAATGTTATGGTATTTTCATTTCATGTCACAAAAGTAGAAATCGGACTCTTTTTCAATCCACCACATGCTAAGGTGAAATGAAGCAAGCAAACGGTCTCATCCAAATAATTCAAAATATGCATAACAACATTGATTGCTACACTGATTTCCTCCCCGTTTACAGGACAAGCAGACACTGATCTTACATTGTGCTGCCAACACATGAATAGCAATAGCCCTATGGGATGATAAGGGGTCATTTCAATCTGTGGTTGGATCTGCCCTCCCTCACCCCCAAATTTAGGGAAGGCCCTAAGACTGATAGTATGGATCCTATAAGGAGCACACAACCCTAAAAAAAAGACAACGTTTCAGATTCAGGAATTTTAAAAATGATTCTGACTCTGTAAAACCACTTAGAGAGGGCTGTAAAGCACTATAAAGCGGTATATAAGTCTAAGTGCTATTGCTATTGCTATTCAGATTGCTTTGGGGTACAAGCACAGCACCTGTTTGCAACTCCTGAAACCTTGTACAACTTGTCCCGGGATCATGTAGCAACTGCAGAGGACAGCCACCCAATCCCAGGAACAGATTTAAGGAGTGGTAGATAGAGACTCCATCTGTATCTCTGCATACATTGCAGCAACTTTTTTTATTTTAGATCTCAAGACTTAACAAAACTTTACTATTTACACACATGCCAGTTAAGCAGGCAAACAAGAGGCAATTTGGAATATTAAAAAAGCCAAACAGCTCACAGTGGCAAAAAGATTTGAACTAAGCCTAGCATCACTTCTTTGACAAGCCATGGTTGAAAGAAATAAAAGCTTGGTATAGTAACTGAATTCAGAAAGTTTACTACTTGGTTGCCTGACACTGCAATACTGTAGTTTGACATTTCCATGTTGCTTAGTGAGACTCTGCTTCTGAATAAGTTTGTTTTCATATGTGTGATCTTAATCTCTGAAGTTAGCATAGCAACAAGGGTAATTAATATCAAATTATAATCACAAGGCAAAATGGTGCATTTGAATAACTAGGAATTCTGCTAGTTGTCAACCACAGAAGTGAGGTTCAATGTCAGTTTTTTCTACAGGGAGTTGTTTGTGCCTGCTGAAGCCTGTAACGTATAATTTTCCTATCAACTTTGACAAAGAAAAATTGCTAAATTGTTCCCACTTCTGCCATCAGCGCTCTTGACAATGTTTTAACAGGAAAAATGTTTTGATATGTTTGCTTTATGTAAGAGATACAAATTGGCAGGAACCAATGGCAGCAAGAGCTGCCAACAACGAAGTTGGTATAATTAATTCCAAAGTCACAAAGTGTGTGTGTGGGGGGAATTGAAACATCTATTTGTCCTGAACCCCCCCAGGAGGAGGAGAAATAATTTGTTCATGAGCCTTTCAGACTTCCTGATTCATCAAAAGAGTTGCATGGCACTGCAAGACTTTTAAAACAGAGTTTGAACAAAATAAAGGAGGGGTCAATCTCAGACATGCTTACTTGGAATAGGTCCTACTGGATTCAAATGAAGTTACTACAGAAGAAATCTGCGTTGGATTACTGTGTTAAATTATAACTAGGTTCAAACATCCCACTAAGTCACAATATTGACTGTGGCTTCGTATATTCCGCAAATTCAGCCAATTGGGCCTTATTCAATAAAACCATTGTTAAAAACTATGTCTGAAAGCAATCTGCAAAATACAAAAACAATCATAACTCAGAGACCTATAAACAGGAATAGTTCCAGAGTCACTCCACTCTTAAGAAGAATATTTACTGACAATATTCTATCATCCTCGTCTTTTTTCCTCTATTTATGCCTCCTATTGTAACCTGGAGAAGTGGAATGATCTTTCTTTTCTTCCCTCACGGTCATGAAAACAACCCCTTCATAGATATTGCTGTCTGTATCAGGAAATAAATTTTCCACCAACACCAACAATCTCTTCCTCCAAATCAAAAATCAAAAATCAGTATCAGGAGAGGGAATTTTATTGTGAACTATATTAGAGGAGGACACAGTGTCTTCAATATTAACACTTCTGAAAAACCCTGTACATCCTATATGAAATTGCTTCTAGTTCCTGAATTGGCTTATTAAGACTCCCAAGATCTTCCCCAGTAGCTGCCCTTAGTTGCAGGTGCTATATTCGCAATGAAGTTGATCGAGAAATCAGCCAATCATATTCTCACCTAGCATGATGTGCAAGCCCAGCCCATGTTGCATAACAGCAATAACAATAGCACTTAGACTTATATACCGCTTCACAGCCTTCTCTCTCTAAGCAGTTTACAGAGCCAGGATATTGCCTGCAACAATCTGGGTTCTCATTTTACTGTCCTCAGAAGGATGGAAGGTTTGAGCTGGTGAGATTTGAACTGCTGAACTGCTGGCAATCAGGAGTTAGCAGGATTAGCCTGCAATATAGCATTCTAGCCACCATGGCTTCTATAGTGCAGTGGTCGCCAACCAGTGGGCTGGGGACCACTGGTGGTCCGCAAGAAAATTTTGGTGGTCCGCAGATAAATGTCACCCCCCAAAGAACCCCCAAGCAATTAATCCAGGATGCACAGGAACACAAGGCTGCGCCGCCCACATGGCCTGTGGGAACACAAGGCTTGCATCCCTTGCATTGCAAACAATACGAGGTAGTGAGGGGTGGGGAAAGGGCGGAGGGGGGGAATTTGTCCCACTCACCCCATGAGCCTCACCTGGCCACCGGGCTGCTTCTTTCCACTTCTTTCTTCTTTTGCTTTTGGCTGCACGCAAGGAAAACAGCAAGCCTTTCTTTCTCTCCCCTAAACTCTGCCAGATATGAATCTTTGGGATCCTGCAAGGCATCCTGCTCCAAGAGGCTACAACCAGCAAAGACTCATTACTGGCAGAATTTGGGGGAGAGAAAGAAAGACTTCTGTTGCTTCTGCTGCTTTCCTTGCATGAAGCCAAAAGTCTCTCTCCCCCCCGCCCCCCCGCCAAGAATGGAGCTGGAGACGGTATCCTGCGATCCTAAATAAAGAATGATTGATCGGTAGGAAAACGGGATGGGTAATTTTCTGCAGACTTTTGGGGGGCATTTTCCCAGGGTCTCTGGTCAGCGGGTTTTAAAATTATGAGTTTGGTGGTCCCTGAGATCCAAAAGGTTGGTGACCCCTGCCATAGTGTATGGGAAAGATTTTGGGAGATAGGAGGGAAAGCTGCAGTCTATACAACCTGCATGTGAAAGATGTCTCCGCTCCACAGAAGGGAGGGTAGCATGAGAAACCTTTCGGAAGGGGCCCTCCCCAGTTTTCCAGAGAGTAAAAGGAAAGGAGAGGAATAGTCTTAGTCTTGTAAGAGTCTGTTCATGTAACCCTGCAGTAAAGATAGAGCTAGTAATCCTGACTATGCTTCTTGTCTGAACTATCTCACAAGGCAGGGGTGGGATTCAAATTTTTTAACAACTGGTTCCAGGGGCATGGCGTAGGTGGTGGGCGTGGCTTGGTGGTCATGTTACTGGCTGGGCGTGGCCAACTCAACATCACTCACATCGAGGCACGCATCTCCTCGCCTGGCCTCTCATGACTGTGGGGATGCTGCAACAGTCATAAGTGTGAAAAATGGTCATAAGTCACTTTTTTCAATAGTCACTCCACACAAGCAAAGTACCAGCAAAGGAGGGGGAAAAAAACTCCAGAGATGTTCCTGAGACAGGAAGTCTAGATCTGCCAAGAATGTAATAAGGGTTAACAGAGAGACAGTTTCTGTAAGCAACACCAGAATGTTTCCTTCCTGTCTTCCTTACAGGATTAGGCCAGTAATTTCTTCTAACAACCGGTTTTCCGAACTGCTTAGAATATTAACAACTGGTTGTAGCGAATAGGTGCAAACTGGTAGAATCCTACCCCTGTCACAAGGCTAAACATTATGGCTCCGTGTATCATATGAGTCCAGGCACTGGAGTAACTGAGTAAATGGTTACATAAACAATGGGTATCTTTGTTTTGCAGTGCTGATTGTTATAGGTAGTCCTCAACTTAGGACCATTTGTTCAGCGACCATTTGAACTGATGATAGCGCTGGAAAATACGGTCCGATGGCCCATGTCTGAAATTATGACCAATGCAGCACCCCTGCGGTCACATGATCAAACTTCTGGCACAACCGCAGGGGCACTTCAACTCCCACCGCCTACTTATACCCCCCTCCCCATCTGTGCCCTTTTGGCCAGCTCTGAAGCTGCTTAAATAAATAAATTACAGCCAAGGAGGAGAAGAAAGAACTTCGGCTGTAATCACTCATCCATAGCAAAAGAAGCTCCTAGTCCGAAAGAAGAAAAGACTTGCAGGATTTTTTTTCCCCCTCCTGCTTTCGGTTTTTGATATGGTTTGCAATTTTCCTTCTGAAACGTTAGAGAAGTTTAGTCGAGGCAGAAGCAACAAGAAATAAAGAAGAACAGTTACCAGCCAGCAACAACTTGGTACAGAACAGCTATAGATCAGCAGTGGAACATATGCTCTGCATGCAGAAATCCAAGGTTCGATCTGGGACAAACGCAAAATATGGCTCATGCTATATTCCTTTCCGGGCTGGGACTTTGAGCAATCTGGAATGAGAAGGATGGTATGCTCAATAGGCATCCTTTCAAGGCATGACCTGGTCTTTTGTGTTCCCTGCTCCAGAGTTATATTGTCCACTTGTATAACATTAACTCAAGGCTATAATCCAAGGGGTTTGGGCTCATCTGATCTGCAATATCTTAGGGAGAAAAAAAATATCTTGATTTGTAGCTATGCACCTGCTTGCAAAGCTATGCTAATGCTTGTTCAGATGGGTATTTCTAGATCTTCTCCCTGAAGCTTATCCAGGGCTATTTTAAAGCTGCGTGAACCGCTGGGGCCACCTTCCTCCCATCCTTCTCAAATATCGATAGTGAGCTAATAATATTAACAGAGAAACTCTCTTTATTCTCGTTTGGCTTTGACTCCCATTTCTGCAGGCTTGCCACTTCTGTCTTCAGCTCTGCTATCTAGGAATGTGTCCACCACCACTTCTTTGGATTCAAACTGCCTCTTACGAACACTTTGCCAATATGCTTAACATCCGGTAATTTAAAAAAGACAACTCGAATCATAAAACATGTTGATCCTTCAATTGCCAAATTCCAGCCAGCAAGGACATCAGTAATGAATGCTGTGAACTGTAATTCGGCAGTATTTGGAAAGCCCTAGTTTCCCCCATCCTCTCCATGAAGCTTTACATGGATGTAACGTAACAAAAATATTTAGCCAATTTCCCAAGCTGATGCATTTCAGTTATGTTGGACTTCAAGACCCCAAATGCTATGGCTTCTCAAAACTGCTCTTCAGTAGGAACATGACAAATAAAAGGCAGCATCCACTGAGTTGAAGACATGAGCCTGAAGCAACCATCAAAGCAAAATGTTATAGCTACAGGAGACGTAGGAGGTGTTGGAAATGTCAAAACGTTTTATGATCCATAACACTGCTTAAGTCCAATCCAATATTTTTTTGGGGGGTAATTATAAATAATGAAATCTTAAAAAGTGAATAATTATTATGTGCTTGTGCACTTTCAACCCTTTGTTCCTTCCCCAATCATTTCCTCTCTGCTGGAGTCAAAGCAATTACATCTTTGATTGCCCTGTTCAAGCTTCTTTTTATTCCCTCTTAGCAATACGACACTCAAAGGAGATGCGAATTCCCCAGTCTCAGCGACATATGCAATCTCCATCTATCTATCTCGGTGACAGAAGCCATACATACCAAGATGTTATAATATCCCTGGTTTAAAACAGAAACTGTGATTATAACTCAAGTATGTAAGTACACTGGTATAACTAAGGAGAAAAATAGTTTCAAGATGACAGGTTGCAGAGTGCATCATTTGAATTGAAGAGTGAGACAGATGTCAGTACACTTGGCTAAAATACTAGTATGGGTCTATCTTTGGTCTCCATATCCATATTCTACAGCAGATTTCACAGGGGGAAAATAGTAATTGTTGATCCTGAATAAGGGCAATACTAAATGTCCTTGTTCCCATCCTCCCTCCTCCAATGTGGTGTCCATCAGGTATGTGTTGAGTTGTAAGTCTTGCATAACAAGGGCAAGATTTACATTGGTTGGGAATCAGAGAATTTATAGTCCAGCAAATCTAAACATCCCCCTCCTTACATCACTGATAAAGACTCAAATTAATTGTCATGGAAGATTTAGACTAAAATAGAAATGGACCAATTTTTAATAGACAAAATGAGTTCCGACCAATGAAGGTGGCACTCAGAATAGCTTTGAAGACCATCTATGATGGATGCTGTCACTTTTCTCCTTCAAATCCTTACTGGACTCTACTTTGAGGGAGGAACAGATTGCTGAAAGACCGTCAGGAAGGATTCCCCCAAAGGATGATTTGGATAAGGTGCTTTTGGACACATCTAGGTATAGTTCTGAACACAAGCAATTGCTCTGGAGGAAGATCAGTTTTATAGCGAACCTAACATATTAAAATGATTGGCGGAAGGGGTGTTAAATAGCTTTTTTCTATATTCGTTTCGGATTAGCATTCGCTCTGCTTAGTTGGGAGGAAATGTAGGTTCCTACTGAACCTACTACTACTAACAACACTTATAGATGCAACCATGTTTTTCTGCTTCATCCCTGCCCTGTACAACTAGGGAAAGGGGTGGGGGAGAGATGTTTGTCATTTTCCTTTAACTCAATTTGCCTGTTCTACAGGATTATTGTACCAAGATAATACTAGCTATTCTTGTAGAGATATATTCAGTGTTCCTGAGAATTGTGTAAGCTATTGCTAAACATCGTCCCCTACTGGCAAATGTGGGTCTTACTGAGGAACTATATTCTTCTAAAAGGGCTTTCCTTCTGAAGATTTAAAAAAAAATGTATGTTGTTCTTCACTAAAATAACACTTCCTCCAATGTCCTCAAAATACTGATACAGGTCATATTCAGTTTTACATAGCAAACCATAGTGTATGTATACTCTGTGTTCGTATGTGTTTGTGGGTTTGTCTGTGTAAAAGAGAGAGAGAGAAAGAGAAAAATGTAAGAATATAAGCACCAAGTGTTTAAAAAATAAAAACCAGCAGAATCAGAGAAGCTTGATGTTCTGCCAGTTCTCATATCAATGGACCCAATCTGTATCCAGAAAGAAGTTAATCATCAGATTTTGCACTTCTCCCAATTTTGTGCTATAGTGCTCAGCTCTATCCCCAATATATAAATGCACAGTACGCTCTGCAAATGGGGGTATGTATGCAGAATATGCAATATGTATAGAAATTTGCATTTAATGAGAAAATACATTAAAAATACACAGTAAAAAAGTTGTACGTAAATGTTATTAATGCATCTGTTATTTGGATATTTAATAAGACTATTAATAAGAGTCAGGGGAAGGGAGCCATTACTCAACCCAATATCCTCTCATTCTGCGTAAGTTTTAATAGACACTGCACCCAAATCTAACTCCCTGAAGGCTTCATTTCTGAACAAAAGAACTTTTCTCAAGCTTCCTTAGAATCTCTTTGTGATGATTTTGAATGCACTTTACTTTTTTTAAAAGAAATGCTGCTGGCGCTGTTCGGATCTGTTATGTATCTGTCCTCCGCAATCTCCAAGGATACACAACTTGCTTCATGAACTGAGGAAGCCCCCTGAGGCCTGCGTGAAGTTCTTTCCTGACGTCTTCACTTTCAGTCTAATGGAAACACAGGAAGATGAGGAAGACCATAGCAGTCTTGACTGAATAATTAAAAACAGGATATTCATTCACATAACATGCTACACGAACATCCGACAAGTTTCTGATCATCTCACTAGTAAGGCCAGCGCCCCACATTTCATACATGATCAATTTTTTTCCCCCAGACCGATCAGAACCAGCCCTGATTCAATTTGAAAGGGAGATGTAATGTTCAAACAGGATAGGGTTCATTTCCATTTGAGTTTATACTTCCACATTCAAAGCAATCCAATTAGATTTGAACCAATTAAAGATTCGACTAGAAAAAAAATAGATGTATCTGAAGGTATCCGAAGGTACAAAAGAAAACATCTGCAGATGCTTTATTTATAGACAGAATGGAAGGAAAGTAGCAGGGAGGGTAGATCTTTCAGGGACAAGTGCACTGGTTTTTTTAGTCAGATACTGCAAAATTTTCATTATAATAATGTGTCACCTCTCTTAATATAAAGGAGGACCTCAGAGAAACTTCAAAACTATTCAGCAAAAGAGACCAGGTTATTTTTAGCGAGACAGTGCAGAAAGTATACAATATAAAAATAGAGCTCTTAAAAATTAGAGTTATGCTAGCTAGCTATATTTAAATGTTGTTATAATTATGAGGTATGGTTATTCCTATCACTATCTTCTATCATCTGGAATTTTTAGATTAGGAAATATAAAATATTATTTATATAAATAGATAAATATTTTGTTTTCCCATTTAAAGACTTGGTTAAGAATGAATGCCTATTCACTTCCTATGTGTGAGGCTTAATTTAATTTCATGTAGTTTAGTTCAGCTTAATTTAATTTAATTTGTTCAATTTAGATGCCGACCGATTCCAGACTGACTCTAAGTGGCTCACAATAAAGCCAAACAAGGTAGAATATACTGTATAAAATAAACAGAGTAATAATAAAGAACAAGATAAAGAGTCTGGCCAAAAATACTCACACATGCAAACATACCAAACAGGAGCCCCAACCTTCATAACCTACAGCCTGGGAGACAGCCGGGTCTTTTAGGCTTTCCAGAATGTCAACAGGGTGGCAGTCACATGGATATCGGGGTGGGGCAGGGGCTTCATCCCAGGAGGCAGGCACACTTTCTGAGGCTCAATAGATGACACTGTTTTCACTGAAGAGACTTGGAACCTGCCAACCCTGCTGGCTTATACTGGCTGGGCAGACATCACAGGAAATAACCAGTCCCTCAGATAACCTGGCTCTGTGCCATGTAAGGCTTTTTACAGGTGATGACCAGTACCTGGAATTGCACTTTGAAGCACACTGGCAGCTAGTACAGCTTGCAAAGCAGGGATGTCACAGCGGGGGATACCAAGACCCACCCATCCGTAACTCCCCAGGCTGTTGCATTCTGGGCTATTTGAAACTTGAAGGAATCTTCAAAGGCAGCCACGTGTAGAGCACCTTGCAAAGCTGAGACATACGGTGACTAGGGTATGATCAGAAGGGCATCCTGATCCAGGAAAAGTCACCACTGGCCTACTAGATGGAATTGTGCAAAGGCTTTCTTTGGCTGCTGGCTTCTGGTATGCGTCAGGCCAGTGATATTTCAAACAAGTTCATGGCTGCTATGAAAGCCACAAACGTCTGAGCTACTCCAGATACTATAACACAGGGTGACAAATTTAAATCTCCTCACGCCAGCAGCCTTGGGTACACAGCAGGATTCATCCGTAGCAAACACAACTTCAACCAGAGTATCTCACATCCGGTTATCTGTGGAGCAGAACCTCCAAAAGCCTTCAGAGGGTAATGGATGAAAAACATCCTCTCTGGTCCAGTCCCAGATCTCAGTTGAGGAAATGCTTAAAACTTTCTTTGTTGCTTCTGATTATTGTATTTAAAAGGGCTTATAATGGAAGTTGAGGTATTCTCTGTATAGGTGAGCATTCCTGAGACGGAATCTGATCTAAACAATTCCTCCTCTTCTTCCTCTTCTTCTTCCTGCTTGTTGTTCTTCTTCTCCTCCTCCTTCATCATCATCATGGTTAGGAATTGAACTGTTACATTTTTACCATTCCCAGACTGAATTGAACCGAAGATTAATTTTTTAATAATAATAGAAGAAAAAAGAATTGGAGAAGATAACAAAATGCAAAAACCTACAAACTTGGACTTGGATGCAATCCCAAAACAACTGAAGCACCATTTGAACCCCATTGGCTTTGACAAATTTGCCATCAGTCAATTTCAAATAGGCAGCTTTACAGGGGACAGCTTCCATCCTGAGACTATGTCTGTAACACCATCAAACATCCAGATCTGCCTATCGCAGGACTCAATAGGTAGACAAAAATGCCAGAACCCAGCCTGAAATCTGGCTGCCTGTGTGATGATCAATAATAACAATGACAGAAAAAAATTACAAGAACTAAATAATAGGAATAAGAAAAGGCTAGCATTTGGCTACTACATTCAGATAATAGGCATACAAAGATGGAGCACATAAGAAGTGTGGCCCGTTTTCAGAAGGAACAGTGACAGTTTTGTTCCATACAGTATCAATCTGGTGAACTCTCAAGCTTCCTAGGGTGTAGGCGTGTACATATATACCGGTATGCATACAGCACGTCTATATGTGTGTTATGTATACGTACACTTTCAAGAGCAGGCAGCAGAAATTCATTTTGGATGTGTGCCAGTGTGCCCACATTAAAAAATGACAATAAAGGTTATCTTATCTTATTTATCTTACCTAACCTCATTAGTAGTTTTGGTGGGGTGTGCAGTCTGGGTAGAGCACCTTAGCAAAGCTTAGTATATTCAATGCAGGATGTGACTATGACAGAGTTAAGGCTTAGTGACAATATTCTACGGGCTTTCCCTCATGTGCATTCTACCAATCTGCAAGTTGGCCAACAAAAATTACCGTATCTTGGGTTTCATTCCGCCCTCAGTATCAAGGGCAGCAATCCTGCCAAATTTAATGTGGTCCGAGTTCTGGAAAGGGATTCCAGCAGTGCTTAGTGCTTGAAATGGCAACTTCAGGCACCTTTCAAGTTGTGGAGTGACAAGCTGCATGGGGAGAAATGGAAGATGAACCAGGAGGAACTATCCTGGTGAAACAGGGATGCTTCCTGTCACTCACTCATGCAGCACTTCTCTGTGAGTGTGACCTGTTAGTTGGGCTATTTCTAAACACCCATTAAATGGTCTTCTAGAGGTGACAAATCAATTCAATTTCTCCCATTCAGCACCGAGTGTACTGCAACGTCCTATTACATTTCTATGTCAACTGGACACTAAATAAGAAACAAATCATTTCTGAAAGGGAAGGAAAGATGGGAGGGACAAGGAAAATAACAAAGATCAGGCTAAATTTACTACTGGGCTTTTTCCAGAAAGATCGCTGCACTTATTGAAGAGATGGGAACTGTTGTTTGTTAAAATAAAACCTCAAGCAGCAAGTTGCCAAATGCTAGTGTTAGCTGCAAGCAATGGCACCAGGGGTGAGATTCTACAGGTTCTCACCTATTTGCTAGAATCGGTTGTTAACTTTCTAAGCAGTTCAGAGAACTGGTTGTTGAAAGAAATCTTTTGTTTTTTTCCACCCTTCTTACATTCTTGGCAGTATGCCTAGACTTACTGTCTCCGAAGGAGGTTTTTTTTTCCTTTGCTGGTACTTTCTTAAAGGAGAAGGGTTGTTTTAAGCTTGTTACACTGCTGTTGGGAGGAAATGCTCCCGTTGGAGTTAGCACTTTGAAAAAATAATTGAATAATGAAGCAGAGTTGCCAGAAAGAAGCTTTTAATGACAAGAAACCAAGATGAGTGACATTCAGCAAGGCTTCTTGGCTAGCTAGAAAGATTGACACTCAAACATGAGTTTACATACTCTTTTTGAGTTTTGGTCTAAAACTGGTAACCATTCAAAGTTACATAGCACTGAAAAAAGTGACTTATGACCATTTTTCACACTTACAGCCATTGCAGCATCCCCACTGTCATGAGAGGCCAGGCGAGGAGAAGCGCCCCTTGATGTGAGTGATATCGAGTTGGCCACACCCACCCAGTCACATGACCAACAAGACACACCCACCAACTAAGCCACGCCCACAGAACCGGTTGTTAAAAAATTGAATCCCACCCGAATGCCACGGTTTAGCTTGCAACAGCGTCTTCAAGTTGCATAAGAAACTGCTTAATCAAAGCTGCAAAGGTCTTACTTTAAGCAACTTTAAGCAATAAACTTACCGTATTTTTCGCACTATAAGATGCACCTGACCATTAGACACACCTAGGTTGAGGAGGAAAACAAGAAAAAAAAATTCAAGCAGAGCCTGAGAGGACCACAGATAGGTGCCCTCTCATGTGCCAGCTCTGCCTATTGACTCCTGCACTGTGGAAAAGAGATAGAGGAGGCAGGCAATGACAAAGACAGAAGAGGCAGGGTTCAGCACTGTAAAAGGACCCTGCTGCCGTGCGGCCCAGGAAAAAAAGTGTGTCTTATGGAGCTAAAAATACGGTACTTTATTTGGTTCACAAATGCTAAGTACAGTGTTTGTGTGTGGATGGCCTGTGATTCCATATACTGACTAAAGAGCAATTATGTGTTATGAGGCTCTACATCAGAAATCCTCAATATGGTGCATGTGAGCATCCATATGCCTGCAGACATCTATTTGGTCACCTTGTCATTCAGATCCCATCTGGCATGAGACTAGCCAGACCACCCTAGGAGAATGAGATTTGGGGAATGGATCAACTCTTACCTCCACAGAACCTACATGCTCTCACCTTCTGAATAGACCCACTGATCAAATAACCTTTTATTTACCTATATTAATGAAAGAAGCCCTCTGACGGATGATGCTCTAGAAAGAGGAACTATCAAAGTGCTTAACCCTCTCTCTGCCGGCCTTCTTAAACCCATGCAGATTGCTTTAATTGCATATTTATGCTGATAGAAGTCTTCAATGGGAAAATAACTGGATGATAAAGAGCTGCAACAACTTTGACCAATTTAGCCAACTTTCCTGCTGCCTAGGAATTCTGAAAGTTGCAATTTCCAACCTTAGGAAAGCTAGACTAAACAGACATTTAACCCTGGTCTTTTCAAAAACTGCAATTTATTTTTCATGACATACATTTACATTTAATGTATAAATCCCTTGGTTCCTCTTTGCTGAATGTGATCAAGAACAAACTGAATCACTATTCATTGATCATGCTTTATTCTGGATCTCAGCACTTAGCACAAACTTTGCCTTATAGGCCTAAATATCCCTTTCCAAATCTACGACACAGATATCTATTTGTCTCTATGAATCTGCACAATAAAGAATGGGAGGGTGAGGCTGGAATTCAGATGAACTTATTGGACGACTTACAGCCATTATATCTGGAGAAGGCTCCAATGTTGGGAAAGGTGGAAGGAAAGAGAAGAGGATGACCAACAGCATGGTGGATGAACTCATTTACGGTGGTGATAAGTGCACCTTTGGAAGACCAAAACAATCAGATTAGGGGCAAATTGTCATGAAGAAAATCTACATGATCACTAAGACTCAGCCAGGACTTGATGGCACATAATCAATCAATTAATCAATCAATCTTGTTAGGAGCTGGAGGCTATTTAGATGCTGAAAGTTGGGACCTGAAGGACAGTCAATAACACTTTCTCAAACTGGCTTCCAGCATCTGTACCAGTCCTGGCCAATCCTGAGGCTTTATACTGTCTACAAACCTCAGAGGCTGATTTTTGGGGGCCAGCATTCCATCCTGCATCTGAAAAGAGTGTTGGGACTTGAACACGTGCAAACACAGCTAGTTTCCCAGCTAACTCCAGGCTGCCAACTACACATTTTTCGTTCAGGCTCCCCAGAGTATTTTCCAAACGGATTTTTTTTTTTTCTTAGACATACAGTACTGGAACTTATCATCCTCCTCAATCTAGTGACCTCTGAGACTCTGGGATTTAGCCTGGAAACTCCAGGCACAGCAGATGGTTCAGTGAGCTGCTGCACTCAGCATTTTCTTCTGTCTCTGAAATTATTGACATGCCCTATTTTACAGCTAGAGATGCAGATAGCCACAGAGACATTTGCAAGTTAAGCAGACTCATGATGTAACTAACAGCGAACAACAACAAAACTACTACTTCTGCTTCTTTGGAGGAGGGGGATTAAATTGAAACAGATGCCTAATGTAATTATCTCTGGTCATTAAGGCCATTTTCAGATGGACGGCTGCTAACCTTAACTGGTTAAAAGAAATGGTGGGGCAATTCAGATTTCTTTACTCTTTAATAAATGGAAAATTAAAAAGTGATAGAAAAAAAATGGAAGGGTTTCAAGCAGAGGATGTTGGCTTCCAGGCCCCTCATAAAATTCAGTGAATCAGGCAGGGCAATATAGTGCCTTGCTTAGAAGCACTCTAAGCATTTAATCTTATTAACAAAAAACAAATAGCACATTGACTGAAAGATTGTGAGTTTAAAAACCAGGAGAGGAAAAGCCAAGGCTGAGGAATGATTGCATGCGCTCCACATTATTAGTCTGGGGAAAGATGAGAAAACATGTGCCAGCAGGATAATTTAAAAAAAAAAAACAACTATTGCACATTAATGATTATGTAGAAAGCTTGTTAGTTTGGCTTCAGTTCCAGTTTTCCATAAAGAATATCCCTTTGATGACCTTCTGTGGGATGCAGACAAGAGAACTGGATCTCACTGATTTTCTTGGACTTCCCAGTTAGTTTTATGTCCTTCTGGACCACTGTTTTAGGGACAGGAATGAAAACATCGTTTCCCACAAATTCTTATCTGCATAACAGGTTCTAGAAAAGGATGCCTTGGGGACTTCAGCTCTGCGGATATTGACTCATATTTATCTCTTTAACATGGAGCCTGCCATACAATGAGTTTTTCATGTATTTCATGTATTTTGAACATGTAACTTTCATGGCTCAAGATATTACCAGCTGACTTCTGGCAAACTTTCAAATTATCTGCTTCCTCCTCTTCTTCCTCCTTGCAAAAGGAAGGCTTTCTCCTTCCCTTCACCCCACTTCAGGAATAGATGGCAACATTTCATTGGCTTGTTTCTAAAGATGTGGATGCTGTTCCCACCAGAGAAAATGCTATTCATTTTCCTGGCCTCTCGGCAGTGAACCACCACGCTTGACTCGGTCCCGGGAAAACTGCTTTTCTGGCATGAAACTCTTCCTGGGTTGGTTACAATTTGTAATGTAGCCCACCAGGAGAGCTGATGTGGCATTAACATAGAGAAGGCTTTACAGGCTTCTCTGTGGATTTGCTTGATTGCTTTAAGAAAACCATTTTCACCTCAGGAGGTGCTTTTGGCCAATTACCAGCCCAATACACACACACACACACACACACAAAGTGATAAATTCATGAGTGATGCATGTGAAGGAAAGATGATGCTGGATGCTGTAAAGGGAGGAGGAAAGGTGGTTGTGTATTTTTGAAGATTTAAAACTTGGAAAGAGGGCAGGAGGCATTAAATTCTACACCTAGCAAGCTAGACAGCATGAATGCTGACGTCCTTAACTTTCTACGTTCAGCTACTGGGTAGCTTCAATAAAAATGTTGATGGCTGAAGGGACCTTTGCAGGATCATGTGTTGCAACCATTCAAGGATTTTCCTTGCATGGTTTTAATGTTATCTTGATTGTTTAATGTGTATATTTTTACATGTTTTTGTTTTAACTTTAAGAGCAAGAAATTAGTTTACTGTATATGTTTCTACTTGCATTGAGGAAAATCTGAAGTCATTCCGTTCTTTCTTCTGGTCTTTTTTGATCTCATCTCACACACACACACACCCGATTTTTCCCTTTCGTTATTTTGTATTTTATATATATTTTGAAATGTAATGAAGTTTTTTTTTTAAAAAAAAAGACTTGCAAGTATTCAGGCAACCCCAGGCAGAATGTATTTGGCTCTCTAGATGATCAGCCCCTTTTTGAGAAAAATGGCCAGTCTAGAAACAAACAAGCAAGCAAGCAAATGTAAATGGGAAAAAAAAGTAAAGTAGCAAAAATCCTACACAATTCTGAATATTTCCTTGCTAGAGATTTACTGTGACTTATAGCATTACCCTGCCATTGCTGTGGCAACAAATCACTAATGAAGACAGGCTTTATATCATCACAGCATGGCTAGGTGACACTACACTATAAATCATTACCAAGGATCTTGTACAACCATCTCTTGTAATAATGGTGAATAAATAAGGGCTAAGAAATTAAAACCACCTAGTGTGATCCTCCAGATGTTGGACTGGAGAGGACACTTTCCTTTATTGAGGAATGGGTAGGTTGCCTCACGAGGCTAGCTCTCTATCTCTTATCCTCTAATCAGGCACCTTAGAGGGGCTTCTGGACTTACTTGTGCACCAAAGCTCCAATTTTCATCTTGCTAACCTTGTTTCACAATCTTGATATTAGATCATTTCACTGGTCTATGTAAGGCTACTTTTCAAGATAGTTTGCGAGCAAAAAATTAATTCAAAACTAATTGGTTTTGCATTGAAATGATACATCAACTGTTCTTCTTTGGGGTGTTCATCATATAAAATTTAGGAAAGATTTTCTATAACTCCTTTTGACCTGCTGAATATGTAATACTGGCCTTATAAAGATTTACACTTGGAAACGGAATATTACTATATTACACTATTCCCCAAACTGATGTCATTCAGAAGCTTGGATTATGGTCCCCATTATTCATAGCTAACAGGATAGGCATGTTGGCTGCAGACAATTAGAATTACTGTCCCAAAATTGGGAAACACTTTTATATGGAATGTAACATGCTATTAACATGCTACCATCCATGCAAATTATATTTTTATCCATGCCCTGGCTTCCAACCCATCTCCAATTGCAATTTAAAAGTGCCGGTTCTACTCTTTATATTTTTTAAAAGGTAAGCCTAAGTTTTTCTTCCCAAAAATGAAAATAAAAAATCTTACTATGTCATTTGAAATCGTATAGCTGCTTGTTTCAGAGCCAAGGATTCCTGTCACTCTAATCTTGCTGTCCCTATAGCATGCTTTTGCCATGCTCTCAAGTGGGACTCCATTGTGCCATTGTTCCTTCAGCTGTACCACACAATACTGAAAGAACAACATTGTTGCATTCCCCTGGCTGAAATTCAGATGTCACCAACTGCATAAAAATCCACTACCAACTGCCACACCGAATATGTCAGCTATTTGTATTGTCTGGGCACTCTATTCATTTTTTTTTTAAATTCCCCCCTTCCCCAACCTATTGACCTAATGAACACTAGATGGCCAGAAAGGGTGTACATATTTTGACTGCAACCTAACAATTTGAGAAGCCATGTGAATCTGTGGAGTGTTCTTGTACATCAACACATTTTTTCAACTATTTTATTAGTTGACTTGTTGACCACAAGATGGCACCAAAACGTTGGTGTTTGCATTACTTTACTGCCATCTAGTGATCACTTGTGCAGCTGCTGAGTAAGGTGCTAAAGTTTTACAGTAGTTGACAAATGAGTTTTCTTCCTATTTTTCATACCTATGCCTAGCATTTTTTAAAAGTCTTTATTACTTTTTATTGTTGTAGCTATATTTTTAAATAAAATTACTCTTAAAAGAAATGAAACTATCTGTTCCTTTGTAGTAAACAGTCTGCTTGTAATGTCCTGTGCCAAGATATCCACTCTCAAACAAATAAAGTCATCTTTGGACGGTCTTGGTAGCAGGTTGAAGATGAGACAGAAGCAACATTGTGAGGATATATCCTTTGGCACTCTGAGAAGCAACTCCAACCAGGACAAAGAGGCTGAATGCCAGGCTAAAAAAAAAATTAAATACTGTGTATATTGTATTTGTGCATATATACACATAGATTACTTACATTATAAATTATAATACACATATATTTAATTTATGATGATGCACACACATACACAAACATACATACACACTTGACTTTTATATAGAAGTTTATGAAGAACGATAAGCTTGAAAGAACTGATTGACCCAAACTCACTCACTGAGTTTCTTCAAAGTCCAATATTTCAACCATTACATTATGGAGCACTACTTTTCTCCATATAATCTACAATGTTAATTGTGGGGTTTTCTGCATTATGTATTTATCATCTTGTTTTTTTAAAGGTTCTGTTTTTTGTTTCAAGTTGAAAGGGGGTTTCAAAAATATTTTAAATAAATTATCCACAAATATGTAATGTAGTGTTAAGCATTGATTTTATTACTACCAACTTTAAAATTCACAGAGGATAAGGCAATAATTTCCATTAGTCCTGATGCCCTATGCTACTTCAAATATCAGAAACTTACCTGTCAGTAATTATTGAGAAAATATGTACGTGTGCATGTTATCCTACTATATTTTGTGTACTGCCTTTATTGGACCACTTTGAAAAAATAGTATACAAGATAAGCCTTTACTATGATCCAGCAGAGCAAGTTATGCATTTTTTTGTATAAAAGAGCAGGTGCAATTAGAATATAGTAAAATAAAGAAAGGGAAACTTAGGTACAAGGTTCAGTCTGCTTTCTAATTTCTAACTAGTTAATTTTGAGCTATTGTGTATTGGAAGAATAAAGATATAACCTGCACCTGGGCCGTGGACTGTGCAAACAAGGAAATGCAACATTTGTTTCAAAGCTAATGCAGACAGATCTTAAACATTTTATTTTTAATCCTTGGAGGTGGACAAAACACATCTTTCAAAAGCATTCACTTTATATATTAGTTGAACAGGCCTCATTTCATCTCAACATCTTAGCAGAAGCTTTTGCCCCTGGAATAGAGTGCATCACTTTTGCAGAGGCACATTTCGGAAAAATAAGGCACAAACTTACTATGGCCTGGATGACTGCTGCCCTCTATAGGTTGTACTCTATAGATTGCAACAGTAAAAATCTAAAATAATACAAAAAGCGGAGGTCTGCCTATGTATGCACATATACCATAGATGTTTTGAAAGACTGAATAACAAATACCAATTTTTAATGGGATTGAACCACATAGTAGCAGGAAGCATTCAATAACCTAAATCGCTACCTAAATGTGTATATAGGTAATCCTTGACTTATGGCCACAATTGGGACCAAAATTTCCATTGTTAAGCAAAGCAGTTGTTAGGTAAGTTGTGCCCAACTTTATGACCTGTTGGACAGGGAGAAATAGATATCATATTCTCCATCCAAAACAGCGCAGTTGCATAAAATATGGGTGGGCATCTGGGAAATTTTTATACTAGTGTACTAGTTACTATTTTTTTTTCTATAGATATTTAAAATAATATATTAGTATTAGGACATTGTGGAGCAATTACAGTAAAAATAACCAAAAACATTATAAATATATAATCCGTGTGGAATTCAGAGTACAATATACAAATTTACTTCATACTTCAACTGGAATCGCTTAACACAAACCTCAGCTAGCAGGGTGAGGTCAGAACTTTCACAGCTGCGTTAACCTCATTTCAGAGGTGCCAGTCCTCTGTCCATACTGCTATTGAAAAAGAACAAAAGGGGTGGGAGACTAGAAGCCCTGAGCGTGGTCTCTGTCAGCCAAGACAAAATAGCCATAGGACAGAGCCCAGCCATCAGAAAAGGAGACACAGCAGAATTAGGTGACCAATTAGACCTCGACAGACCCGTGACTGTATTATTCCCATCCCCATGACATGTATTGTAGATGGGTTTTATGGCAAGACTTGGGCCAGGGAAACATTTTTATGGCAAGACTTGGGCCAGGGAAAATTTTAACAATGGAACTAAACATGATTTCAAACTGCTTCAGGTTACCAGGTGGACGTGTTAGCAAGGTATCTTTGGATAGCAATCCGTAGGACATGAGGACAAGCCCAGTCTATACTTAGTAGGGAAAAGTAGATGGAATCTGGCTAGGAGGGAGTAGGTGCATTATTTACCCCACCTCACAAAATCAGGTAAACAATACTTGAGTTTATCTGAATATTTTGGTTTGGTAATTTCTTATGCCAAAACATACAATTTTTGAAGTATAAGCTTATAACTAACTATAATCATAAAGAGCAATTCAAAACTCTCCTCATACTTCATAGCATTCCAAAAAATTCCAACCTCTTACTGGTCAATTCTGGGGCTCTTTATAAAACAAAATATTTCTCTGCCTTTGAAGCAACAAGAAAAATTCTTCAGAGTAGCTGAAAGGCTTGTCTACATTCCCTCAGCCTTGAGGTCACAAGGCATGACAAGAATGCTGCAGGGGCAGTAGATCTTGTGGCTCATCAACCCACCCATCTCACTATAAACTTTGGCCCACCCTTTTCCAAAAAAGAGAACTTCCTTGGGAAGCAGCAACTTCGGTGGTTGACAGAGAGGCAGGAGGGAGATCCCTTGCCCTCCCTCAGCTCCCAACAGGGGCCCTGTAGACTTGTAGAGTAGAACCAAATAATCTAGTCCCTAGATGCTGTTCTAGGGTCTAAAAGATTAAGCTTATAGAGTTTCTGGAATTTTATCATACATGTATCTTGCATATTCAGAATATCTATATATTTATCCATCCATCCATTCAAAATCCAATGAAACTTTCTACACCATTCTAACAAAGTGAGGACAGTTTAGAACTATAATTGTTTAGACTTAATAATGGCAGCCAGTCTTTATTTATGTATCCATATAGCCACTATCAATTAGATTTCTATTAAGTCTGCATAAATCATATATGAATGTATAGTGAAATTATACAATGAAAATGGATTCTCTGTGCCCCTATTATACCTAAAAGACTGATATCGCAACATTGGGAAGATAAATGCATAGCCCCATTCACTCAGTGGACTGAATACCTGATTACACTTGCTACCTATGAGAGGACTGCCTACGGATAATAGACTTTGTATGGACAAATATAAGGAAATATGAGACTCATTTATACAAAGTACAGAATGTTTTTTAAAAAGGCATGATAGTCATATAAGTGTATCAGAAACACACACACACACACACTTGAACACTGTTTGCATTAGATAATTATACAGTATATTGAATTGTAACTGTATAGTGTTCTAATAACATTAAAATCTTTTTTCTCTTGTATCTTATTTCACTTATTTTTAAGTACGATGATGTATTTTTAATTTCTTTTTATGTTTGTTCTTTTTCCTTTTTATTATTTTAAAAGCAATATTTTTTAAAAAATCAGCAGATGTGGACATAATTATCCAGACCCTAGCCAAACAGTATATTCTATCAGCATTTCTCCATGTTTATTATAATTAAATACATACATACGCTGTACAAAATGAAATAGCGTGTATTCCTGAAGAATAATCTTGTTACTACCCATCCCACCAGCATCCCAATGACATACCAGCATCCAACATACCAAAACATAGAACTATAGCTTCAGAAACCCCTGCTGAGTGTTAATAGATGGAAATAAATGTGTATTGTCATTTCAGTGAAGGCTTGCAAGACAAACCCAAAATTAAAATTAAAAATTAAAACTGAGGTAATAACACAAAATAGTTAACAGCACTTTAACAGCAATAGCCACTTTACAAATTAAACCTAAATCATTTCAAGTTTGTTTAAACCAAAAGGTGATACAAAGTTGCGTTCATCCAGTCCCTAATAGATCAGTACTCTAGATATAAAGCATCAGTCATTTCCATTTTGTGCAGCTGAACGGAGAAATCTGATTTAGAACTTAGTGTTTCTGTCTTACTGCTGGGAATGTTTCAGTCAACAGCATCTTCAAATTGGCCATCCTCTGTCACAGCTTTTAAGTGAATCAAAGTCAACGGTGCTACATGGTGTAAGCTTGGGTCATACAGAGGTTCTTCTTGAACTGAATAGG
This sequence comes from Pseudonaja textilis, assembly GCF_049901715.1. Lineage (NCBI taxonomy): Eukaryota > Metazoa > Chordata > Lepidosauria > Squamata > Elapidae > Pseudonaja > Pseudonaja textilis. The sequence continues at coordinate 122,604,542 of NC_141991.1, read as the reverse complement.
ATGCCTGTCCATTGCCATCCCAGAAACTTCCACAGTAGATAATATCGTCTAAATCTAAAGAAGTAATTTGGGAACAATGTAAAAATGCACTGTATATATATATATATATATGCATATATATATTGTTGTACAATGCTGAAGTTAATATATATATGTAGATTGCAAAATTACCCAAGCTAAGGTTCTATTAACTTCTGAAGAAACGCTTTTTATAAATATTACTATGCCCATTTATATTCAGCCCTTCCTTCAAGGAGCTTCAGCTAATGGCACCGGGAACATGCTATTTTCTTTTTTTTTTAAAGAAAGAGTAAACAAAATGTGTTCTTTGACCAATATGATTAGAAAGCTCAGTTAACACACAGAAGTATATATTGCAGCAGCTATAAACAAAACTTATTATTCTAGGATTCAATTATCCTCTTCATCCAGTTAAACCAGGAACCGAAGTCATAAAATCTTCATGTTACAGAAAAAAGTAACTAAATTAACTTTACAAAAAATTGTTTTCAATTTCAATATAAACACTACACATGCTTTTAATTTATAAGCTATATTTTATGAAGGACTACTAATCGACACACTGTGAAATCTTGCAATACTCAGTAACTCATTTCCTTTCTTTCTCCAATTCATACTTGATGTCAAAAAACTTCAGCAAGTTCTCATAAGAAAAAAAAAGAATCTATGTTTGCTAGCATAAGACTCAGAAAAATAATGCTAGAGACAAGAAAGAAAAATGTGCATTCCTTAAATGGTAATATGCAACTCTTCTCCACATCACACAAGTACTTTAACATTTTACAGAAATGAAGAAAAATGGCAACTAAAGAAGAGAAATCTTTACCATTTTTTTAAATAAATGTATTTTATCCTTGTTATATTACCTTTAGGCAAATCCTTCTGATAATTACATTAAATTCTGATTAAATTTCAGACCTCTAAATAATGATTGAAAACACAGGCTTGTTCTTGAAAACATTAAGAAATAAGACAAATCAAGATCAAAGGAAGACAAAAATATTAAGAATAAAAGTATCCAAGACAGTTTGTTCTTTTGCTAATTGAGCCAAAAGATAAAAATGGCACTACACATAATCCTTGTTTAACAACTACTTGTTCACTGACCATTCAAAGTAAATGATGGTGCTAAACAAGAGATACTAACAAGAGGTCCTCAAAACTCACCACTCTCAGGGTCATGTGATTGCAATCTAAGAGTTTGACAACTATTTTGAAATAATATCTGCATTATGCCTATCGGTATGTATTGTTTAGAGTGACTCCTTCTCTGATCACACGATCAAGGGCTTTTCCCAAGAGCATTGGTAAGCTGGAAGATGGCAGCAAGTGGCAGTCATGCATGTCAATAAGCAAAACAAAACGGTTGAAAATACAAATTTCTTGCAGGTGAACTCTCCAACCCCCTTTTCCTATTCAATATATGGTTTTTTTCCATTGCTGAACAGTCCAGTAGAACAGCATCCAGTGAATCCGAGAGGACCTTTTCTTTTTTTTATGGCAGTTGCATTTATGTTTTTGAGTCAACCAGACAAATAAGTAGTCCTATAAACTGAATAAATGCATAAACTATCTCATATCTGTGAAAAATAAATATGCTATGTCACCACAGGCACATTTAAAATAATAGAATAATAACTATTATTGTTATTATGTTTTTTTATATTGTTGGCTTTTTGTATCGTGATTTCTTGAATTGTATGCTAGCTGCCAGGAATTACTATTGCAAGACAGGTAGCCATATAAATATATCAAATTAATTAATTAGTCTATAATACCATAGTTTTATATGTCTTTAATTAGTTGACATAACCATTAAATAATAGAACAGATGGTTAATGAACTATTATAGTTGTCCTCAAAAGAGAGGTAGAGACATTACTTTATATTTCTTATAGAGCACTATATTTCTTACCTGGGGAAGCAACCTGGGTAGAATGAAAGTGGTGTATTTTTGAACATATCCTAAATAACTTAAAATAGAATGCCTATCACACATCCCTATTTGGAAAAGTGTAACCTTTTGTTTCTATCATGACAAGACAGTTAAGAGTAAAAATTAGTATCCACTAGGATACAACCCAATGATAACTGTATTACAGAAATATTGGGAACCTAAATTTAGCAGAGTATTATCTTAAATTTAGCAGTTTAGCAGATTTTACACTTGATGTTATCTTTTTATAAAGCTAGATCAGAAACATAAACACTAAGAGCATATCTTTAGAAAGAGGGTTGTGTCCTATTACTGTATAATAAGCTAATTTGTTAAGTGCAAAAATACAGTAAATTCTTAGCAATAATTTTTCTCTTTTTAAAGGTAGGCAATTCATTACATGTGCAGCAGTTGCTCTATACATTTACCTTATAATTTTAAAGTATAATATATACTTCTGTCTGTTAATTTGTACATTCATAAAATGAGAGGGTACATGTACTAATGCTTTATAGAGTTTCTTGGCAATAACCCTGTATATTTTTCATTATCAAATGCTATTCTTCCACTTCAAATAATAAGTTAGTATATTACTATCCTAACATTATTGTAGATATTGTATTTACATTACTTGATTAACAGAAAGAAGGTTTATATCTTGAATAAATTATTTATTAATTCAAAACAATTGTAAAATTAAAGTTATAGCTCTGGTTAGAAAGAACTTGTGTTTTCAAATAGGGTTTTGCAGAGGACTGTGTTCTTCATTGAAATTACACAACTATTCTAAATTTACAGTCCAACTGTGTACATTTAAGAGAAAGTTACTGAAGGATTACTAAGGAATCATTATCAATAATTAAAATGGCAATGAAATTAAACTATTGGGGACAAGTATTTGTAAAATATGCAAAGGGAAAAAAATAAAGAAGCAGTATAAATATTTTTAAAAAATCTTCACAATGTAAGAAAAATCTCAGAGATAATGAATAAAAAAAGAAGATGCAGCTGCTTATACCAGTTATTTACTAGCAAATGACAAGGCCTTTCTACTTAGGAGTTTCTGTTATTTAATCCCAGGGCAGATTACAATTTTAAGAATTGTAATATGTTTATATTCTGATAATGCAACTTCTGTCAAATTAACAATAATAGAAGTGCTTAGTTGCAATTCTCGCTTATTTTTTCTCTTAACATGCTCCTGTGTAGTCTACTGCAGCTCAGAATTGTGCCTGCTATAACATTACAATTATTTAGGACTAGAAAGAAGGCAGGGAGCCACGCTCACATACAATTAGATTTCTTCAATAGATATAACTCTATGCACCTGAATATATATATAAAAGGTAAAATTTCCCCCATCATCCATATCTGACTCTAGGGGACAGTGCTTATCTCATGACTCACAGCCAAAGAGCCAGCTTGGACAATGCCATAAGCATTATTTGTACCAAAGATCAGTAACAGTCTAGTATCTATTTAAAATTTAGATACAGCCTAGAACGAAGCACCAAGAAATTCATGTATCAGTGCTTTAATTTGACCAATGAGGACTCTGACAAATACATGATGTATTTTTCCCAGTGATTAAGTTTCCTAACATGTTTGAAAAAAATCATAAATAAGCATTCCCTTACCATAAGAGTTTTTATTGTTTTCAGAGTCTTCCATCTCCTTATCCCAGTCTTCTTCTTCATACTGGATAACTGCTGTCATTTCAGGAAAAACAGTTTGGGTAGCTACATCGTAATCTTCATCATCTGATTTCCAGTCTTCATTTTCTGACTGGAAGTCTTCAAAATCATCAGAGTCCTCAAGAGTACTTATTTTTGCCCCCACTTTTTCTGTCAGCCCTACAAAGAAAGTAGCCAGTATTTAAAATAAAGAAAAATAAACAATCATAAGAATGATCTTATATAGCAGTATGGGGGGGAGGGGCACGCAGAGATAAAGTACGATTAATGTTAGGCTGGCTCCATGCAATTTATTTAATCTGACAGTTGCATTTATAATTGGGTTTTGACAAGACAGCAACTACCTCCATTTGCCCATTTCACCAACTAACATCAGGAGAAAGGATGGCAGTTATGGAGCCCGAATTAACCACATGAACTGCAATGAATACATTTTGCATTACCCTCAGATTTGCTAGATCAGTTTCAGGAACATCTGCTAACAATTTCAAACCCATCAAAGGCCCAAGCCATGTATAAACATCTTAGACATCTTATCTTTCAGCCACTATTATCTAATGCTAATGCAACATGCTAGGAGAACATTTGCCTGCGCCGCTCAGAAACCCAGGTATGATATACTGTATTTGATAATGTAGGTTTAGTAACAGTTTTTAAAATCTACACAGAGTGAGCAATTGGTCTTGTTAACCAATTAACTGCTCAGAAAAAGCTTTAGAAAAAAATAATTGAAAAGGAAAAAATACAAGCCTTTGCCCAACAAATGTAGGGTTTTTTAGGCTGTGGAATATTTCCCTATTTTGGAAGCTAATTGCTTGCTTGATATATAAGGGGAACCCATATTTGAAGGCTAGGATTTCAGATGCTAGATGGAAAGCGATTGCAGTAAGCTATTTAGCCTTTTCTCTTCTGGATACCCCATATTTCTTCACTCCACACCTCTACTACTGTTTTTCCATTCAGATTCTTAAACAAATTGACCAACTGAAAAGCAGGAAAGCCCCCAGCTGAACTGAAAAGCAGGAAAGCCCCCCAGATCTAATATCACCTAAGGTGCTAAAGGGAAAAGCTGCTTTATAGGTCCCTGTCTTGGTGTCCCTTTTTAAACACATCGGTAAAACACTTCAAACATTTGATGACTAGAGTTCTGTAACTATTCTCCTTCTCTAAAAATGGCAAAAATAAAAATCCTTCACAGTTAGCCTACACTACAAAATAAGCTTAAAACATATGCCCATTTTTTTATTATAAGTTTTTGGATTGAGTATATCAAGATAAATTTCTAGCAGAACTTAAGAAAGGTAGTGAATCAGTGTGTCAGTTTACAGTTTCTAACAGAAAAATATAAATGTAAGCAAAGTCACCCTTTATACATAGTCTTTATTTAAAACAATTCTTCAGTTTTATTTCAAGGAACAGACTGATGAAAATGTCCCTCCCATTCATTGACCAGTGGTCACTCACTCTAATAAGGATACAATATGAACATAAAATCATCAAGTCAGATGAGAATAGAGCTGGCTATCTTACTGCATACATTGCAACCCATTGAGGCACAAAACAGGCTCAATATTTCTGTGGATATCAGTGGTAATTGCTCCAACCATTCTAAATTCCATCTAAATTCAGTTACAAACATTTGATAATACTGCTACATGCCAATGAATACCGCTATATGCCAACAAGCAACTATTCTTTTGCTTCCCAGGTGGCCCTTAAGAGAAGCTTAAGACTTGAGCAAAAATAATAATGGCAGGATATAAATAAATATTTTCAAAAAGGGAGGTCTTATAAGCAACTATTTCCAAAACCAAGATTTAATCTTCTTGGGAAAGAAAGTTCCTTCAGATATCTATGGCAAATAGGAAATAATAAAACTGAACATGTTCCAGATTTTAAATACCTTGGCATAATTTTTTAAGCTTCCAGAAGTTGAAGAGAACAAATTAGATCTATTGCTGCCAAAGCTAACAGTGCCAAGGCAATTCTGGGCCTTTTCCATTCTAAAGAGAGTAGTTCCTACCATCCTTTTAAAAGCTAAAACTGTATTTCATAATTTGTCTAGTTCACAGACATGTGCCTATAATGATCAAATGCCTTTAAGTACTATTTAATCCACAGTAGTGATGATTATCTGGATTTACCAATTAATAAGGGCAGCATATTAAAAGAACTACGTTATATAATTTTGAATGGAAAAAATGGTTTTAAATATGTTTATATCTGATGTGAAGAAAATCAGACGTGGCTTCCTTAACTATGTTCCTGTTTTCTTTTTCTATTTGTCCTAATATTGAAGCAGAGACATTTTGAATATTTTTTCCTGTTCTATTTTTATTTGCTACGTTCTATTCTATTTCAGTTTATCTTGTTTAAGGTTTCTTTTTAATTCCAATTTCTTAAGTCTCTTGTGACTAATTCATTGCTTCTATTTTATGTGGTTATTTTTTCTGTGCTTCATCTTGCCAGTAAAAGACTTAAATTAAGAACAAAAATTAGAAAATCCAACAGTAAGCCTAGTTTGGTAAAATAAGCCATGGTGCTGGGTTTTGTCTCATTGAATTAAACCATAATAATGCCAGATTGCATTTCACATAGGAGCCTAGACATGCATAGTAAAGCTGTCAGCAACAGTCAGTGACACTATACTTAAGCAGACCATCAACCAACTTGTTCAGTAACAACTCAATTACTAATAGCAATAGCATTTAGACTTATATGTAGCTTCATAGTGCTTTACAACCTTAAGCGATTTATAGAATCAGCATTGTCCCCAACAATCTAGATCCTCATTTTCCTCCTGCATTGCACTGCACAACAGCTGAACAGAGCCTATGATTTAGTGCAACATGCAAATCCACTCATGCAGTGTATGTATTCTACAACTGAGCTACTGTTTCCTCTTCTAGAAATGCAGTTACTTTTCTCTAAGTACCTTTCCAAGGTCTCCAAATGAATGCCTTTGCCTTCTTTACTTCAACTTCTTCCTGTTCAGTAGTGGAGGATCCATTAACTTCAATCTGCAAGGCAAAAATGCTTTTTTTTTAAAAAAAATGATTCCTATCTCCTACTGTTTTCATATAAATGCTCCCGAAATTGCTGGATAACAAATATAGTTGATTTCTTGAAAGTTGGATTAAATCTGTCTTTTGGGGAAAGGTTGGCCTTAAGTTCTTGTTATTAAAATATGGAATTGTAAATGTATTTTGATGCTAAATTCATAGTGAGAATATTAAACTTTAACTTGTCAGTTAACAATGACTTCAAATATCTTCTTGAAAAATAAACCATGTGAAGCTCTAAGACCAATCTTTGTATTTGTCATAAAGAAGCAGGGGCAATTGCCATAAGAATACTGTAATATTCTGTTTCCTCAGTTCAGAATTGCAAATAACATAATCATGAATTCTGAAATTCTGCTTTTAATATTTAACATTATGTTCCCCAAACCTGGATAAATAACTTAATATTGGATAAAAGTGAGGATTCTTTTGGTAATGACCATAAAATCACTATACCGGGGTATCAAACTCAATTTTATTGAAGGCTGCATCAGGGTTGTCTTCTATCTCAGGGGGCCAGAATGGGTGTGGCCAGAAAGGGTGTGGCCAGCTTGACATCACTCATATTGGGGGGTACCTGTGATGGCCTGTACGCTCTGCCAGCAAAAACAGGCTCCCGAGCTCCGTTTTCAGCTGCGATGGCCTCCTGCAGTCCTCTGCCAGCGAAAACAGAGCCTGCAGCCCACCCTAGCTCCGTTTTCACTGGCAGAGGTACCGTGGGCCTGTCCTTTGCTGTTTCCAGGGCAGCCCATGGGCCAGATCTAAGTATCCCACAGACTAGCTTCTGGGCTTTGAGTTTGATACCCCTGCACTACACAATCACAAGAGATATTTGAATACTTTCTGATAAGTAATTTTGCATAATGAAGGAAATGGTTGGGAAGCATTGACCTAAAGTAAGAAAAAAAGAAAAACAAGCACTTCTCTACCCAGATAGTTTGCACCTGACCAAGTGACAATGCTGTCTAATTTTTAGGAATAACAATGAGAAATCCATGATTAAAATGTAAATATTTTTTTCAAGGAATAAAAAATCTACAGAAAATAAATTTCTCCAGATCAGGTATAGGCAATTTTTTGGACTGCCTGGCATGTTTTAGAATTTTAAAAGGGTGCTATGTCTATTTACAAAATGGCGGCCATCAATGGATTTGCTTCTTCACAAAATAGTTGTTGCATGCATGGAGTCACAAAACCTAGATTTATCAGAAGAAAAACTGAGATTTCTGTTATTCATATTATAGCAAAGGATGCTTTCTATGAATTCAAAGTAGCTTTGTCTTTTTTTCTAGACAGAACAGCACTGAGCTACACTATGCTGGCTTTCTAAAAGTTCTCATGGGCCTGATACATGGTCCACAAGCATTCATATAAACAAATATGATCTGAAAATTAAGGTTTTACTTTGTTATGTGGCTATCTCCCGTGTATTTATTTAAAATTAAGAATAAAGTTGAGAAAAGAGAATATGGCCAAAGGAGGCACCATTTCCTACAATTCCCCAAAATATGAATGCCCATATAAAATAACCGTGTTTGTCTAATTCAATGCAGTGTCTACTTATTGGCTGTAGCTCTCCAAAATCCATTCTCCTAAAACATTAATGCGTTAAGAATCATGATAAGACCAGAAAGTATTTCTGGAGTGTTCATATACACAATCTAAAACATTAAACAGAAGGCATACATTTAAAAAATACTTTGTTAAATATAAGACAGCTAACCTGTAGAACACAAAGAACAGAATTTAATTAAATTGCTACCAGGGATAAAAAGTGTACTCAGGAATAAAAACATTTTAATTATATAGCATGTTCAAGTAATTTCTGAAGGATGGCAGTTTGATTTTCACTGGGTTGCTCCAACTAACATCTAGAATTCAAAAATTGATAGTAATAATCCCTGATGGCCATCTGATTTCTTTAAAAAAATACTGACAATTTTCTGTAAAAGGTTCTTTTCCTAGCAATTTTCAAAGGAATCATTTGCTTGTAAACATACTTGAGTTTCCACACTATAAGATTTCAGTTGACTGCATTTTTGTATTTCATTTTATGGGATGGGATGGGGTGGGGAATGATGACATGACACAATGCCATGACTTAAGCAACGGTATCAGGCTCTGTAATCCAATTCCATTATATTTTACAACAGCACTATCATGAAGACACTATTGTAGTTTGTTACAGTACCCTTTATAAGTTTTCTGAGTTTTCAGCAAATCTTAACATGCTTGCCTAAGCAGATTAGAGAAGTTCTTAAAGGAGCAATAAATACCAGCAGGAAGCTTACAGCCTAGGCCCTAGGAAAAAGCTGGTTATATCAATTCAAACTACTGTATAAAGTGCATGTTCCTTGTTTCTTAGGCCTTGCTGTCCTTATTTGTTACCAATTAATTGTGTTACAACAATTGAAGTCATGATTAACAAAATTGTCTGTAAATCTAGATTTAAAACCCAGAATCTTTTAAACCTGTAACATCCAATTATTCTGTTAACTGTTACTTCTTTTATTTCCCCATACCACATCTTTTTTTTCTTTTCCCATTAGCATTTTGATTAAGTTATAAAATATAAAATACAAAATAGACAGAAAAGTAGTAATGGGGGAGGGGAAAGAGAAGTGAGGAAAGATAAAAAAGAAAAACGTTAACCCTTTTCATCTTTTTTTCAATATATCACCATCATCTGTTATTTCTTGGGAACCATGGTTTTACCCTACCCTATTACAATTACTCCTTAACTTAGTTCATTTAGTGACCATTTGAAGTTACAACAGCACTGAAAAAGTGACATAACTGTTTTTCACACTTACAACATTGCAGTATCCTCATGGTCATGTGATAAAAATTCAGATGCTTGTCAACACATCCTTATTTATGGTGGTGACAGTATTCCAGGATCATGTGGTCCCCTTTTGCAATGTTCTGATAAGCAAAGTCAATGGGAAAGCCAAATTCACTAAACAACTGTCTTACTAATTTAAAATTACAGTGATTCACTTAACAACTGTGGCAATAAAGGACATGATAGGACAAAATTCATTTAAATGTTTCACTTAGCAACAGACATTTGGGACTTAATTGTGGTCTTAAGGCAAGGACTACCTGTACTTTCATCTCTTAACTTCCCTTGCATATATTCTTAAACTTTGTATTATTAAGAAAAACATTTAGTTTATGCATTTATATTTCATATTTCTAAACCACCCATCTCCCTCAAAGATGAATGAAACTGCTATTTAAACATCTCCTTGTCCATTCTCACATCTTTCTCCCTCAGGATACTATTACTAAGCCTTCTTCCACTCATCCAGCTTTTTAATTCTCTACCTTTCTGTACCTATGAGCTTTGCCCAGCCTTTTCAATAAATCCAATTATATTGCTAGGGTCCATGAGAGGATTAATTACACATTAAAATGATTCTTTAAAAATCTGGGCTTTAAGTATTCTGACAACTCTGCTTTTCCAAGAATTTTAAATCTTATACACACTGCCTACCATTATTGTTCTTCAGTCTGTCTGATGCTTCATCACACAAGGACTCTTTGCATTACAGAAAAACTTGATGCACCGAATAAATGCTGAAACTATTCAAACAGATATCAACCTGAAAGTTAGATGCAATGCTAAATAGGTCACTAGGAAGCCTATCAGTGTGTGTGCTTTATATGTCAGAATTTAAAATTAACAGTAGAGAGGCAGGGATCTTTTTAGCTAATTGGAATGCATGAGATAATTTCCACTGATATGGCAACACTGAGGCACAAATGGTAAAACATCTCTTCTTGATGCTTGCTAATAATTAAAATTAATAGCTTGGATTCTTAACTATATAGCCAGTTTCATGTGTTATTATAGCCATGATCAAAAAAGAATCAGAATGGGTTTAAATATATCTAAAGAAACTGTAAATGAGTAAAGTATGAAAAACCACCCTAAACTTAGATACAAAGATCAGCTGATCTTTGTGGCCTATGATTAGAATAGGATACCATATATAGGATATGGAAGTGTTTCTTCAGTCACTGCTTGGAAGAAGGGATTATCTGATCCCTTAATGTATATTTTTCAATCGATGCCTTCCTGGTGCCAGACTTATGAGAGTTGTAGACCAACAGGTACCAGAATGGGGAAAGCTTTAAAATATTTTTTACCTCAGGAAAAATACATGGCTGCCTAATCTTATTCAATTAAGTTCACTCAGCACTTCCACTGCATTTAAAAAAACCGCCTCCGAGTGAAATTAGCGTGCTTCGAATTTAATTAATCCCACTCGTCCCGGACAGCGTTCAACGGTCGCCTGACACCCCGCCCAGCACGCTATTTTAATTTCAAACGTTGTGCTTCGTTACCTAGCAAGAAGCGGGAATATGTAACGCATATTCCAGAGTTTGACAACGACCTGCTTCTTTAAAAAAAAAATGGTTAAAGCATCAACTCGAAAGCACGAGTTTGAAATGCCACCAATCCAATTCTCGAGTCTCGTGGGTAATTATCTGCATTATCTACCCAGCTTCCCAGTCAATGGCACGTATAAGCGACCTCGCCGTTCTCCATTGAAGAATAAGCATTTCATTGAACCGGTTCAATTAAAACGTGTTTCCTAATCCTGGGAAGCAAAGCCCTTCCCTTCCCCAAGGGTGGCTCAAGGCTTGCAACTCCGCTTGTTCGGCTGCCACCGTCAAACCCTTTGCCCCGCTGCCCGGCCCTTGCGCCCGGGAAACGTATCCCTCAGTCACGCGGGCTCCTGCCTCACCCTGCAATCTAGGCTACGCCCCTGGGGAGTGGCCGTCTCCATGCCCGGCCGACAGGGCTCTCCCGACTCCAAGCAGATTCCGCCCCACACGCACAAACAAGCTTCTCACGAGAAAACTCGCCAAAGGCGCGGCTCACGTGGCCAGCCCAAGCTTTGCACTCGATCCGCCGGCCGGGTCTGTTTGACTTGGCGCGCGCGCCTGCTGCACCTTTTTTATTTATTTTAATTTAATCCCGCCTTTTTTCCCCCCATAGACAACTCAAGACAGCCAACGCGCAGTACCAATAAAGGGAGTTCTTGATTTAGACCACAATTAAGCCGAGAATTTATGTGGCTAAGTGAGAAATTGGTTTAAGTGCTTGAATGATCATGGTCTATGGATGTGTTCAAAAACTTTTAATGGTTCAGAGGAAAGAAGGAAAGGCTTGTTCATTGAAACCCCTCTCTTGAGTACAGGCAAAGGAATCGTATCATTACCTGAATTTAGATGGTCATGCCAACATTGAAAATCTGCCTTTTAAAACTGCCAATGTTGGAAAGTTATGGAGAGTGTGTGTGTGAAAGCTAAGCCAGATTTGTGTTGCTGGAGAAAACCAGGAAACTGAGTTGAACTTCATTTTATGCACCACCATCTTTCCATTACTTGTGGGAGAATACCTTGGCTAAAGAGAAAATGTTTTGATGAAAATCCCAGTTCCTTGGTGTTACCTATAGGATAGGATAGAATAGAATAGAATAGAATAGAATAGAATAGAATAGAATAGAATAGAATATTTTATTGGCCAAGTGTGACGACACACAAGGAATTTGTCTTGATGTACATACTCTCAGTATACATAAAAGAAAAGATACATAAACTCCATTCAGGGATCTTTGATTTCAAGGTGAAACATGCCCAATAAAACCTGGTACCAACTGTGCTTCCTCAAATATGACAACAACAAAAATGCCCTTTTATGTACTCTTGGGTGCTAGACCAGGGCAACTGGATCTCTGCTGGGTACCCGATATTTGATTCATGTGTGGACCAGATTTGTTTTCTGCTTGCTGCTTATGCAAATAGTTATTTTTATATTTCCTTATGTTGTAAGCTGCCAAAAGTTAGTCGAGTTCAGTGACACAAAGTTAAATATTATTTAATACTCAGAAATGCTCATTTTTCAAAGGTGAAGCCTGACATTGAAAAGTTTCTGACGTTAACATTCTGAAGTCGTCTTCAATGTAAAAATTGAGGTTTTCAGAGCTCCCTGGGCCTGGCCCAAATCCTCGTTGTGTTAGCCGTTTACCTCACAAACAGACATCTCAGTTTAACAATCTTGATGACTTATTTCAAATCTTTTCACAAATAATTGATCAGGGGTAGAAATCAAGAGTGGGGAAATAATTCAAGGAGCTGTACATCAAGACATTCAGAAATTCATAAACAAGAAATTGCCTTTATTTCTTAGTAATAAAGCATATTCTCATATATAGGTATCGTTGACAAGATTGTGACCTCAGTAAATTACAATTTATAAACCAGATCACAAAATATCAGAGTACAAGCCCAACTGCTCCTGAGGGCCATTTGACTTCTCAGATCAAGGTACATGCTATTATAAGTCTATCCAAACTACCTGCAGCTAGTTTCTGATGCACAAGGGGTTATAAATTGAATTCATCTATCATGCTAAAGTAAAAGGTGATTTTTGGTGTTGTTTCACAAATCTAGTTATTTTGAAATTTTTTACAGTTAAAACTTAGCCCAAAGTATGAACTCAGCCACTAAGTTACGAATTGCATTAAGCCACAATGGATTTGATTCTTGGTTTGTGATGTGTCAATCCAGTTAAATAAAACTAGGTTTGATAATCTATATACTACTACCTAAAACTCTTGTCATGACCTTTAACTGGATGAAACGGTGCATCATGGGGCAACAATTTTTGAACCTCAAATGGGCAAATACAAATACCTCAAATACAGAATGTGTCCAAATCTCCTGGAATTTGGGAAAGCTGTGACTGCTTCAGTGCTACTTACTGTTGCTACACTGCTGCTGTAATCACATGATCTCCATTTTCTGTTAACAATTTCCCAGCCACATTTGAAAGCCTTCTCTCCATCCCTCACCCAGAGCAGCTACCTACCTGCCTGCTGGGAAGGTAAGGAAAGAATGCTCCCTGCCTGATTCCCACAAGGAAATTCAATGTCACGCTGCTCCCATTGCTTTTTTGCCTACTCTTGGGTCATTCCGATTCCGTTTAGGTAAGGAAATATTTCTGAAACAATGATGCAATGGGGCATGGGTTTTCTGGTACGGCCATTCACTAATTGCCTGATGACAACAGTTTGTGAAGATTGTTCATTCATTTAAAAAATAAAACAAAAAGCTTTTAAATCATTTTGATTGCTGTGAAGGAAAAAAAAACCCATTGGAACCATCTTGTTCTTTTGATGATGCACTTATGTGCATCTTTGTTATCAGTTGGAAAAGACATCTCTCAAATATGACGTTAAGGAATATCTTAGTGTTCACATTATATGAAATTGATGTGTAAATGGATGACTTTAACTGATTATCGCTTCTCCATATTTCTTCCAGGTTACCATCTGATTGGTAAATTTACTCCAGACCTTGGTTAGTCATAGCAATTGGACTGCATTCAGATGATGATCTCTTTTAGTTCTAGTGGATTCTGAATATTTAAAAGAATTTCTGAGAGATATCCAGGAGAAAAATTTAGAGACCCATTTTTAATCATCGCTTTGTAGTATCTCCTTAGTAAATATTTTCTACATTTTCTACTCTTGCTTAGGCAATTTTCCCCATTCTCCCTTGCAGAACCCTCCCTGCATGCATTGCACATTTGAGACCTCCTTTCAGTCTTGGAATAAAAGTTAAGTCTGGCAAGCATGGAAGACCATTCCAGAACCTTTATACTGTATTTATTTTCAGTAAGGCTTTGCTGGTTGTTCTGGAAATGTTTCAGATTGTTGTATGGTTGAAATGCCCAACCTAGAAGAAGAGATGATGTCCAAACTTTTACAGTTGATATATTCAGTTTTTTTATTTTAATCTGTACATAATGAGTATGCATTCATTCTTTTTTTTAAAAAATAAAAATAAACGTGCCTAGCTTGGTACAAGTTAGCCTAACTTCACTAAGGCTTTTTTTTTGGGGGGGGGGGGTCCTATCTCCTTCCCTCCCAAATGCACCAAAATACTTTTGCCTAAAACAACTGTATTTCCGTTTGCCATCTGGAACAAGCATGCATGTTTTACTTTTTACACAAATCACCCCAAACTAGCTGTTCCTGGAACAATCTCTATGTGACCATTTACATTTGTTTGGCAAACAACAACTATTCAGTAGCCAGAATGAAATCCAGTTCTATCACAATAATATAAAATATAAATAGTTCCTATCACAAAACAGTAGCAAAATAAATGTAAAATTAAGTTTGTTCTTCCACTTTCCCTGAAAGTATAAATGTATATTAATTAAAATCTCAAACTGTTACATTTATGTTAACTCCAGTAATGTGGAGAGAATACGGATGTTAGGCAATTTTTAGTAGCAAGTAATTTATTCAGGGAGCATTCATTATACACTTGACTCAACTAAAAGCCAAGAGTTTCCATAGTTGTTAATTTAACCTGTTTAATTAACAGGTTAATTTGCCATTAGAATAAAAAATAATTTCTCACAGGTGCCCAGCTTGCAACAGCGTATACTTTGAAATAAAAGTTTCCACTTGTTCTCCCTGCAGTATTTTCATAGCTCTCCAGTGAATACTGCCACAATTCTCTGGTTTGCCTTGAGAATGATTCAGCTCTTCTTTGATATAATCCAGCCAAAGATCTTCAATTTAAAAAAAAAACATAGTTATAACTCTAATAATGGAAATGCTACAAAAAAGGCGATTCCCCACGGCAAAGAACATTGACTATGTACTTGATTGGAATGTGGCAACTTCGCTGTATTCTGTAGAATGATCCTAGATGGATCAGAGACAATGACTGTGGTGATTGATGATGGATCAGAAACTACTATGGACTTTCTGCATATGAATTACAATAAGAGACTGTTAACAAAAGGTTTTGAAATTTGGCTGATGGTTTTATCTGTTAACTATGTTTCCATAATAGTAGATGTCAGGCCAAGTGGGTTGTAAATTGTAGAAATTTATGAATAGTGTGTTTGCTTCACAAAGGGGGAGGAGTTATTATCTCTGAAAGATATTTGTCATTATTCAGTGGGGTGGAGGGGCAATTTATGTTTGTTTTGTTTTTATCTTTTCATGCACATTTTTATGTAGTCTTGTCTTGTTCTGCTTTTATATTTTTCTTTTTGGAATTTGTATTTTAATGTTTTGAATAGAATAAAAAAAAGATGGAATGTTTCAACTCCACAGTATTCTGTAGAATTCCAAGACAGACAGAAAGGAAAATCAGCAACTGCCACAATAAGCTTTGCTTAGTTCATTGAGAAGACTTTTAACAGGAAGAAGCAGGTGATTGCCATAGTTATAACAGAAATACAACTGAGAGTAGTCTTAGAAACCAACAAGTAAAAATTCTTACCAGGTTCTGTAGCACCAAATTCTCTCAAGGCACGTTCATAATATTCTCGGATGTTAAATATTTTACTGGATTCCTTTAAAAAATGGTGGGTGGTTACCATGCTGAGCTTAACAATGATAAAATGACTGGAATAAAGCACATTTGTCATGCAATCTTAATCATCTTCTGAAACTTTATGCAGCCTTCATAAATAAATCTTTTGGGGCATTCCTTCCCAATTTCTAGGAGCAGTTTGCATGTGGACAATCCAGGCACAAGAAATCCTGGCAAGTGAGAGAAGAACAGTCCTGACTGTGCTGCTTTTGAAGGACAGCAAGAAAGGGCAAGAGAAGGCAGCTCTTTCAGAGGCCCTACTGGTTTTCTCCATGATCACAGCTGGCTACAGTACTGACTTCCTCAGAGCCCCTTTACGGGGTTCAGCCCTTATAGTGGCATATAGTCTAGATTCCCAGGAGAGAAGGAATGCATTCCAGAGGATGAAAGTGACAGCCGGTTTAGTTAGGAGAAAGAGTTAGAAATTCTTCTCAGAGCATATCTAAGATATACTCTCAAAATGAATAAACTCTGGGAATATATCCTTAATGATGCAAGTATTTGCTTTAGTTTAGCAAGATTTCTGTCTATAGGAGAGGAACGATGACAAGAACTATTTATAGATAATCATGTATGTCTTTCTTGGTTTTGGAACCTGATAGGCCTATAGCTACAACATCTGGACCAAAAGAACCCTCCCTCTCTCTTTTTTTTTTTCCAAGCCCCACCCCCCAACTATTGCAGTCAGGGTAGGAGTTTCAGCTTCTCTCCTTTGAGGGAAGTATTATATTAAGCTCCAGGGCACTCCCTCCCTCAAATACTCCCACAAAAGACACACTTACATAATGCAAAGACATTATGCACCCAAGACAACCACTATAACCAGTGTGTATGAAACATAATAATATAAGTGGCTTTTCAGCTCTTAAGACATTTAATGTTTTAAAACAAAGATGAGAAACTTTTGATCTTTCCAATGTTGCTGATTTACAATTCCTTAGCACTAACAGCTGGCAGTGGATTTCTTAATTGTAGTTTGAAGTATCTAGAGAATCCAGAGGTCTGCCTCATCCTTTCCATTAGAACGCCAATGAGGCCAGGATTTTCAAGAAACTGGGCATGTGTCAATAATCTGCCTATAAGCTTCAGGATGACTATTTCCAGGTGGCTTTTAAAATCAGCTCAAGTATTTTACTGTGGCCCAGTCCTAGAAAAGCATGCTTTCCATTAGAAACCTCACATTGGTAAATACCTCTACAAATACTGCACATTATTTATTCATTTATTTGTTCTATCAAACAATCGGTAAATATTTCCACTAATATCACTGTTATTCAGTGGTGGGATTCAAATTGTTTTACTACCAGTTCTGTGGGCGTGGCAGGGGAAGGATACTGTAAAATCTCCAGTCAGAGGTGGGATTTGCCGGTTCTCCGAACTACTCAAAATTTCCGCTACCGGTTCTCCAGAACTGGTCAGAACTGCTGAATACCCACCTCTGCTGTTATTCATTCATTTGATTTGGTTAGCTACCCATCTCAAGTGACACCAGGTGATCAACAAATTTAAAATAAAAATACAACCATACAAAAATTAAAACACATGGTACCTGAGAAAATAGTACGCTCCATAATTACTAACACAACCAAGAAATCGATCCCTACACTTATTTATAATACTTCTTAACTTACTCGTTCCTTTTCAATCTCAATCATTTTTTTGAAGAACTGGAGTGAAAACGGGCGGCATTCCTGCAGCCTAGGAGAGAAGTAATGGGGTAACTCACTTGATTTTAATAACAAATGGGGGTGGAGGAATATAGAAAAAAAGTGATTGAATAATGCTTTAGAAAAGAGATGTCCTAACCTGGTGAAGACTTGCTTTGCTTTCTTATAGCCACCGGTTCTGTGAGCCCACTCAAGGTACTTTTCTTTCAAGGCTATGGAGTCAGCAGGACATGTGGCAAGGAAAGATCTCTGCCAGTTAAATGCAAATGATTGTGAAGTCCATTAAATGACACAAAGCTTTGAAGCATCCACAGTGGACTTTGAAACCAAAGTCAAGAAGATCGGTTACTTTGTTTTGTGATAATTACCCACACCAAATTGGATCTATTGACTCGGCTAGAGGATATACATAGGCAGGCAATCCTGCTCTTTAGTAAACCTGCTCTGGAGAATCTACAACCAGTCCCTGCTTAACAACCACTCACTCATTCAGCAACTTTTTGAAATTATAATGATGCAGAATGAGGGGAACTTAGAACAGGTCCTCATAGCTGCAACTGTCTCAAAATCCTTGCGGTCATATGATTGAAAACCAGGTACTTGACCATCAGCTTGCAATTACCATGTTGCAGCATCCCTCTGTTGAAGGAGCCTCTGTGGCACAGTGGTTAGAGTGCAGTACTGCAAGCTACCTCTGCAGCCAGCTGCCTAGAGTTTGGCAGTTCAAACCTCACCGGGCTCAAGGTTCACTCAGCCTTCCATCTTTCCGAGGTGGGTAAAATGAGGGCCCAAATTGTTGGGGGCAATAGGCTGACTCTGTAAGTCTAAGTGCTATTGCTATCCCATGATCATGTGATTGCTATTTGTAACTTTCACTACCAGTTTCCAATAAGCAAAGTCAATAGGAAAGCCAGCAGGTGACATGTGGCAATCACAAGACACTGCACTTTTAAAACAACGGCTTGGGATTCATTTAACAATAGCGACCGGAAATGATGGAACTGCATTGCTAAGTGCTAGGGTCACGTGACATTGTGCTTTACCATTGCGTTGCTTAGCGATAGAAATTCTGCTCCTAATTACCCTTGTTAACTGAAAACAACCAATATTTCTGAAACCATTCATTTGTAATTAAAGACTGTGCTTCCATATGTTTATTACTCCATTTCAGGATACTCTTTATGATCTTATGTTGGTATTGTTAGGTGGAATATATTATTTTTATTTATTTATTTATTGCCTTTTTTGTTATTTTTGATAAATACTTCAAGGCATCTATATATAACTATTCCTAGTACTCCTTTGACCTCCTAGTTTCTCCACAACTACAACAAAAACCACGATTCATTTATGAATGGAAAATACAATACCTGATAGAGAGCTTCAGTCTCTGCTTTACTGCTGGCGCCTTCACTCCATTCTAGCCATAAAGTCCACAGGGGTAAGGTGTCCTACAGGGAAAAATAACAAAAAAACCAGGAGAAGAAAATATTGGATACAAGTTGTACAAAATACCTGTAATAAGGTGAGACTGGAGAATGGCTGGCAAATTTTGATTTTGTAGCAGGCAAATTAAAAGGCACCAAAATGCCTGAAGTACAGGTAGTACAGTTAAATTATGACTACAAACGAGCCCAAAATTTATGTTGCTAAGTGAAACATTTGTTAAGTGAGTTTTGACCCATTTTACGGCTTTCCTTACCACAGTTGTTAAGTGAATCACTGCAGTTGATAAGTTAGTAACACAGTTGTTAAGTGAATCTGGCTTTCCCATTGACTTTGCTTGTCAGAAGGTCACAAAAGATTATCACATGACCCCCCCGGGACTCTGCTACCGTCATAAATAGGAGTCAGTTACCGAGCATCTGAATTTTGATCATGTGACCATGGAGATGTTGCAATGGTCGTAAGCGTGGAAAACAGTCATGTGACATTTTTCAGTGCCGCTGTAACTTTGAAAGGTCACTAAATGAACTGTTAAGGACTACCTGTAGTATGGCAGAAAATATGATGAAATTAAGGAGCCTCTCTACTATAGAAAGGGACTAGTTTAAGTAAGTGAAGTCCTGCATTACACAGGCCATGCAAAAAGCTTACAAAGAAACAAAAGGGGAACTCAGAAAATAAGCTACGTTATTTTCATAGCTAAATGGTTTTGTCTCTGGGATCTTTAAAATATAAGGGGTGTGAAGAACTATATTGTAATAGTGCTGGAGTTACTAACAGTTACCACAATAGAATGCCATGGCCTTGATGACAAGTGTTCATCAGTGGTGGGATTCAATTTTTTTTACTACTGGTTCTGTGGGCATGGCAGGGGAAGGATACTGTAAAATCTCCAGTCAGAGGTGGTATTTGCCGGTTCTCTAAACTACTCAAAATTTCCGCTACCGGCTCCAGAACTGATCAGAACCTGCTGAATACCACCACTGCTCATCATCCTATGGACAATCGTAAGCAGGTACTCATACAAGCCCACTAGGCCTGGGATAGCCCACTGTTAAGTGCAAGAAACAAATGAAAAAAAGCTCTTTCACTGCCTCTGCCAGGAGCCCTGCCAATTCATCTTTCCCTAGGTGGTAAAATGTTGACTTTTTGACAGTGCGACTGTCAAAAGTTGATCTTATGAATGGAGAAAGCATTTCAGATCACTAAGCAGATTCTGAAATCGTGCTAGTTACTTCATTTTAGGCAATACATATAGTCCTTGTTTACTGACCACAATTGGAAGTGGCAACTCTATCATTAAACACAGGAAGTCATATGACCACGATGGCTTATGATCTTACTTCCCATTTGGTCTTTATGAAAATCACACTGGTTATTAAGCGAAATCACATGATCACAACTTGCAAATTTCACTTCTACATTCTTCATTAATTTTGCTGGTTGGAAGCCAGTTGTGAAGGGGCCTGAATGGCAATCACGTGACAGCAGAACATTAAAGATGTTAGATTAGTCGCAAAGCTTTTTTTTTTCCCACAACAATATCTTTGAACAGTCACTAAATGAGTCAGTCAATAAGCGAGGACTACTTTTATGGAATTTTTACTTCATAGATTGTAGTATTTTATACTTGCACAATTTATTAATACACATTATATCCGTAACTTGTGCTGCACTTTTATTAATAATAAGACTCCTTGTTATGATGGTATTCTATCTCACCCATTTGATTTGACTTTTGCATTGTAGATTTGGTAAACTTTGCTGGTCAATGACTCAATGAATGTTACTGTTACTACTAGTTCCTGATGACCTTCATTTGTGAGAGAGAACTCCCAGGTTCCAAGTATTCCTTCATACAACCTCAAATGCAGAAGAGAGCTCCTACCTTAGCTTTAACCACTTTGAGAGCCTCCTGGGCACAAGTAGCCACTTCACTGCTCTTCAGTTTCAGCAGCAACTGCAGCCTCATTTCCCACATATCCACCAATTGGCTGAAACGGTTTGTGGCTGCTGCAGCCACCTCTCTGGCCTGGTCCTCATGATCGAGTTCCAGCAGGAGCTGAATCTGAAAAGACACCACATCAAAATAAGCACCAAATGGTTGCTTCCAGGAATGGTTTTCTCGGCTCCAAATCCACCCTTTCCGGTTTATGTGAGTAGGAACGTTTTAACTGCAAGGACCACATCCTTCCTTACCCACTGTTTATAGAGAGGAGCTGGCAGCAATTGTGATTCATGAGCTTGGCTGAAAACATTCTGTACCCTTTCCAGTCTCTGAAACAAGATGGAAGGAATAAAAACACTTTTACTGCAGTACAAATGAGTTTTCATAAAATCTCACAGAGCTTTTGAAGTCGTGATCCTGAGTACTAATGGCTAAATTTTTTGGAACTGTGTGTAGTCAAAATGATATTATTTATGGCACCAAAGGAAAAAGTGGCAGGTTTGGGAGAATTTCAAGAAACAGACAAAAACCAAGTTTAAAAAATTAAGGAAAAAATCTTCCACCCACCAGGCCAATCAAATCAATGAATCTTGAACTGACTTGATGGGAAGAGAAGAGGAAAACTGGAAGGATTAAAATTTGGAGATACTGAAAACTCTCTTATCTGGCTGAACCTCAAACCCTGTAGTGCATACCATATTGTAAGATTTTGCTGCAGGAGCCATGTAGCCCACAATCTCAGTTGCCAAGAAGCACTCTTTTGTAGCCCTCTGCTGTTTCTTCTCAATGCAAATTCTTTTCCTCACTACTGCAGCCATTGCCTCCTCTCCATACTCCAATGAACTTGAGAGGTGGAAGTGCAGTACTGGGCATGAATCTATGCCCAGATTAATAGCCATCTACAGTATTTATAATTACATGTGGCCCTCAGGACTGAAAAGACTGTTCAGCTTTTCTGCAAAGCAGCCAACAACTGAATACTTAGATGTTACATCTATAACTGCATCACAAGCTGAACTTAACAGGAGAATCCAAGTCTACTTTAATATTCTTCCATCATTTTTTAAAGTTCCCAGCACTTGTAAAATGTTATAATGAATAATTTTAAATGTTATTTGTTTCATTTGTATCCGGCCTTTATTTTTACAAATAAGGTGGCAAACATATCTAATACTCCCCAAAACAACAACCCCGTGAGACTGATTGGGCTGAGAGTGAGTGATTAGCCCAAAGTCGCTCAGCTGGCTTTCATGGCTAAGGCAGGACTTGAACCCAGTCTCCAACATTCTAGCCTGTTGTCTTAACCACTAGACCAAACTGTCTCTCATTAGCTTAGCTCAGCTTAGCTTTATCATAATATTACTGTATATCACAAAGATTCTTCACAAAATCTTCCTATTTAAAAAAAAAAAAACGTCAACTAGCCATTAGTCATTAAGGGCATATATCAAAGATTTTACTTTTTATTTTGGAGCAGAATAGCCATTTTGTAGTCCAACCTTAGAAATTAGGAGCCAACCAGATAAGCTCTCAAGATGAGACTAGGTGTCTCTTTGTTTAAGTGAAGTACTATATTATTGAGTAATCAGAACAGGGAAGATAAGTCAGAATATGCCTGTCCATCCTGCATAGGCATATGCTATAGGCGTGGAACGGCACTTCTGACCATGCCTCACTAAAATCATAAGAACAGATAAACACAGGCAAACTATACAAATCAAAGCCACACACATTCCAGACCATTGTTTACTTCAATGAAGTCTCTCTCTCTTAATCAAGCCGTAATATTCTATTTAATAAATCAATTTTCTAAAAATCTTTTCAGGCTGGGAACTGAGGGACTTGCCAGTGAAGTCCCTTCAGGGGAAATAGCAGCATCAGTAACAGAAGACACAGGTATTATTCCAAAGGCAAAGCACTTACCTTTTTCCTTAATTCTTCATTGTTGGTCTTTCGGTTACATCTTTCCAAGGCAAAAGTGACATAACACTTCCACATTTCCTCTGCAAAATTCAAAACACTTGTTATTTCTTCTGAAAGCAAAAGACAAATTTATCCGCAACTGTGAAGCGGAGTCTAACTTCTGAATAATCTGTTTCAAGTCAGCATCAGTTCTGCTCATTCATCACAAGTCTCTTTTCCTCCTTCAGCAGACGTGGCATTACCACATTAAGCCTCAAGGGAGCACTGTGGTGCTCTGCATCTTTCTGATAAGTCAGCATACACAGCCCACTTAGCTTCCTTGTACAAATCACCCGACGTTGACTGACAGAGACAATACCAAAGTATGACAAGGAAACTGTTAAGGGCGCAAACTGCCGTATCCTCCTCATGTTCCTTCTCATTTCACTGCAAGAGTACATTAGAAATGGGTACTAGAAGATTTGAATTTGTGGACTTTAGGAATAAAAAGGTGGGGGCCTTTGCTAGATATGCTCTATTAGTACAAAAATGAAATAAAGCAATTCGCAAGCTTAATGACAAAAAGAGCCAGCCTGCCAAATAACATTCGGCCACACGTTGCCTATTTCCATCTGCTGCTTGTTGGAACTGAACCCCATGAACTGAATACAGATTTTCAATATTAGTTCACACAAAAATAGGCGGCCCCCTTTATTATGGAAAACTTTGACAATAATTTCGAGTATATGGAACAGACTTTTTGGACAGGTAAAGGTAGTCCTAGACTTACGATCAGAATTGAGCCCAAAATTTATGTGGTTAAGTGGGTTTGCTCCATTTTACACCTTCTCTCTCTACATTTGTTAAGTGAGTCACCACAGTTCTTAAATTAGTAACATGGTTGTTAAGTGAATCTACCTTCCCTGTTGACTTTGCTTGTCAGAAGGTCACAAAAATGTGATCACATGACCCTGGGACACTGCAAATGTCATAAATGTGAGTCAGTTGCCAAGTGTCTGAATGTAAATCACGTGACCATGGGGATGCTACAATGGTCGTAAGTGGGGGAAATGCCCAAAGGTCACTTTTTTTCAGTGCTGTTTGAACAGTCACTAAATGAACTGGACTACCTGTATTTGAGTTCTCAAGTCCATAGCTTCAGAATGTATCCAGGAAAAAAAAAAGAAGTCTAACCAGTGGGAAGGTGTGTGATTGCCTCCTCAAATACAGCACAACACCGTTCTTCTTTGCGGGCAACCTCTAAAGCCTTGGACTGCTTTGACTTAGGTTGTTCTGAAGGAGGCAGGGATTCCATCTCCAGTTCCCGGCGTGCCATGAAATCCCACACAAGAGGATCATTGGCATACATTGCCTGCAAGCTAAAAGAAAAGTTGCATTATGCTATTAGCTATGAGTGACTCCCTTCCTATAAAGCTCTGGTGTAATTGTGAGTGCTTTTGTTCCATAAAAGGTAAGCAACCATAAGCAGGAACATTTTGCTTATGTTAATAGAACTCCCCCAGTGTGCACAGAAACAGGAATGCCTTCAGCTAGAAGTACTTTGGATGTTCCGAAGACTGGCGAACACACACTCTACATAAGCCTAGCCAAATGATTTGAGAAGGACGCGTTCCTGCTTCTGTGTCCTACATTAGAATTACATCCCTTCAGATGGTAGCAGTCCCATTTACATGCTCATTGTGTTAAATATGTACATACCTCCTAGAACAGGGGTGGTGGACAACTATAGCCCCTTTATGACCTGTGGACTTCAACTCTGAGAATTGATGGCTGGCTCAGGAATTCTGGGAGTTGAAATCCACAGGTCATAAAGGGGCCATAGCGGCCCACCCATCCTAGAAGATAGGAAACTTGGCACAAGAAGAAGTAAGTTAGATAACACATTTTCTTTTCTCGTGCTAGAAGCTTAAAAGGAATTTGTACGTGCCAGTACTAAAAAAATGGTTATCTTGCACCCAAAGCCTCTGCAGACACAACATAGTTATGAAGATCAAGGACATTATTTTTTAGTGCAAGGGAGATACATACATAAATCTAAACAGATGTGTGCTTATCAGTTGTTTATACTCACAGCTAAGATGATGGACTCAGAATGAAAAGACTCTGGAGGCCCATCTGACCGTGGGACCCATTTGACAATTTTATCTACTTTCTGCCTCAGCCCAACAAATCTCACCATTGTACTGTTGTAAGAATAAACAAAGTGAGCTACAGCACGTTGAGCTACCAGGTGAAAGTCAGGTTGCCACACAAAATAAATACAAATAGATAAAAATAGGGGAGCGGAAGGGAGGCCTGCTCTTTTCTGAACAGCAGCTCTTAAATTATGCTGTTTCTTACTATTATTTTTAAGTCACATAATTCACGCAGGTACATAAGGCAAATCCAGATAATTAAATGGGCAAATAAATATTTTCACACATTTGATCGTGGCCTGAAGATTCTGCTGTTTGTGGATATAAATGGCAGATGCTATCCATCTTGGATAGCAAAGATAGGCAGTATATATGTGTATGTATGAAAATAAATAAAACAAATTGCATCAGCTGTTAAGATACCTGTTTAAAAGCAAGGCTGTGCTAATAAATATCTAGACTTAAAAAGAATTTTCCCTTGTTTATGGTATGCTAAGCCTGTCTTCCTTTCCAAGGACTGGAAAGCAGCTCATATTTAAAAAGCTGCATTAGAAAACATTCACAATAATCAATATCAATGTATATTCATCAGAATATCAAAGGTATAGTTAAAAGCACCATGACTGGAAACAGAATATTTCATAGCACGATCACTTTTAACCTCTTTTCCCCAGAAGGGAACAAGGCACTGATGCTGCAGTTCTCACCTGGCTGAGCTTTCCAGGGAAAAAGGGAATTTGAAAAATGGTTACAGCCTAAGAAAAGAAAATCTGCCCAAACATAAGCCACTGACAAGTACTCAATAATTTTACTTTTTAAATACATATTAAAATCTTATTAATTAAAAACAGAGCCAATATAATAACAAGACTTGCATCTTTGCACTGGAGCATCTTAAGTTGAAGAGAAACAATATTCATTTTTGCCAGAGCCAAACCAAAAATGAGACCAAGTTATGCAATTAATCTAATCCTGACTTCTGGAATATGGTGAAATAATTCTAAACTTTAAACATGCAGTCTTTGGGGGGTAGACTAACACATGATAGAATAATGGTTGTTGAAGGGTGCAAACCGCACCCAGAACTTACTTTTCAAGAATTTCTTTCTGAAGGTCTTGTGTAAAATCGAAACATTTTGCAACTGACAAAAGCGAAAGTGCAAACTCTGCACCTATAACAAAGGATACATTAATCAGGGTACTCCAAGCATCATAATAAGAATTGCAGCTTCCCTAATTGTACCCCTACCTCCTTTGACGTTCCCAGGATCCTTGCCCCATCTAACATAAATGGGGTGCTGGCATGTTGTAAAATAAACTCCCTCTGTGCCGTACTGTCAAAAAAATATTCAGGCCCTGTGATTTTTATCTAGGGTATGTTTGCTGTGTATATTTTGCCCAGTACCTTGGTATTTTTCTCTTGTATGCAAATCAAGTGTCAGTAACTAGATTTTCTTTGAAATGAATATTCTGTTGCAATTGGTGACATCAAATATGCAAGTTATTCTCCTCAGACTCTTTTCTGTTCCTCCTATTCATTTTCTTAGCCAATTACCTGTCTCCAAGTCTCATCAGCGTTAGCCCCTTTGTTAAACAACTAATGACACAGGCTTAAAATTCCAGATATGCTTGCTTATTGGCCCAAAGAACACCAATGTGTTAAAAAAGTTGAAGCACGTCTACCCTAAACCCACAAAAGGAAATAAGAGCATTTTTACTCTAAACTAATACTGCATAGAGAAAAGATATCTCCCCAATGCTTGAAGAAAATACAGGTAGTCCTTGATTTATGACCACAATTGAGCCCAAACTTTATGTTGCTAAGTGAGACAGATATTAAATGAGCCTTGCTCAATTTTAAGGCTTTTCTTGCCTCAGTTGTTAAGTGAATCACTGCAGTTGTTAAATGAATCTAGCTTCCCCATTGACATTGCTTGCCAGAAGGTGTTCATGTGACCCTGGGACACAGCAATGGTCATAAACGTGAGTCAGTTGCCAAGAGTCTGAATTTTAATCATATGACCATGGGGATGCTGCAACAGTATAAAAAATGGTCATGTCACTTTTTTCAGTGATGTTTGTAATTTTGAACAGTCACTAAATGAACTGCATTTTTAGGACTTCTAGATAGCTGACTAGCTAATTCGTCTAACCGACCATTTTGAGCGACCAGATTTCGATGCATCAAGAAGGCACCATTAAGCTGTTTGGTGTATTGGTTAAGGCACCGGGCTAAAAACTGGGAGACTATGGATTCCAGTCCCGCCTTCGACAGGAAACCAGCTGGGTGATCTTGGGCCCGTCACCCTCTCTCAGCCCTAGGGAGAAGGCAATGGCAAACCACTTCTGAAATCTTACTAGGGAAACCGCAGGGACCAATCCAGGAAGTTTCCAGGAGTCAAAAATGACTTGAAGCAACTAAATAGTTAAACAATTGAGATGAACTATACTCATGTTTGAAATTAAAAGAACAACAAGATAATGTACAAGTGGGTAAGATTACAAGTTAAAGAGTAATAGGTTACCTTTTATTTTTTCAGTGGCATTTCTGTAGACAATTCTAGCCAGTTCACCATTAAGAATGTCCTCAGAAAAACTGAACTCACCCTAAAAACCAAGAGAAAATGGCTTTTATGATTATAGTTTTATTTCTTTTTTTTTCTAGAAAAACCTTTACAGCACCTGTCCAAGGCTTCAGCTGCCACAAGACTCAGACACTCTGGAGGGCTATAATGTTTAAATAAAATGGGGAGGCCAGATGTCTCCCAGTGTCAGGATAACATTGCATGTGCATATTATTTCTATGCTTCCAGTGTTCAAAGACTTTGTGCTATATCACCACAAAACCTATAAAACCATACAAATAAAAGCAGTGATAATACAAAAACAACAACACACCTTGTCATAAACATATACACAATTGTCCTACAGGTAACCCACAAGTGTAAGGTAACTTCAGGTTTCAAAAACCCTTATTTGTCTTCTGGAATGAGGCCAGAATGGTTGCTGGGAGAAGACTATCCCAATGGATTGGGGGTGAACACAACTGAGAAGCAGTAACCCACGCTCCCACTAACCTCGATCTCTTGGATCGTGGGAATCCCAATGTTCCCGTCTAGGATGAACATATACACCAGGGGTGTCAAATTCCCGATGACACATTGTCGCAGGACGTATCACAACTTTTTCTCCTTCGCTAAACCAGAGAGTGGCCAATGTGTGACACATCCAGCCCACAGGCCGCGAGTTTGACACCTTTGATATACACAGACCAGTTCTACTGGAGAAACCAATGCTGAACAGAGCCATTTAGGGTTCTGTAAGTGTCACACCTAACATTTTGGATGATGCCTATAACCCCAGTGACAATGCCTGCAGTGGAATTTGGGAGGAACTGCTCTTATCTACTAACAGGCCAGCCATTGCATTCTGTACCACCTGTGGCTTCTGAGTCATTACATTCATACTGAACGTTCTCTGCTGTGGAAAAGATAACACAGTCCCTTCTGGAACGGAGCTCTGCACAGAACAGAGAACCACATGCTCTCTCGGTTTATCTAGCAGTGGAGGAGGCCATCATAGTAAACAATTAACTGAGCTCAGAACTAAAGAGAATATTCCAAACTGACTACATATGTTGAAAATTGGCACAGCCATTTTCTTTCCTTTGTCTTTTTTTAAATAAAAGTGATTTGGCAGAATTCATACTTCCTAATCCACAAAAGGAATAATCTTTCGTAGAAACCCTTATGGCATTCTGATCTTTCTATCAAACTCTGTCAAATTTGATCTATCACTCCTAATAAAAAGCAAATGGTGGTGCGGAATCTTGAACGCCAACATACCAGCACCTAATCAATTCCATCTTTCAGTGAGATTCAAATCTATTCTGCATCATATTCTTCTTTCCCTGATATTAATAATCATGGCCACATATAGCTCAAAAATCATGTCTGGAATTATGGGGGATTACAGTGTTTCCATATGGAATCAATTGCAAATTTACTGTAAATGGAAATCAATTCCCAATTGATTGTGGGGGGCATTGTTAAGAAAACGTGAGTATCTCCTCTTTAAATGACATCTCTAACATAGCCCAACAACAGCACTACTACATCTAATTGTCATGCTTTACCTTTCTAGTGCAGCTGCTTTCAATGAGCAACTGAAGGGTAGAAGAAAGGCTTTGAAAACAAAGAACTGTCACAAAATTCCAGTAACTTGCTAAGGATCAGACCCACACATCTTTTACAAATAATGTAAAACATTTTTCCTCGTTGGTTTTTGGTACTTAGGCATCGGGAAGACCATATTGTTTACCTGCTACAAAATCTTGGAATTGGATGGGTTCTAATTCAATGAAAGAAGGATCTAAAGTAGATTTTAAAAAACAACACCTGGTACATGTTGATATAAGTTGCGACCCCTAGAAGTGCAAAGGGAAGCAAAGAAATGTGATCTCATTTGCATCCCGCCTTTGATAACAACCACTGACTGCTGATAAAGTCCTTTCATTGTTTATCTGCTGTGTTTTCACATTCCTGATTTAGCAATGGAAGGACATCAAAATCGGGCAACAGAAGAATGTGGGAGAGTTTCTTCTTGGTCAGGCAACCTGCTTTGAAGCCCAGGTGGGCACCACAGATAGGGGTTACTGGATTCATTTATTAAACTATAGCAAGTGCAGGAAAGCACTGCACAAATATGCAATAATTACTCTCACTATAAACTGACAGTTCAAATACTTCCACCTGACAATTTAAATTAAATAAGTACCACGGAGAGAAAGAAATATTTTTTATAACAAACATAATGATTTCTTACTAAATCTATCTTTGCTTGCTCAAATTCTTTCTTCTCTTTCCTTTGCTTTTCTGCATGCATCAGCTCCATTCTAAAATACTAGGAAAGGAAGAGGAAGAGGAAAGGAGAAAGGAAGACGGGGAAGGGGAAGAGAATAATGTATCAAGGCATTCAACAATTACAAAGAACATAATCAGAGCTTCCTGGTTAAAAAGAAGTCCTTGCTAATACTGCTGCTTAAAGCACTCTTGAATAGTTTCTGCTACAAGATATTTTTATCCTATAACTAACCCAGGCACATCATTTAACGAAGATTGCAGGGACTCGGTATTATATTTGCACCCCAACAGCACTTTTGCCCTGATTAATTATGTCACTTTCGTGGACTGGATCTCTTTCTCCAACTACTGCCACTTAATCAGAAAACTAAGGTCATAACTGAAAGATAGGAATACATAATTGGAATTTACCGCTGACAATAGCCTGCCATATATAGACACTGTACATGGCGTTCAAATGTTAAGAGCACAAAGACAACCTGGCAGCATAACTCCAAAAGCTATTGTGTCTTCTTTTGGCTGGTGGGATTTAAAAAAAACAAAACATTTCTTCTGCATTTTCATTAGGCATGAAACATATGGTATGTTTCAGAAAGCCCCCTAAAAGCATGGTTTTCTCATTTTTGCTAAAAAATATATATATTTCCATTATACATACAGCAGCTACTAGCATTACCTAACATTACTGAGACAAAATGTGTATCTCTATTAGTACTATATTGGAAGAACAATGATTGGATAATTGTCAAAAATACTCTTAAGCTGCTGGTAGGAATGGCACCAAAGACCCCCTGGGTGACTTTGGGCCAATCACTTTCTCTCAACCCAACTCTCAGCACAGACTTGTTGTTGTGGGGAAAATAGGAGAAGGAAGGTGGACTGTTATGTTTGCCGCCTTGAGTTGTATATAAAAAAAAAAAGTGGGATGAAAATCTTTTTTAAAAAAAATCTACTTCTTTTTCTCCTGAAACATATAAGCATAGAGGTAGTCCTCCTTAGTGACTACAACTGGGACTGGCAACTCTGCCACTAAATGATGCAGGTTGCTAAGAAAAACATCACGTGACCATAACAAACTTACCACATTACCATGCCATGGTCATTAAACAAATCACTCACAGTTAAGGAATTTTTTTACAACTTGTGTTTTTACTGCCATTGACTCTACTTGTTGGAAGCCATTTGTGAAACACACAAATAAAATTCACATGACCCAGGGACACTGTGACAGCTATAAATACAACTTAGAATAGAATAGAGTTATTGTCATTGCATTCCACGAATACAATGAAATTTGCAAGCTACTCCAGCACAGTGCCCCACACACCACATCACAATCACACTACAGTCTTAAAAATTAAAATAATGATAATATTGATAATGATAGGACTAAATCACAAATGCACTGTTTGATTCAAGACAATTACTGCCTTGGAAAAGGAACTGTTTCTCAATCTATTAGTCCTCATTTTAAGACATCTATAACACTTCCCTGATGGCAACAGATCAAAATATGAATGAATAACTTGTGAAGTGCCCAAACCTTGATCACCTGAGCAAGGGGACGCTGTGACTGTCATGCATATGCGGTCATAAAATTGCTTTTTCAGTGCTGTGATAACTTTGACCAGTTGCTAAATAGGGCAGTTAAGCACGGTCAATTGTACACCAAAGCATACCTTATAATAACTCAAAGATAAAATTTCCGAACAAAGATGAACAACCCCGATGATATTTTATTCTTCGTGACAAGGAACAGGTCATCTATATTTGTTCTATATTCTATTGCAGAGAGGAGGGAGGGAGAATCACCTGCCTACCTCTTGGTAAAGTTTAGGAGATTCAGGATGGAAGCGCAATGCACGCAGGAACAACTGCCGAGCACTTTCTGATGACAGGCGGTCTTCCATCTCCCATTTTGCAGCCATGATCCACAAAGCTAATCAAAGAGACAGACTTATTTAAGACAGCCAATACAGAATGAGGCATCAAACTAGAAGTCAATCCAAAAAGAAATCCTTAATCTTTGCTGTTTACAACAGCCAAGCCAGCATGGCCCCTGAAGAGGGCAGTTGTAACTTGACAATGTGCGAAAGTCAGAGGTTCCTATTCCGGACTAGATAACGTTACTAGGATTCCTAGACAAAATGATGCATTGTAAATACCCCATTTCATATTTCAGCATGGGTCATCTCTTTCATTTCTGTAACACCTGAAATTCATTCATGTCAAACCACTTCTGCAATTACAGCAATTCCCTCTCTCTCTGTGTGTAACAGTCATAAAATTATTCACTTTTCTATGTTCTATCCAGTTTTGTTGAAGCAGAAGTTATTTATGTGATTTGCAAAAGTAAGAAAAAACAGACAAGCAAGAAAGCATTTAAATGAAATTAAACCACATTTAAAACAATACAGGTAGTCCTTGACTTCTGGCCGGTCACTTAGCAACCATTAAAAGTTACAACAGACCATCCCAACAGGTACTTACGATCCAGTTGCAAGGTTTGCAGCATCCCATGATCACATGACTATAATTTACAACAAATTTGCCACAAATGTTTACTTTCAGTTTGCAGCAAAAAAAGCACCATGAATACATTTTGCTGAATGACTGCGTTCACTTAACAAAACCACCACCAAAAAACAGATTATAAAATTGAGTCATAAGTTGAGGCCTACCTGTCATTAAAAACACATCAGAAAAACCTCTCACTCCCCAGCTGTCCTCAACTTCTGTTCATATGTCCAAGGACTAGCAATTTAAAAGGTTTGTGCTTCTTGTAGGAAGAATTACAGACATGTACCTGGTTTGTTGGGATGAAGCGCTAACATGGAAGAAAACACCTTGCTCAGCTGTATTTTCTTGTTCTGTAATGAAACAGAAAACACAATTGTAATTATGCATTTCAATATGAAACCCAATCACTTTCACTGCAGAGAACTTGAATTTTCTTGATCTAACAAGAATAGAGACAGATGCAAGCCTTCAAAGGATTGAAGCAAGGATTGAACTCACTGTATCTACATTTCCCATAATTAAAGTTGGGAATAGTTGAGAACAATTAAATAGCATTAAATGTGGAGAAGTAAAAGAAACAATGTTAGGAATATAAGTCATTCATTCTCCTAACGGGGAATTACCTCAACAAACAATATCCCTAATCATCCAGAAATGTGGATGATTGTCTTACTTCTTGGCAGATTGTATGGGTTAATTGACTTAGCTTAATTAACAAACCAATTTTGACTGTACAATTTTCATATAGCAAAGACTCTCCAGCAATACTTTTGATGTGATTTCCAGAAGAGAAAAAGGAATACTTTCCACAAAAAATGTATCAAAATTAAGTATCTTATCCTGAATATCCATTTGGCCCACAACGGATGGTTTTGCTTCCTGCCCTTAATTAATTTCTTTGAAGGCCCACAGCATTTTACACTGCAAATGATACATTCAAGCTGCATATTCCAATAAATGGGACAGAGCACCACAGTATAAAAATCAGAAGGAGGAAGCTTAGTTCAAATAATAAATCACAAATTGATTCCAAGCAAATTATATCCACTCACCCATTCCTTGCAAAATGCAATGTGAGACAGCCACAGCTGAAGGTCATCCTGTTGGAGTGAGACAAAGGGAAAAGGAATCAGCTGAGAACTTACGACCACTCATTCATTCCAATGCTCTCTAGATCATCAGGAATTGGGAGGAAAAGGAGGAAATCAAGCAAACATTTAGATAGGGCAACAACTTTAGAAATTGAGGATTTCTGTATTTATACAGATATAAGTACAATAGTCCTCAGCTTACATTCATTTGCTCAGTGACCATTCAAATTGCAGTGGTGCTGAAAAAAATGAACATATGATGATCAATACTCAAAGCTCCAGTCCCTGCTATCACACGGTCACGATCCGGGCGTTAGAGTGCCCTGCTTGTGATTATAACATCACAGGGAACTGCATGAGCACCATTTGCAACCTTCCCTGCCAGCTTCTGATAAACAAAGTCAATGGGGAAGCCAACAGGAAAGGTCACAAATCACTGGTAAATCAGTCCTGCCTGCCTGTAGTGGATCTTTCCAAAACCTTCCCCAGCCTCCCTCGACTCATGGGCAAGCCTACGCTGGGCTTCTCCAGTCCTTCTCCAGTATCCCTTGACTCATGTGTGGCCTGTGCTGGGTGTTCCAAACTCTGTCTACCTTCCCACAATTTTTACCTGGGACTCCTGCCACTTATTTTCTTTGCACCCTAGGAGAGAAACATCTGCCACTACGTAGGATTGAACTCTTATCCTTCCGAGTGGGAGGTGAGAGTCTTCACCACTAGGGCACCACACCACTCATGGAAAATATCTAACAATTTTTAGAATTTATATAGAAATTGCTGTACTTTAAGGCTTCCCCTTCCATGCTTTACCCAGGTCCTGCTGGAAGGCAACCAATGCCATGTAACACGCCACAAAACTTCTAGATCAGATTAAACTGCAGAAGCATAGAAATGCCCCCACACACACACAGGTGGAAAAGCTCCTGTATTGGTCTCGTGTAAATTGGGGGAGGGGATGCAATAGTACTGCACAAGCACAAGGAGGCCAAGGGAAGAAAGAGGTCTGCAGTCGTGCAGGGAGGCCAAGGGAAAGAAAGCATAGCAGAAGGCCCAGGGAAGCAAAGGTAGAATTACTAGAGCGACTTGCGAATTTCCCTGTCCGTTTTCCCATTGATTTTGCTTGTGGGAAGCTGGCAGGGAAGGTTGCAAATGGTGATCATGTGACTACAGGACACTGCAACTATTGTAAGCACAATTTGATTGGAAACACCTGAATCATGATCATGTGACTGCAGGGATGCAGCAATGGCCAGAACTTTGAGGACCAGTCGCAAGTACCACTTGTTCATTCACAACTTTAAACAGTGATTGATTGAGTGATTTGAAAGCAAAGACTACCTATATATTATCCTGTGTCATATATTTTATAATGAAAAACAGGAAATTTACTACTAAAAACTAGATACAGCCACTTCTCATTTAGCAGCTGCCTTGTTTAGCAATTGTTCACAACTACAATGGCAGTAACCAAAAAAATCATTTTTCTGACCAATGAACTTACTTATAATCAAATTTCACGTGCCTGTCAATAACACACGCTGGTGAGCTGTATAAGAAAACTTTATCTAAATAAGACCTCATGAACCAGTCTTTGCAACCTCTCTCTTTCTCTGCAACATATTTGCTTAACAATCATTTTGCTTCTGAGATAAATTCCAATCACTAAACATGGAGATTGTGCACATGCTAATTTTTTGATGTAGGTATCTGATTCAAATATAAAGATAATTCTATTTATTTTTAATAGCATCAAAAAATTAGAAAAAAGGAATTTTTGTACCAATGATAGGTTTACCTTCCATTTTGTTGTAGCACGCTTGAAAACGCCATGGATTCTTTGCACAATGGAATATTCAATCTCTTCTTTCTTGAATGAATATCCAATGCGCTAAAGGAAAAGAACAGAGGCTGTCACTGGTACAGACTTTAAAATCTCCATATGCTTTTTCAAATGATCAGTCCCTGGGTAACTTACCAGTCTTCGTGTCTTAATGAGTTCCAAGAGATTGATTTCATACTGCGAGAAAAATGATCAACAATAATTCAAGGATTACTGTGCTGTATAGTTTGTCACTATCAAGCCTTACATTTTTAGCATTTCTAGAACGTACGATAACAGCTGCAAGTGAAACAAGTTGCCAATAACGCAACGATTAATCAAGAATTACTCTAATCCCTCAATCCAATATATTAATAGCAAAGCCATTTTCTAGATGTTCATTCTAAGGCAGCCAAGCACTATCCACACTAATTAGGGTATTTGCAAGTTAAGGAGAAACCCAAGATTTACTGTCCTGATCCTTCCTGGCAATTACTAATATCACTCGGGAAACCCCAAAGTTTGCAGAAAGCGAAGAATGGAATGAGGGGATAGACCAGCAATCTCTTGTTGTTGTGATCAACAAGCTGATCAAAAGTATAGGTAGTCTTCAACTTACAACAGTTCACTTAGTGACCATTTGAAGTTACAACAGCACTGAAACAAGTGACTTATGGTCATTTTTCACACTTATGACCGTTGCAGCATTCCCCATGGTCACATGATTTACATTGGAATACTTGACAACTAGTTTGCATTTATGACGGCCTGGTCGCAGTGTGAACACTTTTTCCAACTTTCTGACAAGCAGAGACAATGGGGAAGCCAGATTCATTTAACAACTGTGTTACTAATTTAACAACAGCAGTGATTCACTTAACAAATGTGGCAAGAAAAGTCATAAAATGGAGCAAAGCTCACTTAACAAATTTCTCACTTAACAACAATAAATTTTGGGCTCAATTTTGATCGTGAGGACCCTGCTGCTATTTATAACCATTCGGAATTCTAAAATAAAGAAATGTGTCACTTCAGCTTTTATTGAAATGTATAGTTCAGGTTACTCACCAGCTTAGATCCCCATGATTTGTCTGTCTGTCTGTTTTATTAAATTTATATACAACCCATCTCCCCAAGGGATCCTCTACTTAACTGCTTCCCCAAAGGGGAGGGAGGGGAGAAGATAACAAGGTCTACCCATCATTCCCTTACAGGGAAGCTTTGCTCTGCTTTCCTCAATCTACTTGCATCAGTCTGCAGCGTAGCTCATTTGTACATTTTCTATATTCCTCTCCTAACAAGCATATTTAATGTAATACCATTTTCTCCATCGATAATCTCTTAGGCCTGCCACATCTCAAATAATCTATTTTTTTATAAGAAAGGATCGTAGCTGAGTGACAAGTAATCTCTTCATAAGCTCCCACTGAAATACCTTTAGGTAGGAGCGAAAGCCTGGGGAATAGTAATGCTAAGCAATATTCAGCAATGGGCTTGGCTGGGTGCAGGTTTCTTACATTCTTAACACACCTTCACATCTTGTTGAATTCCAAGCAGTCTTAGCAAACATGGAATCGGAACCGAATTCAACAACAATCTGATCGGTCACATATTACCCACTATAATACAGCTGCTTTTTCCTACCTCCTATCTTCATATATGTACAGATATCCTCAACTTACGACCACAGCCGAGCCCAAAATTATGTTGCTAAGTAGGATATTTGTTAAGTGAGTTTGGTCCCATTTTACAATCTTTCTTCCCACAATTGTTAAGTGACTTACTGCAGTTGTTAAGTTAGTAACACGTTTATTAAGTGAATCTGGCTTCCCCATTGACTTTGCTTGTCAGAAGGCTACAAAAGGAGATCATATGATCCCAGGACACTGCAACCGTCATAACTATGAGCCCTTTGCCAAGCATCTGAATGTTGATTACATGGCCATGGGGATGCTGAAAGGGTCATAAGTGTGACAAATGGTCATAAGTCACTTTTTTCAGTGCCATTGTACCTTCGAACAAGTCACCAAGTGAATTGTTGTAAGTCGAGAACTACTTGTACACACCCATCAACTATCCACAAATTTGCTTGTACAATGACAAATCATGCATTTGTGCACAAATCTATAAACTGCAAATATGGGCAATAGAAATATATGGAAATGTTTACATACTTCTTAGTTAAAATACAGAAACTAGAAAAGGTATGTCATATACACAATTGCAAGTTGAGCCTTCAAGTCATTTTGTCCTTAACCCATATAACCTGCTCCCTGCGCTTTTCTTGGCAGCATTTTTCAAAAGTAACTTGCCAGTTCCTTCTTTTTAGTGTGAGAGAAGTGACTGGCCCTACGTCACCCAGGTGGCTTGGTGGCTAAAGGAAGACTAGGCCTCCTAGTTTCTTTTTTTTATATATATAAATTTTATTGAATTTACAATTAAAAAATAACATAACAACATTACATATGCAACAGAGAGAAAAAAAGAAAGAAGAGAAAGAGAGAGGAAAAGAAAAAAAAAACGCTCGGTCTTGCGACCGAAAAAGGAGAAAAAGAAGTATAAAAGAGAGAAAAAAAACAAAGAGACGGAAGAAAAAGAAAATACGTTAAAACCAAACAGATATTCTTTTTGACAGTCTGCAAGATCCAATTCTCCTACCTTACTTTAAATATACACATCTTATCACTATTTATGCTTAAATTACCCATTATTCCTTGAACAGTTTATCTCTGATATAACCAATTATACCACGCATTCCAATTATTATCAAATGCTGAAGACTCTTTATTTTTAAGAGCTATGGTTAAATTGTCCATTTCTGCGCAGTCACATATTTTCTGAATGACCAATTGATCTGTAGGTAAACAGGATGATTTCCAGCACTGGGCAAATGCTAATCTGGCCGCAGTTAGAATATGAATTATTATATATTTCGTCTTTTTAGGAAAATGTTTATCAGAGATCCCTAGTAGGAAGAACTCTGGTTTGTATTCGATTTGTTCTTTGGTTATCTCCTCCAGCCATTTTCTAATTTTTTGCCAGTATTTCTGGGCTTCTTTACAGGTCCACCACATATGAAAGTAGGTTCCCTCTATGTTTTTACATTTCCAACATTTTGGACTAGAGTTTGGGTTCATTTTCGCTAACCTCGAAGGGGATAAGTGCCATCTATATAACATTTTATACATATTTTCTTTGTACGCCACAGATTTCGTAATCTTAATGATTCTATTCCAGATCTTTTCCCATTCTGTTAATGTAATGCTTCTTCCAATATTCCTACTCCACATTGTCATGTTCCCTTTCACTATCTCTTGCTCTAATTCTACCTCCAATAAATATTTATAAAATTTAGAGATATTCTTTTTATTTGATCCTAATAAGATTTTATCTAAGTGTTGTAATTTGCTATAGATTCCAAACTCTTTGATATCTTGTTTGTATCTACTATGGATTTGTATATATAACCACTGATCAATTTTAAATCCCTGTTCCTGTAAGTCCTGTCGAGTTCTTAATTTTCCTAAAGGGTCTAATAAATCTTTATATTTAGTCGTTTTTGTTATATCCAAATTGTTGGGATGAACCATTGCCTCCATTGTTGAAAGCCAAATCGGAATTTTTAAATAATGTTTTTTACATATTTTTTTCTAATTAGTTAATAGTGAATCTCTAATAAGATGTCTATGAAAGTACGCCTGTTTAGTTTTCCCCACATCCCATAGAAATGCGTGCCATCCTCTCTGAAGGTCGTGCCCTTCCAAGACTAGAGTTCTTTTGTTCCGTAAATTGACCCAGTCTTTTAACCATAATAAGTTGGCTGCCCAATAATATAATTCCCAGTTTGGAAGCGCTAGCCCACCTCTACTTTTTGCATCTTGTAAGGCCTTAATACTGATTCTAGCTTTTTCCCTTGCCAAATAAATTTAAGAGTTACCTTATTTATATCATCAAAAAATTTTTTGGTAATTTTATTGGGATTGTCTGGAATAAGTAAAGGAGTTTTGGTAAGATGTTCATTTTGATTGTGGCAATCCTGCCCAGTAGAGAAAGCTGCAACTTATTCCAAGATTCTAGATCTTTCTTAATTTGCTGTAACAGTTTATCATAATTATTCTCTTTGAGTGATTTACTATGTGGTGTTAACCATATGCCTAAATATTTGACCTTTTTTGTTGCCTGTATCCCCATGGTTTTTTCTAATTCTTTCCTCTGGTTCCCTGTTAGATTTTTAGTCAGTAATTTCGTCTTATTTCTGTTAATCTTTAATCCTGCTACTGAGCCATATTGTTCTAGTTCTTTTATTAGATTATGTCCTTTTTCCATGGGATCCTCTAGGAAGAAAACCATATCGTCTGCAAACGCCTGTAATTTATATTCCTCTGCTTTGACCCTAACTCCTTGGATTTCAGAATTTTGTCTTATCCGCGTTAACAATGATTCTAAAGCAAATATAAATAAGAGGGGTGAGAGAGGGCAACCCTGTCTAACGCCCTTTTCAATGCTTAGTGGGCCTGTTCGTTCACCATTAATTAGTATATTGGCTTGTTGGGTATTGTAAATTGTTGTGATAATATTCTCGAATTTAGTGCCCAGATTCATGTTATAGATTTTTGTATTAAAAAGTGCCAATGTAAGTTATCGAATGCTTTCTCCGCATCTAGAAACATGAGTGTAAATTGTTTCTCTGGATGAGCTTCATAATATTCTAAGACGTCATTAACGGTTCTTAAATTGTTTTTAATTTGGCGGAATGGAAGGAAACCATTTTGGTCTTCATGAATGTATAAATTTAAAACTTGTTTTACTCTATTCGCTATAATTGAGGTAAATAATTTATAATCGGCGTTTAAAAGTGAGATTGGTCTATAATTGTTGATATATCTGGCATCCACATCCTCCTTCGGAATTAACGCAATCAACGCCTCCCTCCATGAGTCTGGCATTTTGGCAGCCAAAAGTACTTCGTTAAACACTTCCAGCATCAGAGGCCCTACTAAATCTATTGTGGCTTTATACAATTCTACTGGAATCCCATCTGGACCAGGG
Organism: Pseudonaja textilis; assembly: GCF_049901715.1. Taxonomy (NCBI): domain Eukaryota; kingdom Metazoa; phylum Chordata; class Lepidosauria; order Squamata; family Elapidae; genus Pseudonaja; species Pseudonaja textilis. The sequence continues at coordinate 122,563,952 of NC_141991.1, read as the reverse complement.
GATTTATTATTACATTGATTTTCCATTGCAGATTTTAACTCAGACCATGTAATATCCTTATTTAGTAATTCTTTGTCTCCTTCCCCTATTGTTTTATCATTCGTATTCTCCAGATAAGTTCTTATTTTATCCTCATTGATTTCTTCTTTTTTATATAATCTTTGAAAATAGTTTAATATAATATCCTTTTTCTTCTCAATCTCATGTTGTGGGATGCCTTTCTCATCTATTAATTGGTGTATCAATCTCTCTTCTTTTTCTTTTTTAAGTTTATAAGATAGCCATCTTCCTGGTTTATTGGCATGTTCAAAATAATTTTGTTTGGACCTTCTCAAGCTAACTTCTATTTTATCTTGTTCAATTAAATTCAGCTTATGTTTGGCTAGTATTAACTGATTTTGTAGTCCTTGGACCTTAGGGGTTTTTTGTAATTGTATTTCTAAGTCTTGGATTTGTTGTTGTAACATGTTTTGTTGGGCATAAATTCTCTTGTTTCTCATAGCATTATAGGAAATTGTTGTGCCTCTTATAATTGCTTTCATAGTATCCCAAATGTTCTGTTTTGAAGTTGTTTCATTATTATTATCTTTTAGAAAATAGTTTAGCTCCTCTTTCAGTTTATTAATATACTCTTCTTCGTTTACAATTTGGTTGTTTAGTGTCCATCTTTTTTTTATTCGTCTCCTATCTCTCCAAATTAGCTGTATTGGGTTATGATCAGCCCATTCATTCGGTAGGATTTTGATTTCTTTTATTTCATTAGCCAAGTCCAAATCCATCCAAGCCATATCTATTCTGGTCCAAGTCTTATGTGGGTTAGAATAGTATGTAAATTGTTTTCCTTCAAGATTCCGTTCCCTCCATAGATCTTTTAAATTTAGCTCTCTCAACATTTCCTTACATGCCGCAGAAAGTTCCTTTTCCCCTTCTTGTTTTTCCCCATATTACTATGGTCTTTCTGGTAGTCTGCAATGGAGTTAAAATCGCCAATCAAGCAAATGTTTCTTTTTTCAAAGCCTACTATTTTTGGTGAAGGTGTTTAAAAAATTTCCCTGGTCATCATTTGGGGCATAGATTGCTACAAGTAAAAATGTGATGTGGTTTATCCAAACTTGTATAACCAGAGTTCTTCCTTCGGGATCCGACCAGATTAATTCTGCCTTTACATCTTGTTTTACGTAAATTGCAATTCCCTTTTTCTTGTGTTTGTCGGCCGGTGCTGTAAAAAGTTTACCTAATTTTGGACAAATTAGATGTCTTTCGTCATTTTTCGAAATATGTGTCTCTTGAAGACATATTATATCTGTGTTATGTTGAATAAGTTTTGAGAATATCCTTTTTCTTTTTGATAATGAATTTAATCCGTTTATATTGATGGAGAGCAACTTCTTCCCCTCCACCATTTATCTACTTCTGCTTAGATTTTTGCCTAGTAATGATTCGGTTCTCTTGTTGTTGTTGTTGTGGGATTTGCTCTTCTCTCCCATGTTGTGGATTATCACTTCCTGAAATTGGAGAAAGTCGTTCCTTTTGGGTTCTGTGATAATATCGGACCTCCTGTGGTCTTGTTTTAGGTTCTTCTTTGGTGGGTTGACTATTCTTATCTGTGAGCTGTTGATGAAAAACTTGGGCCTGTTCTATCGATTCTATTTTGATTTTCCTCTCTTTCCATGTAATTAACATCCCTTCCGGGATTAACCATTTAAAATGGATTCCTTCTTTATTTAAATCATTAGCTAAAAATTTATAATCTTGTCTTATCATCCTCACTCTCTTTGGAATTTGTTTTAAAATCCTAATTTCTCTGCCTTTATATGATATTGTTTCCTCCCTAGACATTTTCAAAATTAAATCCCTCAGACATCTCCTAGAGAAGCGGATATGAATTTCTCTTGGACAGTTGTTACTCCTGGCGTAGCTTGTGCTAACCCTATATACCTGATCAAACTCTTTAATTAGATCATCTTTTTCCTTTCCTAGCCATTCAGCCAATATTTCTGCCATCAAATGTTCCAATTCTTCATTTTTGGCTTCCGCCACATTCTGGAATCTTAAATACGCCATTGCTTTGTCCATCTCGAGGTGGACCAGAGAGTCTTCCGTTTCTCTAAGTACATTTTTAAATTCCTCATCCATCCTTTCAAAGTTAGTCTCCATGCGTGTTGTTCTACTCTCTATATCTTTTATTTTCACTTCGTTTCTCTCCATGGCCTGCTGTAGAGACCCTATCTTACCCTCCACCTTCGATATATCCGCTTTCATTTCAGCCTTCAGTTTCCCCATCTCATCCTAGTTTCTAACCTGGTGCTTTAACCACTGCACCAAAGTAGATCCATATGCTTACTGGTTATACTATAAATCTGCTAGTCACCGATTCTTGCAATCAATATTTTGTAAGCACTTAAAATTCTTGTCTTTTTTTGCAATTTCCAATTAAGGTGGAAGAAAAAAAGAAAAAGAAAAAATATTTTATTAAAAAAACCATTGAGATAGACCCCTCTCCCATTTTTCTCCATGCTTTCATTCCTTTTCTACATGTATTCCGAATTTAATTCAACTTATTAAACCTGTTTTGGAGGAAGGAGGAAAATTAAAGCTTGGCAAGGGAGTGCTCCTTCCTGAACTGGAAGCTCTGAGGGCCAGTCATCAAAATGTGGGTGCTTAGCAACTGGCATGAATTTATAGCAGTTGCACTGTCGTGGTCAACATTAATCTTCCCAGACAGCTTCCAACAAGCAAAATCAATGAGGAAAGCCAGAATTGCTTAATGACTGCATTAAGTTGTTCTCTTAACAACTGTGACAAAAAAGTTGTAAAATGAGACACAGCTTACTTAGCAACTGCCTTGCTTAGGAGAAGAAATGTTGGGCCCAACTGTGGTCGTAATTGAAGACTACATGTATGCATTCTCCCTACTGATCTCAAATTTCTAAAACTTTTTAACAAATGCAAAATAGCTTGAATTTACAATGGTTGCTAATTTTCCTAAAATCTTATGAAAATTAATTGATTTCAATTATGTTTTCTATTTTCAAACATTTAAATATTTTGGAAAGTTCCTGTGACATCATGTGAACTAATTAAAAGACTGTTTACCTTCCCCCTAAGTTACATTTTATCGCATCACATTGCAGATTCACTTTAAGAAACAAACAAATTTGAAGTAGTTAGTGGCAGAATAAACAATGTATCATAGATGTATTCATATCAACAGATAAAAATACATAGAAAAAGACCTTTGTCAGAAAACTACCTGTATGTAACTAATGAAGTCTTTCTTGTGAAGTGCTCTCCGCTGTATCTTATATTCAAGAGCTGAGACCTTCTTAATGACCGCCCTGCAAAAATGAAGCCAGAATCCTTTCACAAATTCTGATCCATATTAGTAGTAGTTTTAACAGTTCAGTTGTGTTTACCTTTTGGCAACGTATAGGCAAAATGCTCTCCACGCTACCTTGTCAAGCACAGCTTCTTTCAACTGTTGGAGCTGATGGAATTTTTTTAATGCAGCCAATTACCCTGGACAAGTTGCTGTGTAATATAGGTGGAGGATGGAAGGATACCCACATATAAATAAAAGTAGTCCTTGACATAAGTTCATCTTGTGACCATTCATAGTTACAACAGCAATAAACTAAGCGACATCACTATTTTTCACACAACCATTTCACCATCCCCATAGTCACATGATCAAAATTCAAATGCTTGGCAACTGGTTCATATTTGTGACAGTTTCAGTGTCCCGGGGTCCCTAGCAACCTTCCAACCAGGAAAGTCAATGGGGAAGCCAGATTCACTTAACAACAGCGTTACTAACTTAACTGCCATGACTCACTTAACAACTAAGGCAAGCAAGATCATAAAATGGGGCAAAACTCACAAGTGTCTCACTTTGCATCTTAGCAAAGTCGAGGACCACCTGTATATATAGGACTTTTAGGAGGTCCAGCACAAAGCCTTTAAGAAGCCTCCCTTAAAGTGATCTTATGCATTTGTATTGGGACTAAAAGAAATGCCAGTGCACCTGGAAGACACAAGATTGAAGAAGGGGGGATAAAGCCATCCTTGTGATGGTTGATTCTTAATCGGAAAGATAATGCTGCAAGTAGAAGCATCTAGGCTAGGGTCTCCTTCCACCTTTTTTTCCCCATCACGCTCCCCCCAAATCTTACATTTGTCACACTTTCTTCCCACTCTTCCCTAGTTATGTGAACGCCCCGCTTCCACAGGCCTCCCCTGTTTACCTGATTTCCTTACGAGTGAACAGCCCGACTCTCTCTAACTGCTCTAGCTCCGGAATTCGGTCCTCGATGCGTTCTTCGATCCTCTCAGCCATAACCCGCAAAAGACGAGCCGCTCGGCTCTACACCGAACCGAAACCCACGTGGAGCACCCTCCGCTTCCTGTAGCCCAGCCAGCTGCCTCGAAAAGCCGGGGCGCTCCTTTCTCTTCCTGGACTCCCGGTGCTTCCACCTTGCGGCTCCTGGAATAATTGCAGCCTTTCTGGTTTCGGACAGGGGAGGAAAAAAAATCACAGGAATACGCCGTTTGTGCTCCATGTCTGCCTACAAGTTACTAGGAAAAAGAAAAAAAAATTGTTCCAAAGAAGGGCAGTAAAAAACGAAATGGGAACAACCCAGCTCTACCCTCCAGGGTAATTATCTGTTTGGGATAGAGGAGATTTTCGCGGTCCCACTAGTTAAATTAGGGACTTTCTCTGTAGTACCGTATTAACAGAATTGATAGAGTGAGGGAATCGTCCGTTAATGCTTTGCTTAGAAAAACTCGCTTTCTTACAGGAAAAAAATGGCACACCAAGTGAGATGTTTTCCACTTCCAGCTTTGTGTTTCCGAATGTCAAAACCCTGTTTGGTTTTTGCACTGCTGCAGTTGTAGGCTAGAAGCAAGCATTGCCCCCATTGTAGTCAATTTATCTCATGAGAGAGCACCTCTAAACTGTGTTTAATAGTCACCCTGCTGCTCCAGTGGCAAGATCCTAAGGAATTTTCAGCAGACAATGCTCTTCATTATTGCAAAACTCCAGTTTCAGGATTCCCTGAAGGAACCCATGCCAGGTAAAGCAGAAAAAAAAAATCCACCTTGATTGTCTGAATTTGCTTCAGGATGGGGAAGATAAGCAAAGGCTTTCTGATCATATAAAACACAGATTTGAGAAAGTACTTCGACAAACCAATAGCCACAGAATTTTAATACAAGTAGCCAGCAACTTACCCCACAATTGAGACCAAAATTTCCATTGCTAAGCCAGTCAAGTGAATTTTGCCCCATTGTATGACCTTTTTTGCCACAGTTGTTATTAAGTTAGCAAACTGAATCCGGCTTCCCAAATGACTTCACTTGTCAGAAGTTCATAAAAGGTGGTCACATGACCCTGGGACACTTAAACCATCATAAATAAATACACGTCAGTTGCCAAGTGCCCAAATTTTGATCATGTGACCACAGGGATGTTGCAACAGTCATTAAGCGTGAAAAACAGTCATAAGTCGCTTTTCTCAGTGCTGTTGTAACTTCAAATGGTCACTAAATGAATGGCTGTAAGCCAAGAACTATCTGTATATTTTCCTTATGAGGGTTGTTTCACTGATTCAAATGACCATGTTATTTCCACAGTAATAAATTATCCATAATTAACATGATTAACAAATATCCCAATTCAATAAACATTTTTCCATTATTTATTTACTCCTAGGTTTTTGTAAGACCAGATATGTATGTTTTCTGTGTAATATTATGCAACATGCTTCAGTAAATTGTTTAATGTGGTTTATATTCATATTTATAGTATCCTTTATATATAGTTTATGTGTGTGTGTGTGTGTGTGTGTGTGTGTGTATGTATAAATATATATATATATATATATATATATATATATATATATATATATATATACACACATGTACATGTAAGTAACCGCAAAAACTTAAGAAAACGTATATATACATACATACATATACACATACACACACACACACACACACACATATCGGGGTTTTCAATTCAATGTGTGGAGTGTGAAGGGTTTGTGTTTATTTTCATGGTCATGATGTGCACTGAAGATGGTGTTTGATTTCTTTGTACGAGGTGCAATGACAATAAAGTAAACTAAATATTCATATGTTTTCTATATTACAATACACTGCAATACTGGCCAACTGGCCATTAAAACCATGTGTGAAAACTTGTCAGAATTTTAACAATTCCACAACTGGGGCATAGTTTCCATCACAGCAAAGCTGAAACCATTCTACATGATCCATAGTTGTTAGAAAGAAAGCAATACAGGCAGAACAATATAATCTGAACAGTGTTCTATTCTGGAAGTTCATAAACGCAAATTGCTAAAACAGAGACAATGAGCAACAAACAAGATGTTGAAAATGCTGGGACAAATGTATGGATGATGGTATGTTATATAATTTATATAAGTATACCTGAAAATGTGAAGAATATTCTGCTTCTAATTATCTTAGCACAATTAACATTATGGACTGTCAAAAGTATTCAGACCTGAGGAACAAATGCAGTGTCTGGCAGGCAAGAAAGAACTTGATTTGTAAGAACCCTGCTCAGTAGATTTGGAATGCAAACTAAAATGCAACTTGACATGTCTTTTGTTCCTGCCTCTTTCAGAAAATCTCCTGTAAATGTTTCCCATGTACCTTTAAGTTCACCATTTGAGCATATAACAAAAAATTAATGAGGTGAAGGATCGATTTTTTAAGTAGCAGAGACTAAAGTCTTAGCCAAAGGAATAATGAATAGATGACAGTGGCTGTTCTTCATTCACTATCGTTATTACAATGTTTTAACCACATATTAATTTCAGAGTAGTTTTACCTTGGGCAAATGTATCAAGACCTATATGTTAATCTGATATTTATAGTGCAAATTCTTGTAAATCTGTCTACTGCTGTAAGCTTCTACCAAAATATGGGTCCACAGTCAAATAAATAATATGAATTATCTATATTATTCTGCATCAGAATGATCACTTTAACCTATTTGAATGCAATATAAACTATTTCAAGACATCACATTTTATATTAAGATAAATAAAAAATTAACTATTTTTTACGGTACAAGAATTAGTGGCCCAATATTCCTAAATAATCACATCAACAGAGTCCTGTTACTGTCCAGTATCTTCTTTATCTCTTTCTGCTTTAAGACAAAGCATCAGGTAATCTCTAGTCAAACATGCTTTTCCACCAATAGCAGTTTCAAAGAGGCAAAACTAAAATACCCTAAAGCAGTAAATATATGGAATAAATATTCTAGAGAATCACATGTCTTATTTGGTTAAACTAGCAAGCTTTGTGTTTATATCAGCAGCAGAAATCTCTAACATAAGTTTCTGAATTTTTATCCTGACAAATAGCTAAGTCCAAAAATTGTGGGATTTTATGTGAACAGAGATCTTACATAATATTATATATTATCAACTTGAGCATGAATTTTTATGAGTCATCTTTCTTATTACTCAGACCCAAAATTAACTGTGCCTTAGTTCCATCTGGAGGACAACTAGTATGTAGGCGAATCATTTTCTATAGGTTATGACGTCAATTTCCCCTTAAATACCAATCAAATATCATTCATGTGTTAACTGCTGAAATATAGAATGTAGTGTTATACTTATTAAAAGTAGTTTTTTAGTAGTTTTTTTTTGAGTGCAGTTTTCAGTGAGTAAAATGTACTTCTAAAATTTTATCTCTCATATTAGCCACAAATGAATTAAGCCACTGAGACCAGTTACTTTATCTATTCATTAATATTAATGTATATTAGAAAGTTTCATGTTCTGCTAATCTACATGGAAACAATAATTTTTCCCTCTTGCTCCTAAACCTTTAACTTAAATACTAAGTTGCCAATTCTATCCTTTTCATTATAATTCCCAATTAAGTATCTAAAATTAATCTTCCAATTCCAATGCCAACAAAAGACCTGTTGTGTAATCAAAATAATGAATGTTTGGTACTATCCCAACATCTGGGAATTTCCATTGAAAACAAACCTTTAGTATCAATACATAAGTTAGTTGTTTACACTGGTTTTTTACATTGGAGAAAATGGAAATCTCTGAGTTATACTCTCATAATATCAAGACAAGACAGCTGGTTTGCTGTACTGTGGGGGTTAAGACAACAGGATAAAAACTAGCACACAAAGCCAGCTGGGTGACCTTGGGCAGTTCTCTCTCAGCCCTGAGAAGCAGATAAGGACTACCCACGTCTGAAAAATCTTGGCAAGAAAACTAATTCAGGAATTAAAAACTGTCTCAAAGGCGCACACATTAAAAGAAAGAAAGGAAAACAACTCATTATGAAGAATCATTTTCCCTATACTTGGTTTCTAAAATGGATGGTAAAAAGGTCCAGAATCAGGCAAATGGCATATTTATTTCTTCGAAATCTATCCCACCTTCCTCCAAGAGCTCATAGTGACACACACTGCACTTCCTACGCTAATTTTCTTTACAAGTCAGCAAGGTAAATTAGGCTGAAACAAATTGACTGTCCGAAGACTCAGCGATTCCCTCAGGCAAGCATGGACTGTAGTCCAGCCTCTTAAAAACTAGACAGTGATAGGTGGCAATTATTGTATCACAAGCTTGATCAAAACTGTTTGCTGCTTTTATTTCTTGTCATATATTAATTAGCTGCAGAGTCATTCCAGGTAAGAGGTCTGTGGAACACACCAAATTTATTAAGAACCATAATAAAAATATCTGAATGTACTGCATTCAGTTTTGGTTGCCATGATATAAAAAAGATGTTGAGACTCTAGAAAGAGTGCAGAGAAGAGCAACAAAGGTGATTAGGGGACTGGAGGCTAAAACATATGAAGAACGGTTGCAGGAACTGGATATGTCTAGTCTTAATGAAAAGAAGGACTAGAGGAGACATGAGAGCAGTGTTCCAGTATCTCAGGGGCTGCCACAAAAAAGAGGGAGTCAAGCTCTTGGGTGGGAACTAATCAAGGAGAGAAGCAACCTAGATCTAAGGAGAAATTTCCTGATAGAACAATTATAACCAGTGGAACAACTTGCCTCCAGAAGTTGTGAATGTTCCAACACTGGAAGTATTTAAAAAGATGTTGCATAACCATTTCCATAGGATTTCCTACCTAGGCAGGGGGTTGGATTAGAAGACCTTCAAGGTACCTTCCAACTGTTATTCTATTTCTGATACTATGCTTATCATTGTGTATCCAAAAGCTCAACCCTGTTGACAATTTACTAATTTACTATGTTCATACTATGTTCATACTATGTTCATCTCTTCCATGGAATTTCACTACAAACTCACAAACTAGGATATCCTGCATTTGCAATACTTTTTATTTTTATATTTATTCTTCTGATGTGTTTGTTTCATACTCTAAACAGAACAGCTACATTATGGCAGTTTGATCATTATCAATAGTTCACCTGCACGAGAGAAACTACATCCTTTAACAATTTTGTGGCATGTAGTTGTTTTATTTAAACTTGCCTTTGGGTTGTGTCTCAGAGATCTTGTGAGGAGAAACATTTTGCACCTTTCAAGTTTTGTAGCATCGATGCTAAGGAATAACCTTTACATCACTTTTAAAACTTAGAAAGGGCTCAAGATAATTTTTTTCCCCCTCAACCTATTTTTTTTCACCAGATAATGGAAGGAAAGACGCGTCAAACGCTATCCTACAACTAGAACATGTTCGCAACAGGGAATTGGGGGGGGGGGGGAGAAAAGGATCATCAATCGTTCCCACAACGAGACATTAATTTCTACTGGTAGAATTTGACCAACAGATAGGATCTCAAAGATGGCACCCCAAACTAAACTCCGCAGCACGTGTGGGACCAGCTTTACTAGCGCGTGGTCGCTTTTCAGATTTTCAAAACCGTTCCCCGAGACACGGACGGAATTTGCAGGTCGCCGTTGCTTCTCTTAGCAATCCGACACGCGTCGCTGGTTCAAAGAAGAGCAAATCCAGAGCTCCAAGTCGCGTTCTTTCCCATCATGCACTCCGGGGCCGGGGAAAGAGGTTGGTGGCGGGTGGGGGGAGGAGGAAGGAAGAGACGAAGCAGCAACAGCTTCGTTTTCCCGCGAATTCAGTTCAAAGGAAGAGCGAGGGGGAGGGGAAAAGGGAAGCTCCCGGCGGTGAAGCGCGCGGTCCAACCAAACTCTTGCAGAATCATTCTGCCGTCATGGCTGGGCGGGATCTCCGTCGGCCAATAAAGCGGGACGGCGCCATCGCGGGAGCCAGTAGGAAGGCGGCGGAGGGGGCGGGAGCGGCGGTGGCGCCGCCGTCGGGTTTGGCTGGGCAGAGAGGGCGCTTGAGGAGAAACCGAGCGGGGCTACTCCGAAAGAGTTGAAGCGCTTCCACTTCCTCCTCGCCACCTCACCTTCGCGAGCGCTCCTGCGCCCTTTTCCCCTCTCGCGGTCGGTCCGCACCTGCCGTCCGGCTCCCGCCCCGCAGGAAAAAAGGCCTCATGGCTCCTCAAAAGCACGGCGGTGGTGGTGGTGGAGGAGGAGGCAGCGGCGGGAGTAACGCGGGGCCCAGCTCAGGTGCTCCGAGCGGAGGGGGAGGCGCCGCCGCCGCTGCCACCGCCACGGGCGGAGGCGCCGGCGGGAGCTTCGGCGGCTTCACCTCAGCCGCAGCGCCGGGCGGCAAATCCGGCGGTGCTGTTGGAGGCGGCGGCGGTGGAGGCGGCGGCGGCGGCAGTTATTCCGGCGGCGGCGGGGGTTCGTCGGCATCTTCCGCGGCGGCCGGTTCGGCGGCGGCCCTGCCTCCGGTGAAAAAACCGAAGATGGAGCAGATCCAGGCTGACCACGAGCTCTTCCTTCAGGCCTTCGAGAGTGAGCGTGGGCTCTGGTGGGGGGTGGCTGGGAAGGGATGAAGGGCCACGGCAACCGCCGCTTTCTCCCCCACCCCCGCCGCCCCAAGTTGCGGCGCGGGAGCGGGGGGCAAGGCGGGCTGGGGGGCAGCCGCGGCTTTTGGGTCCCCGCGACCCATCGGGCGGGAGTCCCCGAGGTGCTTTTCCAAGAGGCGACTGGACTTGTTTGCCTTTTGGAGAAGCACCTTTGGGGAACAACGGCGGCGACCAGGATGTTTGGAGAGACTCCGTGGACCTTTGGGCGGGAGGTGGTTGCTGGAGGAAAAAACTGCTGCGGCTTCTGGGTCTGGCTTGTCAGTCCGGGAGATCTCTTTAGGGGAAACTCGTGCCTTGCTAATCATTTTCGTTAACGAGCCAGCGGCACGCACGCACGCCCACTCCGGGAGCCTTTCGGGAGCCGTGGGATTGCGCACCGCGGTGTAGAGTTGCCTTTCGGGTCGCCCTCTTTCTCTCTCGAAGGGATGGGGATGGAGCTGAGGGGTTGCTGTATGGACGATACTTGTGTTGTTTCCAGTATCGTCTTCCTGCCCTCGAGAATTCCTTAAGAAATATAGGTGTCTTTGTACAGTAAATAGATTTAACGTACTAAATGCGGCCCCAACAGTTCGTTTGTAACGAACTGTGTAACGCTTGTGCTCTAATTAAGGTGATAGACTAGTGCATGAGAAGTGGATTGCTGAGGTTGATCCACACTCTTGGACTAAACAAACAAAAAAAAGAGTAACTTGTTAAAGAGCATTGTAACATGTTAAATAGATGGGTGAGTATCCAGTGTATGATACCTTATAACATTGACATATAGTAGCCAAAATACGGGAAGATTGGTTTTTTTACTTGACTGGTTTTTAGACCTAAACAATTCTAACTATTTAACAAAACAATTAACAGCTTTGATTAATTTGTAAATAATACATTAGGTGATTTGTGCAAACTAGGCTACCATACTGCTATGCATAATGTTATCTATAAACACAGCTTGATTTTTGAAAAGTTTTAAAATACTTAAAATTATTGTTAGAATCTTCGTTCATTATGCTCCTTACTTGGCTCCTCTAGCTGTTGTACCACAGGTTCCAATATACAAGGTTGTGTATGCTCCATTTCCATATAAATGTTACTAGTGTATGTTAAGATCCCTGACTGTCTGCTGTACAGTAGGATATTTACCAACTGAGGTATCTTTCTGTGACCTGTCCCAAAGTTTGTTCCAAAAGGCAACTTGGTAGGTTTTTGGTTTTTTTTTTAAGTTTCACTTCTCATCACAGAACTTAGAATTGGACGAGAAGCGAAGTTTTGGGAGGAAAAAAAAACACCAAGAAAACCCAGTTGCCTCTTTTGGGGTTAAAAAATACCTTTGGGAAAATCATGACATTGGATGATTGAGAATCTCCACAGACTTTCTGTGATCTCTGCAACAAAGTGATGTTAATATTTATTAGGTTACCATTTTAAAATGCCTATTCATCTCATATTTGAAATCTATATGAACGCAGGTTTGATATGTGTGAGAATGTTTTATGTATGACTTTGCAGTGCTTGTACAAAAGCTAGTGAAGTCTCAGATTAGCACCTTTGAGTAAAGAATATTTCATTTTTTTCCTCACAGAACCCACACAAATATATAGATTTCTACGTACCCGCAATATTATAGCTGTGAGTAACTATTAATCTTTGTCTTTAATTTCATAGATTCTCTCATGTCAGCATTGAATTGATTTTTTTCCCGTTTTCTGTTGCAGCCAATATTCTTGCATAGAACTCTCACTTATATGTCTCACAGAAACTCCCGAACAAATATTAAAAGGTAACTTAAGCAGTAATTAAAACAATGGCTTTGTTTTCCAATAAGTGACAAAATAGTATATGTGTCCATGTGTCTTGTCTATAACTGCCATTGAAGCTGAAACTAATTTTTTCTGATCTACATAATGAGATGAACTTGATACAGGTATTTCATGTCAAGGAAGCTTGACATTTATTGCTTGTTTGATGTGCCCATATTTAATGTGATAGTTTTGGGAATTTTGTCTCTGTGATTTATTTATAAATTAATACAATTCCAGTAATCAAGACAGGTAATTCAAAATGCTTGCTGAATAACAAAAATATGCATTGATTATTTTTTGCTATTTATAACACTAGTTTTCTGCTGTTTTATTGTGGCTGATTTTTAAACATCTTAAGGTTTATCTGGCTATTTTAAAGTAAGCATTTCTAACATTTGTTTTTTAGTGGGTTTAATTTTCTTTAGATTCTTTGTAGTATCATATTAGTAAGAAGCTATAGATATTTTGTAACTTACATAGCATTAATGATGCAGTGCCATTTAAATAATATAAGGTAACATGTTAGGCAATGATGAAAAAGATGCAGGGATGTAATGTAAGAAGACACAGTCTGAGCTAATGGGATATATTTAGTAGGGGAAAAGCTACAGTGTGAATTCTTCAAACGTGTAATGGACAGGTATCAGTAATTAAAACTATTTCCGGCAATTTAAAATTAATACTTTCACACTGTTGTGACTGGACAAAATCATGTAGGAACATTGGAGCATGACTTAATGGCTGCTGGTGCAAGGTAGTAGATAAAGTTTTAAGTATGATTAATTCTGAGGTATTTTTTGGATTAATTTCTAATATTCAGCGTAACTGAAACTTTGTTAATGACTGCTGCTGTTGGATTGTAATAGAAAGAAAATGTGTGACTTTAATTTTTCTTCTGAATCTTTGTTTTCATACTTAGAGATTAATTTCTTGGAATATTTTCCCCAATATTGAGACTGAGTCCATTTATTTTATTTAGCCATGATTTTTTTGTTTTGAATTTGTGCCATATGTGATGTATAGATTAATATAATTATCAGTTTTGAAAGTATTTAAAAAGCATGACTAATGAGTGTTGATATATATAAAGTCTGTATCCAGCTTGTACTGCTGTAATGCAGTTATTTCACTCTGCTTCAAAAGTGCATAATGATTAATATACCTCTCCTATTGTGTGGTATACTCTGAAAGTATTTGTTAGGGAGAATCATAAATTATTTCAATCCAAGGGTCTCTATTCTGGTTTAAAAGATATTTTAAGTAATTATTTGACCTACAAGCAATCAAATCAAAGATGCTAGATAGTGAAGCTATTATAAATTTTAAAACTTTATTAAATTATTTTTAATATAATAAAAGACAAATGAAAACAGAAAAAGAAGTGCAGGAACAAAAAGAAAATAAAGGAATATACAAATGACTTCTGAACTTCTTCTCAAAAGATAGTTACAATATTGTCTCTCCCCCCCCTTTTAAATGATATACAAATCCCTTCAGCTCTTCATTTTATCCAAGTCCACTTTAATCTTCAAATCCATGAATCATTTCATTTCTTCCAGCAAAAAATCCATATAAGGTTTCCAATCTTTCAAAAAGGCTTTTTTTCCTCTGATCAAACAAATCAGCTTTGCCATTCCTGCGAATTCTGACATTTTCACACTTTCCTTCTCCACTTTGCGGATTTCATTATTTTTTTATTGTTCTTCATATAATGAATGATCTTGCTATAGTTACCATATACAAAATCAGTCTACCTTAAATCTTTTATAATTCACTGTCCATAAGTCCCAATAAAATGTTTCATAATCCAGAAAAGTTGACACCATAGGTAGTCTGCTGAATTTTTGCAAGCTATTTATTGACATACTCTTTAAAAGTGTTTTTAAATAGCTATGGGAGATATAACACAAAATTCAATAAACATCTGTATTGAAAATGATTAGTTTAATTAGCCATGTTCTTTTAAAATAAAATATTCATAAATGATTTTTTTGTCCTGTAAATTATGGTATTTTTATTCTGTCAAGTAAATGTAAGATGATGCTTCATGATTAATGAATTACTACAAAGTGGTTATTACAAAAATAAAATTAAAAGACTCTCACTTAAATAAAACTTTGTAAATGACAAATAGAAATGAACTTTCCCGATAGGAAAGTATTATAAATTTTGAACACTGTAGTTAGAAGATCAATTCAATTTACTTTAAATAGCAGAGAAACGTAAGGTCTTGCTTAACTCATAGAATGGGTTTTGATAAGATTTCAGTACTTTTTGATTCTACCTTTTAGGATTTAAATCAGCCTAGAAATTTGCAAGCGCTGTATAACAAATGAAAAAGAGATGATCTCTTGGCTTCTGCTGGAACATACCATTCTAGTTTTTGGAGTTCTTGCACAATAGCCTATTATAGTGATCTAACCTGATCATGACCAAAATATGTCAGATGACTGTATGACTCCTGCTATAGCTTCCTTATATATGTGAAAGAATCCTTATCTTAGCTTTTTCCTGAATGCTTAATCTAGAGCCCATGTCCAGGCTATAAATGTTTAGCTGAAATATATTCTCATGCAGAATAAATTATTTCCAGATTCCTTGCCCAAAATTCTACCTTATGTGAAATATATCTTAATTAATACTCAGTTATTCCTAAGCATTAGTTTAGCCTTCCATTATTGTGCTTCGATCAAAGAACACTACATGAAATATATTCAGGTATTCAAATAATTGTGGTACCTGATCTAGCTGTTAGAATTATGTCATCTAGGAATTTGTTCTAGTTAACAGTATGGGAGGCCAAATTGATCACATAAATCAAAGGCTACCTTTAAAGAGATACTATATCTGTTGCAAAGCAGTACATTCTAGACCTGCTTCAGACCCAAATAATAGTGGGTTTGGTGTTTTTCCAAGTCAGTTGATTTTTGATATGAACAAAATTGAGTAAGATGTTTTCTAAAGCTGTTTCCAACAATTTTAATACTATCGGAATCTCAGTTTCAAATATACATTTTCCACTGTAACTTACTTTGAGTGGTTTTATAATCAGTATGCAAAAAAGGAAATATATGAGGATATTCTGCCACAAAACTATACATTCATATTTAGATTGTACAAGTTTACTCTGGATTCTCTTCAGATAGTATAAATTTGTCATCTTTTTATATGTTTAGATGTATTTGTAGAAAAAAAAAAGAACCTTAGTATTACTCAAGACCAGCTGTAAAATGTGTGCTATTGATCAAAGTGGATGTGAACAATTGTACTAATGAACTAGACACTGAGAATCTTCTATCCAATTTATTTTCCTTTGGCTAGGCTGTAAGCAGCTTTTGAATAGATACAGTGTAATCAAAGTAAAACTAATTCCTAGACCTGGATCAGGACATAGATCGGAAACCATAACTTGTAGGTAGTCTGATTCAGACAGTCTGCCACCATCTGACTATACAAAGCTAACTAAGGTAACTAAGCTTGGCAGCTGAGTTTGACTACTGGTAGAGACGATTGTTTCTACATGCTGTAGAAAGCTGAAAGCTCTCCCCATACTATGATTCCCCAAAACTCATGTTCTTGAGTAGATTTCTCAGTGGATCTGTGCAGTTCAGAGGCAAGACTATATTGCTAGTTTTCACACTATGCAGGATAGTTGCTTGAAGGGATTGTCAAAGGAACCACTACTTAATTCTACCATTTCTAAATCAAGCTCTTCTTACCCAGAACATAAAGCCAGGATTAACTATTCTGTTCACATAATTGTAATAATGAATTCTTCAGCAACTTCTGATGTGCATCATTCAAATTCCTCAAGACAGTGTAAGGTAGATTGACCTCCATGAGCCAGAAGAAGAGAAGGATGATTATGTACTATCTTAACCTTACTTGTCTTTTCTCTTTGTTTTTTAATCTATGGTTTCTATTTTTATGTGTGTTAAAAGAATTGCAAACTGTGTTGGGAGGGCATTAGATCATGCAAAGGCAGTTGCTGTTTTTCAACAATAAAGCCTGTTCTCCATTTTCTCAGATAATAATGACCTATCGTCTCTCTGCATGAAACACATTCAGAACTAGCAATCAAAAAGCAGTTTACAGATCTATAGCAGCAGCCTAAGACATAAAAAGACAGTGACTAAGAAAGGCTAAAATTTCCCAAGTGTTTCAAAAATGCCAGTAAGCTCAGATATAATTTTATAAGTATCAAGCAATATATAAGTATTTTTAAAAGATTTAAGCAATAACATAACAGTAGCTCTATGTGAAACTCATAACATTCAGCAGCAAAGCTATATTAAACTTTAAGGGGCAAATAATTTTCACAACTGCATCTCAAAACAGTGGCCACAGTATGATATATTAATATTTTTTAATATCCTGTGCATGATAATGAAAAATGTTTTAGAAGGGTGAAAAATCTTTGATTTAATGTCATCAGTTCTGATAAAGAAGATATGAAATGTTGCCACTTTGTTGCTGGGGATTTTCTGAATATAAGGAGGCTGCTTGGAGCATTTTCTACTCCTTTTCAGTATTATTGCCTTGTGTAAATATTTTCAAAATCAAATACTGCTTCTATTGGTTTTCAATAGAAAACCAATAGAAGCTTGATTATATCATTTATAGAACAAAGTTAATAGAAATAGTAAAACCTGAAAGGAGGTTACAGCGATGCTTTCTATGTTGGTCCATTATTTTATAGATGAGCCAATGTTTCTCCGTTTTTGGTGACTCAGCATTGGCATCAGTCTCCCAAATAATGTAGCATGGGGTCCAGGAATTTTCCTGTGGTAATTAATGCTAAGATTAATGGATTATGTTGCCTACCTAAGGAAGTATAGCTATCTGTAGTTATTCATAGCTACTTCAAAATTGGGCGGGGGGGGAGGTGGGGGGCATGTTGGATGAATCAAAAATGGGAAGGATAGGTAGGTAACTTGACATAATGGCCTCAATGCAAAAGTGAATTTCAGTTGTAACTTTAGCTATGTTCAGAGTGATCTCTAACTTTGGGTTAAAACCTTTTAAATATTATGTAGCGATATTATCATAGCAATATTTTAATTGCATTCAACAAATAATATATTAAAAAATCTAAAATAATAGGAATTGCTGGGATGCTCCTCATAAATTCAGTATGTTTGGTGGGCGGGGGGGCGGGGGCGGGGGCAGCCCAAAACTTGGTTCCTGAAGGATGGTGTTTTTTTGGAAGAAAATTTTTATGCAACAAAATTGCATAAAATACATAATGGAAATCAGTGCAATTTCAAAAGCCAACTTCTATTGCAGGAAAACTTTCAGAGTAGACGGGATGCTGACGAAAGTAGAGAAAACAAAGGGAGAACACGACTTGCAAAGGTAACATTTGTTTTATCAACCAGTGTGTTTCAGTAGCAATGTTTCAGCCATGATGAATACATGATAGATTAAATAATGTGTCAATAAAATTTATTCAGAAATGGAAGTGAAAAATGTGATGTAGGTGAAGATAATTTGCATCTGCTTCTCCCATAATAAAATATCCATAAATTAATTCTGTTAAAAAGATGTGTGTGTTTTGTACTTTGATAGTGTATTGTCCCAGTTAACACTGATAAATAATGTTGTATTTGCAGAAGGAGACTTCTGTAGACATTTATTTTTGGGTAGTATATAGGCTGATCCACTGATTGATTTTTTTTTTTGAAATTTCATTGATTTCCATTATGTAGTTCAATTTCCACTTACTATGCATTGTACTATGGATTGGGATCAGTATTACATATGTTATATTGCATATGAGGATATACTTCTCTAATTTTTTTTTTGCTGCTGATCATTAATTGCTACAACACCTTACGAACAAGTTACTAGAGCCAATAAATATGCTAGGAAGTTTTCTAAAATTGACCATAAATTGACTAGCATATGGTTTTGTGACAAATCGGTTTTCTTTTTTATGCAAGCTGATTGTTCAACTTAATGTAAAGCCCCAAACTCACTTAAAATTTAAATCCAAGTATTACTACTCTTTCTGCATTATCCTTAAATTGTGAGTTAATTTGTGAGAAGGCTGCTAAATCAAAAAGTAATGCGATTGTGTCTGCTTTTGGTTATTAGACACGTTTATGGAGGCTACATTGTTTTTCTAAAAATGTGTATTTTAATCATACGTTTCGAGGAAATGGGACTCTCCTGCTAAAACTAGCGTTGTCCATAGATGCCCAGGTGATAACAATTATAGCTGTTTTTTAGTTTATGTTTATCTCGCACTATTTGTATCTGTTCCTCAAAAAGACAAACCTGAGAATGATAATAACAAGTCTCAGTTACATCACACCTAGATGTCTGCTATGTGCTCTTTTTGGCTACCTTTAAACTATGTTCAAAAATATTGTGACATTGCAGTTAAAACATTCAGCAGCGTCAGCTGATTTCTGGAACCAGTTCAAAGTGCTACTTTATTACCCCCAGTGCATTGACATAGTTTTGGACTTCTATATTTCAAAAAGTGTGATCCTGCTGAAACAATACAGTATTTGAAAAATTCTTATATAATTAGAAATTCAGTTTATTGGAACTGGAGAAGGAATCTGTTGAGTGGCCTATTTATCTTTCAGAAATTGGTCTGACTTCTCTGGGTTTTTTGACACAGCATGAATTATTTTTTTAGGAAGGCACTACGTTTTAGTGATTGAGATAGATAGGTATACACTGCTATGACATTTGCTGTTTCTTTTAAGGAATTGTATTTCCTTCAATGATGTCTTTATACATTTTTTTTAATTTAGGTATCAGGTTTATAAAGGTGGTTCTTGCTTAATGATGCTAATGGGATTGGAAAGTCTGTTATTCAGCAATATTGTCATAATTAAAAAAAAAATGTGACTGTGCTGCTTAGTAGGGCAGTTCCAGCAGCCCCAGTTGTCATTGTTAAGCAAGGGCCTCATGTAACTATAACCTCAGACTTCCTGCTGGCTTCCCTATTTACTTTGCGGGAAAATGATCACTGAAGAAGTGGTTGTGAAATAAACACCACCTGTTGTATATATTTTTATTAGCTTTTATTTAATTGTTTTAGAAATGTGAATTTACTTCAAATGAAATCATTTCTTTATGTAATGAAAAAATATGGCAAATGAAGGATAGGCTATCAGGGCTGTACAAAACTATAATAATTATGAAAATTGCTTCTATTCTGGGAAATTTATTTCCCAAGAATGCCTAAATCATTGCTTTCTAGTGAGTAAAAAATATGTGGGAATGAGCCATGTACTTTTACACACAGAGTATGTTTTCAGACTTTGCTTATATGCAGATTAGATTACATTAAAGCTCAGCAGTAAGTTGTTTTGAATTCTAAGACAAAAAGATACTCCATTATATGCAGAGGTACAAACATAGATTTGTCTTTAATTTCTCAAGCCAAATGCATCTCTTCTTAGGGCTGTAAATTGTTTTTCTTATGAAATACACCATTTTATTTTCCATGAACCTGCTGCTAGTTCATTTTTGGCGGGGATGACATAGGCTCATAACATACACATTTTAAAAATCATGTAAAACAAAATCCTTCAAGTGAAGAATTGCTTAATTAACTTATGACCCTAATGGCTTTTGTTGATGAGTTCATTTGTTTTTAGGAACTGATGTTAGTTTCCTATTTGTCCTTCTGAAATAAAATTTTCGACCATTTCCCTTCATAGGAAATTACAGATTGTTATATGTTTTAAAGTATAAACATCCATCAAAATGTCAAAGTACTAAGATGTTAAATTTGTACATTTTAGATGCCAGTGATAAATTAAACAATTAATCTTGTAATTAAACAAGATATTTATCAGATTGGTTAAAATGGCTCTTGACAGTGATTTTATCCTGAGATCACCAACATTGGTATTATAGTGTGCGTGAAAGGGTCAAGCTTTGATGAATACTATAAGGAAAGAAAAACTAATTGTGTAGTAATTGCTGACAATGCTTTTCTCTCAGTAAACAAGGCTTTCAATCATTAATACTTTATATCTAGGAAGTAGTATATATTTCTTTTAGAAAGAAATGAAAGCAAACATAATAAATCATATAATTAGTAGCCAATTTAAAAGTCTGCATTATTAAAATTTCTTTGTAGTGCATTCTTATTAGTATACAACATAGTCATATTAATGCTAGGGTACAATTACTTCCACCATATAACTTTCATATAATTACTGCCGAACTCGTCACCTGTTTTTACAAGATGTACCATCTCATTGAATGCTTTGAAGTTGACTCCCCTCTCTTGGTTTTGTACTTGTTAAGGGTCATTTGATTTCAGCAGGTTGTTGAAGCTAATGTTTTGATTAGGATACTATTATTGATTCTGTCTTCTTATTCAGCGACTTTACTATTGTATGGTCTTTACAAAACTGAATTTTAAAACATTGTGAGATACCTTGAGTGATGATTCACATAACTAGAATTGTTTATAAATATTTTAACAAAGTAAATTTATGACATTGTTCTTTCAAATTGACTCTATTTAAAAACTAAACCATTTAGGCATATAATGAAAGAAAAAGAGGTTCAGAAATTTTGACTTAATTTTTTTGGAGCGTCCTGCTCAATTAATGACATCAGATATATTACAGTGTAACTCGTCATCCCCATCCTATTGTTATAGTGCCAGCTTAGTGAATGAGTCTTCCAGGTCTTGTCTTGTTTGGTGGAGGCCTTTAAATATTAAAATGAACACTTTGAATTGGACCCAGAGTACTTTTGGCATATATGAAGTAAATACAGGTCATAATTAGTAAAATATACACAGCTCAAAAAAATAAAGGGAACGCAAAAATAAGACATCCTAGATCTGAATGAATGAAATACTCTTATTAAATACTTTGTTCATTACATAGTTGAATGTGCTGACAACAAAATCACACAAAAATTATCAATGGAAATCAAATTTAGCAACCCATGGAGGTCTGGATTTGGAGTTAACACTCAAAATGAAAGTGGAAAAAAACACTACAGGCTGATCCAACTTTGATGTAATGTTCTTAAAACAAGTCAAAATGAGGCTAAGTAGTGTGTGGCCTCCATGTGCCTGTATGACCTCCCTACAATGCCTGAGCATGCTCCTGATGAGGTGGCAGATGGTCTCCTGAGGGATTTCCGCCCACACCTGGACTAAAGCATCCCCCAACTCCTGGACAGTCTGTGGTGCAATGTGGCATTGGTGGATGGAGCGAGACATGAGGTCCCAGATGTGCTCAATTGGATTCAGGTCTGGGGAACGGGTGGGCCAGTCCATAGCATCAATGCCTTCGTCTTGCAGGAACTGCTGACACACTCCCAGCCACATGAGGTCTAGCGTTGTGCATTAGGAGGAAGCCAGGGCAAACCACACCAGCATATGGTCTCACAAGGGGTCTGAGGATCTCATCTCGGTACCTAATGGCAGTCAGGCTACCTCTGGCGAGCACATGGAGGGCTGTGCGGCCCCCTAAAGAAATGCCATCCCACACCATTACTGACCCACTGCCAAACCGGTCATGCTGGAGGATGTTGCAGGGAAGTAGAATGTTCTCCATGGCGTCTCCAGACCCTGTCACGTATGTCACATGTGCTCAGTGTGAACCTGCTTTCATCTGTGAAGAGCACAGGGCACCAGTGGTGAATTTGCCAATCTTGGTGTTCTCTGGCAAATGCCAAACGACCTGCACAGTGTTGGGCTGTAAGCAGAACCACCACCTGTGGACATCGGGCCCTCATACCACCCTCATGGAGTCTGTTTCTGACCGTTTGAGCAGCCACATACACATTTGTGGCCCACTGGAGGTCATTTTGCAGGGCTCTGGCAGTGCTCCTCCTGTCCCTCCTTGCACAACGGCGGAGGTAGCAGTCCTGATGCTGGGTTGTTGCCCTCCTATGGCCTCCACATCTCCTGATGTACTGGCCTGTCTCCTGGTAGTGCCTCCATGCTCTGGACACTGTGCTGACAGACACAGCAAACCTTCTTGCCACAGCTCGCATTGATGTGCCATCCTGTGTGGATTGTAGACTCTGTCTCATGCTACCACTAGAGTGAAAGCACCACCAGCATTCAAAAGTGACCAAGCCATCAGCCAGAAAGCATAGGAACTGAGAAGTGGTCTGTGGTCACCACCTGCAGAGCCACTCCTTTATTGGGGATGTCTTGCTAACTGCCTATGCTTTCTACCTCTTGTCTATTCCATTTGCAGAACAGCATGTAAAATTGATTGTCAATCAGTGTTGCTACCTAAGTGGACAGTTTGATTTCACAGAAGTATGATTGACTTGGAGTTACATTGTGTTGTTTAAGTGTTCCCTTTATTTTTTTGAGCAGTGTACTTTCAAGCATGAGAAATTCTTAATTTAAGCATTCTAATGTAGAGTACAATATTAATCCAGACAATTCGGGAATTAAAGACTTAATGCTAGGTTAGTTTGTGTAATGTAAGGAAGTGCCAACTGCAGCTAACCAAGCATATCTGAAACAGTAATTAAAACTAGATTCTAGAAGAAGAAAAGTACAGTTTCATTCAGAACTATCTGTACATCTAATCTCAACTACTTGAAATGCCCAGTTAATAATATAAGTTATATTAGCAAAGGAGCCAAAATGATTACTTATAACACTTGCTGTATTTCATGTAAGTAGTTGTATAGTGGTACATGTGTTATTTGTAAATGTGGTTTTAGTGGATAAAATGTAAAAATTTTATGTTTGCATAAACTATTTAAATAAAGACTTTAAAAATGTCACATCTTCAAATCAGTAAATTTTTATTTTCTTAATTTAGCTTGTCTGCTCATCTACATCTCACCTTTACTGGTTTCTTCCATAAAAATGGTAAGTAGTTTTTCTCTTTTCCCATTGCGCTGTTCTCTCAATTGACAAATGTCATTTGTTGTAGAATTGGGAAATAAAACTAAGACAATAAAAATACTATTGTGTTCTGCAAAGTATGAGTTATATCCAGTCTGTCAGACAAATTAATTGGCTTTAAGGCTTGAAGTTAATCGCAATCTTAATGATTTTATTTCTATGTATTAGTGTGGAGTACTAAACATTTGTTATAGTTCTCAACTTATAATCATCCATTTAGTGACCATTCATAGTTACAACGGCACTATGAAAGGCTTATGACCTATTTTTACACTTACGACTATTGCAGCTTCCCCATGGTCACATGATCAAAATTCAGGCACTTGACAATTGGCATTTATGATGGTTGCAGCGTCCCGGGGTTGTGTGATCACCATTTGTAACCTTCCCAGATTGCTTCTGACAAGTAAAGTCAATGGGGGGAAGCAAGATTCACTTAACAAACGCATGAATCACTTGGCAGTTTAAGTGGGTCGTTTAACAATTGTGGCAGAAAAATTTATAAAATTTGGCACAACTTATTTACTGTCTTGTTTAACAATGGAAATTTGGGGCTCTTTTGTGGTAAGTTAAAGCCTACCTGTACCCAGGATTGAAACTGAGCTTCAAGAAGAATGTTGTGTGCTATGGTATTTCTCTAAATCTAAAGCTCCTGGGCCTTTGTGTTTCAACTGTATTTAGTTGGTGAGTATTGTAGATTTTATTGGACATTGTTTCAGTATTTTAAAATATAAACTTGTATCATTTCTGAGTAATGGCAGCTCCATTTACAGGTAATAAATGGATGTTTTTGAATTTGAAAAAGGTCCGGCTTTTGCAGCTAAGGTGGTTAAAAATAACATGCTTTTTTGTCGAGCTTAAATATAGAATGTATGCTAATGGACATCATTAGACAAATGCTTTTCTGTTTGCATAATTCTGCATTTTTTAACAATGTGTCTTGAGAAATTCCTCTGCAAAAAAAATAGCAGCTACATTAGGCAATTCTTACTGATATGAGAGCCTTCTATTAGGGATGGGTGGGCATTTCTAAGACATCCAACAAAATATCTTATTGTAAATATACCTTGGCTATGCAGAATTCAATTCTTAATCTTTTCAGGATTTTAATGATTTCTCTTTTTATATTGACTGTTTAGATAAGCCATTGCAAAATTCAGAAAATGAACAAAGTTCTGTAACTCTGGAAGTATTACTTGTAAAAGTTTGCCATAAAAAACGAAAAGTAAGTACTAGAAAGTGAATGTTAAAATAACAGAAAAAATAGAAAAGACGTGTGCAAAAGTTGTAGATGGTAAAGGAAGAGTGTGTTATTAAACCTAGGCTGTTTCTTATGAGAAACTGTAAATTATCTAAATAAGTAGTTTGTTTGCTTTGTCAAGTTTCTCTTTCGCTGTTGTTTTATTCGTATCTCTCATTTAAGGGCTGGGTTTTTTCACGTTTTACTGCCAGATAAAATAGTATGTTCTAATTAGGTCTTACTTTCTTCACTTTATTTACTTGAATTCTAAGGAGAGGGAACATTTTGCCTCAAACTCTTTAGTTTAATATACAATGTAAAGACTTAATTTAAAAGCTTAATATTTTTTAACGGATGGCTTTTCCTCTTTGTTGGTTTTTAAAAAAATGTAGCTTAAGATTTTTACAAAAAAATTAAAAACTGCTTGCTTTGCAAGCCGAATAGTGAGTCTTAAAAAGTGCCAACAAAAGACCAAGAGTGAGAGAAAGTTCAAAACCTCCTTGTTAGTCCTTGTGCCTCTTTAGACCCCTCGGCACATTGGAAAAGGGTTGTTAGAAACTGCCACCTAATTTTTTTTAACACTGGTAGAATGATGAGAGTCGATGAGCAACTAAGTGGATATATGATAATCTTCACTAGATTCTCTATCTTTGGGCTTGGAAGGAATGTGAAGAAGACATTCTGACTAAACTGAAAGAACATAGTATTCTACTTTTTAAAGTTAATTAGAATTTCAGCAAGATTATTATGTAACAGAATTTCAGGCATAGTGTTACAACTTTAGAAAGGTATAATTAAGTTAGGAAAATATTTTGTTAAAAATTTTAGTTAAACCTAAATTATGAAATGTGTGAACTTGGTAACTTTATTTTGGTCATTGATATTTTGTAAATGATGTAAAACCTGTCAATGGATCATAGTTTAGGCTCAGGTGCTGTTCTACAAATCAGCAGTTTCTTTCTCCTTTTTATCTTGAATATTGTGAATACACTGCCAGTCCTTGTTCTGCTTAGAAACATGAAATGTTAATATAGTTCAAGGTCAGAATGCAAAAAGAATCTAGATGGCAGGAGTCTCTTTTTAGCTAAAATGGAAATATATTTTCTGATAGAATAAAAGATAGGGCTGTATTGCTGATTAGTGTTTGACATAATGTAGATTTAGTCCTCAGGCTTCCATATAAAACTTGTTCGTTTGATTGTCTATTACAGTGTATTTTAGATGGAGTGTATTGCTATAATAATAAATAATTAATAAATCTTCTGAAAATGTTGGAAAAATTACAAAATGAGCTAACTCAAATTAGGTGATATAAAAATAATGATCTTTAGAGTCTGTAAAGATGTTTTCATTTTTGTATGTGAGCTGACCAATGTTAACCACAAAAAATATTGTCCAAAGTATGATTCTTCCTGTCTGGTTCAAATATTTAGAGACAGAAGAGAAGGAAAATGTAAGCCTTTTTGATAATAGCCTCCACTCTCTGGAATTGCCACTGGAGGTACTGTCCAGTACACCCTGTCCTTTTGGAAGGTCCTGAAAAACAATCTTTCTTTGGCCCACAGTGGGTTGTTCCAGAACACCATCTAGTTATTCCTTTATATTAATGTGGATTGGAGCTGCTGTGCACCACTCAGATTGTGTATTGGGGCACTATATAAAATCCCGTTCAATAAATAAATTAAGTAGTCCTGGGTTCTGCTCTGTTGTGTTCAGCAAATCATATCTTTGTTTGCAGGATGTTAGTTGTCCCATAAGACAAGTACCTACAGGGAAAAAGCAGGTACCTTTGAATCCAGACACCAACCAAATAAAGCCAGGCAACTTTCCATCATTGGCGGTTTCCAGCAATGAGTTTGAACCCAGTAACAGCCACATGGTGAAGTCTTATTCATTATTATTCAGAGTAACTCGCCCAGGAAGAAGAGAATTTAATGGGATGATAAATGGTGAAACAAATGAAAATATTGGTAAGAGTGTAGTCTGTTTCATTTTCACTTGAAATAAAAAGATGGAGCCAGTTCTTGAATGTGTAGGCATTCATTGCATAATATTTTATGCACACCTTTTATCTGCCTAGGTTCAGTTTTGTCTCAGCACCATGTGTCCTTGCGTAAGGTTTTCTTTTTCAGGAAGGATTGTAAAAGATTCTCACATCACTTTATTCCTATCTTTCATTTTTCAAAGGAGCCTAAATTGGCTAATATTTGAGAAATGAAACACCTTGAATAAAAGAAGGATCAGCCCAAACAAGACTACAAATTTTCAAGTTCCATTTTCTTTTAACATAGCTTGAAGTTGGATCTCCTGTCATCATCCAAAGAGCCTATGTTAGCAGAATGCAAATTGAATCTACTTTTATGCATCTGGTACATTAGTACCCTTTATCTAGAGCATATGCAATTGAGAACAGTGGATTTTTTAAATAAAATCTTATTGTGCATATTAAATCTTTGCTGCCTAGAAAGGATTTCTATACCAAAGAAGGGGTATGGTTTTAATTTTTTCATTGCTTTCTATTTTTACTATTTATCTGTAAACAGCTGTTTATGAGCAAATTCAAATAAATAAATCTCAACTACACAAATAGTGAATTATATTAGTTAATATGTATGTTTATATAGTAACTGTATTTAATTACAGATGTTAATGAAGAGCTTCCAGCTCGAAGAAAACGAAATTCTTCCAACCGTGAAGATGGGGAAAAGACCTTTGTAGCACAAATGACTGTATTTGATAAAAATAGGTAATGTGCTCTTAAAAAGGAGTTTTTTCCTGACATATTAGCCTTTTAAATGTGGATTTTATTTTAACTTAAGAGTTCTGTATGAAATTTAATTTTAATACCTTTAAAATAGGGTCCTTTACTGGACTTAAAGGGTTATCTTTTTGTCAGAATTCTGTTAACCACAATTAACAATGGTAGCTATGGCAACTAAATAGACTGAAAAGTAGTTATATCTGCAAAAGATATGTTAAAACTGTGTATTATTTTAGGACCACACAAAGCATATGTATAGTATATTTTGAAATGCCACATTTTTTCTGTTTTTTAAACAATAAGAATTAATCCAAATGGACCAAACATGAGAAGTAAATGTATGGTTGTACGGGTGGGAAGAAGCAAGAAAAGTCTGAACATGGGTTCAGTCATTGGGAGCAAATTTAAAAAGCAGACAAAGCTTGTTAGAAGAGATAATAGAAGGAATAATATTATATATAGATAGTCAACAACTTACAACCATGAGCCACGGTGGTGCAGTGGTTCAAATGCAATACTGAAGGCTACTTCTGCTGACTGCCACCTGACTGCAATTTGGTAGTTCGAATCTCACCAGGCTCAAGGTTGACTCAGCCCTCCATCCTTCTGAGGTTGGTAAAATGAGGACTCAGATTTTTGGGGGCAATAGGCTGACTCTGTAAACTGCTTAGAGAGGGCTGGAAAGCACTGTGAAGCAGTATATAAGTCTTAAGTGCTATTGCTATTCATTTAGTTACTGTTCTAAGTTACAATGGTACTGAAAAAAAAATCCCCCATTGACTTTGCTTCCAACAAAGCAAAGTCAATGGAGCAAGGCAGATTTGCTTAATGATTGTATCGTTCACTTAACAACTGTGGCAAAAAGTTTGTAAAATGGGCCAAAACTCACTTAACAACTGTCCTGGCCTCAGTTGTGGTCATAAGTTGAAAACTATCTATATTTGACAATCCTAAAATAGATCAAGAATCCTTTATACCAGGGTCGCCAACTCAGGGAACACTAAATCCATAATTTTAAATCCCACAGACCACTAATATGAATTTTTTAAAAAGATAAATAGCATTTAGTGCAATATAAAAAATGCAAGTAATTTTTCTGCAAACCACCAAAATTTTCTCATGGACCACCAGTGGTCTGCGGACCACCGGTTGGTGACTGCTGCTTTACGCTATTGGGACCCAGCCTCTTTTTATTAAACCAAGTCATAAGTCAGTCCAGAATACATAGTTAACATAGCAGGGATCAATGTACTAAAGAATCAGCATTTTTTTTCTTTTAAAGTAGAAGGTTATTTTATATAAACCACCTTCACAGACAAAGGGCATATGGCATACAGTTAACATCTCTAGCACTAAATCTTTAAAAAAATGTTAATGATATTTCTGATAAAGAAATTTTGCCAGTCTGAAAAAGACCAATCACTTGTAAAGGAAAATGCCAATTAATATTTCAGAATACTATATTTCTTCCAAATAACATAGAAATATAGTTAACAGTTGAATTATAATACAGTAGTATAATTATGAATTCCTTAACAGATTTTAGTTTTGGAAATAGTTGAATGATTTTGTTCACATTAGCGTCATAGTTTTTAATCCTTTACCCTAATATGTATGTTTTGACATTTTAACTTTTTGTATCTTTTTCTTATTCCAATTATATTGTTTATTACCTTTCCACGTTAAGAAATTTGTATTTATTTGACAACATTAAAGCGGGTAATTCAGAGATAATGAAGAAACCCCATAAAATTCATAAAAATTAAACCAACTAATTAAATATTGAATAATATTTTTTGTAACAGACGGTTGCAGCTTCTTGATGGAGAATATGAAGTAGCCATGCAAGAAATGGAAGAATGTCCGATCAGCAAGAAAAGAGCAACATGGGAAACAATACTTGATGGGAAGGTAAGAACCACTATGTCACCAGAACTCCTCAAAAGTTGCATAGAGTTGATGAACTTCCTTAGCTTCTGATATTAGTGACTTTTGAAATTTTAGTAATAGGGCAATTGAATAGAAGGGAAAAGAACAATTTAGTTCTGTAATACAGCAATGTTTCAAATGAAATATTTTGAAATAAATACTTCTTTAGAGGAATACGCTACATCAGGTTTGCTGTTCAGATGACTAATCATTAACTGGTGTGTTGGGATCAAATTTGAAATGTCTTCTGACTGATAGTGAACAGAAAAGGGGGAATTAAAATTTACAAATTGACACATGAGAACATAATTAGATGTAAAATATGATATGTTCTCACTATAAATCTTTGCAGTACACAAACCATTCCACCGTCCCACTATTGCAGTGAAGCTTACTTGGCTCTTAACAATAGTTTAAACAATTATCTTTTCTCAATATTATTTTTGTATGAATGACTTGTTCCATTTCACCTTATGAAACACTCCTTTAAAAAATTCTTTAAAAACACTCTTTTTTATTTCAGAGGCTTCCACCATTTGAAACATTTTCTCAGGGACCAACACTTCAGTTTACACTTCGATGGACAGGAGAAACAAATGATAAACCTACCACTCCTATAGCTAAGCCCCTTTCAACACGGAATTCAGAGAGTCTCCCTCAAGAAAATAAGTCAAGTTCTGTTAAACCTACACAGACCATAGGTAGGTGAATATTTTAAACAGAAATACTAGTTAAGTTGTGCTGCTTGCTTGCTGTAGATCCCCCTTCCTTTGCCAATTTTTAAAACTCTTTTATTTCAAAGTAAACGTAAAATATTATATAAGACATATTGAGATTAAACTAAAAGTGATAAGTAAGTAGAAAATAAATGAAAAAGAAAAATATATAAAAGTGGTTTCTGATCTTTACAGCAGTTTTAAATATGCACATTTATGTTATCCTCTCTCTATAAGGTTATGTAATGGCTCCCTTCCACATTATATCCTTTCTATCCATAAAATTCAAAAATCACACAAGTTAATCTTTTTTATTTGTTCATTTTCAGCAAAAAGTCCATACAGTGGAACCTTGAGTCACGAACATGTCTGTTCACGACCAAAAATTTGGGAAAATGGTTGTTTCTGGCCACGAACAGATCCTTGGGCGTCACCACAGGCGTGGTGATTTCCCCTTCTGTGCATGCGCAGAATTGTAGATGCATGTGCAATTAGTCTCGCTTTTGTTCGTGACCAAATCAGGTTGCAATTGAAGTCCTGGAACAGATTACAGTCTGTGACCTGAGGTTTCACTGTACAGTTTCCAATCACTATCAAATGTAGTCTTTTCCCTACTCAAGTCAACGTTGCCATCTCTGTGAACTCTATCATCTATAATTCTATCAAATTCATCAACCATTCCTTCACTGTAGATATTCCAGATTTTTTTCCTTCACAGTCTAGCTGGAATCATGGGAGTTGCCATCAAAATACTGACCAGGATGAACCCTTCTTAGATTTGTAGCCTAAAGAAAATCAGCTAGGTGCTGATATTTGTTGTCTTAATTAAAGCATCTCTTTGTGAAATAAATAATTTAACTAAATTTCTCAGTTACTGATTGCTATAATTGGCATATGTAGCAAAAATGGCCTTCAAAAGACTTCAGTCTTGTACATTGTATTAAGACTATATAGTCATTGACTATTCAGGTTCTATTTCAGCTGTGAAGGAATCTTTGCCATCAGATCTACAAACAAGAAAAGAAAGAGATGTTACAAATGAGCCTCGCCAGAAATTGAGAATATTTTATCAGGTATTGACTATCAAATATTTCTGTTTGTTACAGGTCATTGGTTTATTTTATCTGTCTATTAGAGTTTATTATACCTTTGTTACTTTATAAATAACTCAAGGCAGCAAATATACCTAATACTCCTTCCTCCCCCTAATTTCTCCACAAACATCACACTGTGAGATGTATTGGGCTGAGAGAAAGTGACCAGCCCAAAGTCACCTAGCCAGCTTTGATGCCTAAGGTGGGACTGGAACTCACTGCCTCTTGATTTTTAGTCTGGTGCTTTAACCACTAGGCAAAACGGCTTATAATAATTTCCCTGTTTTTTTTGAAAGAAGGAGCTAGCTATCACTTGATTTTTTTGTAGAAATATGCACTGATTCATAAAATGCATACTAAAAAGAGAATGAATTGCAATGTAGGTTTTTTTTTCTAAACAAACTCATGGTAACGTCTCTTTTTTTAGTTTCTTTATAATAACAACACAAGGCAACAGACTGAAGCTAGAGATGATTTGCATTGCCCATGGTGCACGTTGAACTGTCGCAAACTTTACAGCTTACTTAAACATCTCAAGCTTTGCCACAGCCGTTTTATTTTCAATTATGTGGTAAGTATTCTAGTAAAATCACTTTGGGTTTAATATTTTATTTCCACTGGTGTTGTCTTAGGGAAAGAGTATTCTATTATAGAAAGCTACATTGTAAATTTCTAGATGGAGCCCACTTACTTCTAGATGGAGTAAGTGAACAATTATTTTTTCCAATGCTACTCAGCAATATTAATTACAACAGTGAAAAATATACATTACGTGCTGTCATCCTTCTTAATGTACCCAGTAACTCAGAATAAACGGATAGTGACTAAAAGTTGGTTTGGACTCTTTGTGCAGCAAGATTTGGAAAACTCATTCTTTTATTTATTGCAGTATCATCCAAAAGGTGCTAGGATAGATGTTTCTATCAATGAGTGTTATGATGGCTCCTATGCAGGAAACCCTCAGGATATTCATCGTCAGCCTGGGTTTGCCTTCAGTCGTAATGGACCAGTCAAGCGAACTCCAATAACACATATCCTTGTATGCAGGTCAGTAGAAAATGGAGTTCGTCTGCAGATGTATATGAGTAAAAAGCACATCTGTGATGCTCTCGTCACATTAGGGAAAGAAACTGTGATATTATGAGAGCTTACTGTTGTGATATGTTGGTGTTTTTAAATGAACTTTACAACAATAATTGATAATCTGGATATATTGCTGCCAGGAAACAACTACCAGGTTTCTAGGCTTCGGTCCTCAAGTGGTTTTTGTAGGGTTGCTGTGCTGTTCAGATGTTCCAATACCTGGTTGAAAACATTAACACTTCATTTTTCAGACCAAAGCGTACAAAAGCCAGCATGTCAGAATTTCTTGAATCTGAAGATGGAGAAGTAGAACAGCAAAGAACATATAGCAGTGGCCATAATCGATTATACTTTCACAGTGATACTTGTCTACCTCTACGC
The DNA here is from genome assembly GCF_049901715.1 of Pseudonaja textilis. NCBI lineage: Eukaryota > Metazoa > Chordata > Lepidosauria > Squamata > Elapidae > Pseudonaja > Pseudonaja textilis. The sequence continues at coordinate 122,531,145 of NC_141991.1, read as the reverse complement.
CCACAAGAAATGGAAGTTGATAGTGAAGATGAAAAAGATCCTGAATGGCTACGGGAGAAAACTATAACGGTAACTTTGTCTGTATCACAGAAGACTGTGATAACTCCTGTTAATTTGCTGGTATTATTAGTAGATGAAGGTGGTACAATTGCTGGTGTAAATAGCAAGGAGCTGGATTATGTACAGAACACAAAATTTTTATTCTCGATCAGATTCTGAAATGTTTCTTCTATATTAATTTAATTACTATGGAAGGAAATAATATAATGTAGGGAAGAGAACCTTTCACGTTAAGGTTGGATGCTGGTCATAAGATTTCCATAGTTTACAGGTAGGTGCTCATAGATGGCAAATATAGTTAGGTATTTGATACAAAATGAGGCCATATTTATTTTTCCAATCTTACAATATCAGGGTTTTTTTTCTCTAGCAAGGGCCCAGAGAATCCATTTATATTGTCCAATTGTCAAATTTTATATAGGTGTATATTTCAAGAGAATGGTATCATTTGAAATTTTTAGCTTTTGTCGCACTGTCTTGATTATATAGTCCACTATTTTCTCCGAAAACTTGCTATGTGTAGGACATTGTAAAAGCACATGTTTTAAAGAAACATTATTATTACATTTCCAATAAAATGCTGTCTTAAACTTTTTGTGTAAACATAATGAGAGTCCAATAAATTCTAAATATTTTTTGTTGCATAAGTCAGGGGTCCCCAACACCCAATCCGTGGACCAGCATCAGTTTGCAGCATGCCAGAAACCAGTCCGCATAAACAAGTTGAGCCCCATTTGTGGGATGCAAGCAGCACACAAAATCACAGCCCCTCCAGTCCGCAGACAAACCTCTCCGGTCCCTGAATCCCAAAAGGTTGAGGGCTGCTGACTTAAGTCATAATTTCAGGTCCACTGACACTCTTGCTATAGAATTAAGACACTTTTTAATTGTCTAGGCAATATAGGAACCCAATTATTTATTAATTATTTATTCTGCTTGTTTCTTGGCATCTGCATATCTCACTGATTTATTGATAACAAATACCTATAAAAACCAATACTAGTAGTAGTTTATGTATTTTATTTTATTTTAAAGGATTTAACTGATGGCTCTAGTATCACAGAAGCCAAAAATACTGTTGATCCAAATAGTATTGTTAAAAATGTAACTATTGCTAATGAGTGACATCTGATAGATGTTATATATCTTTTAACACAGCATATGTTAAAAATTCATCTTTATCATCTGTCAATTGGTTCAAAGTCAAAATATCTCCCCTTCCATCCAATTTTTCTATGTTACATCTTCTTCCCCAATTTTTAAAGTTGTGTTTCCCATAAAATCAATTTAGCATGAGAAAAAGAGTCTTTTTTATTAGGTATTACATTCTATAATTTTCTGATGGAATTGTTCCCAGAGATGCTAGAGTTCTTAATACTTAGACCCTAATATTGCTCATCCAAACAAGTGTTGTGGCATCCTCGTTAATACTTCCTTTGCTTTAACTAACTTTCAACTATTGTCTTACTGCAGCAAATTGAAGAATTTTCTGATGTTAATGAAGGAGAAAAAGAAGTCATGAAATTATGGAATCTACATGTTATGAAACATGGGTATGCTATTTTTAATCTAAAATGGATGAGAACAAGAAGTACAGATGAAAAATTATTCACTTTAAAGTCAAATTTTAAAAAATATTAAATATTTTGCTATTCTTATTTTAATGTACTGAGAATTTTTTAAAAATTAAAAAGTTGGAAATTGTGGCAGTATGAGCAAGAATGGTATTTCTAAGCAAAAGAGCATTCCAAGCAATCCAAATTTTGTTGTTTTCAGTGGTGAGCCCAACTAAGTAGTAATAATTTATTTTATTGTTTATATTAACAGATTTATTGCTGACAATCAAATGAATCATGCCTGTATGCTGTTTGTAGAAAATTATGGACACAAAATTATTAAGAAGAACTTGTGTCGGAATTTTATGCTTCATCTAGTCAGCATGCATGACTTTAATCTTATAAGCATTATGTCAATAGACAAAGCTGTTACTAAGCTCCGAGAAATGCAACAGAAATTAGAAAAAGGAGAGTCCATTACAGCCACAGCATCTGAGGAGTTTACAGAAGAACAGATGGGTGCAACTAATGGCTATTGCGATGCTAATTCTAGGGAACGGTCTTCAGAAATAGATACTACATCTTGTATGACAAAACAGAATAGAAAACAGAAGATCTGAAGAGAGGAGACCAGCCGACAAAAAAAAATGAAGCGAGATTCTAAGATTCATGAACTCTATAAGGAATTTAATAAGACACAGATTTTTAACAGGCACTGCTGGAAACGAAGGATTTCATCACAGTGTTGATACAGTTCCTATTGAAATAATTACGCAAGTGCAACATGTATATCAGTTCTAGTGATGTAATGACAATACTCAAAGTTTGAGCATGAAGAGCAATACAATTTTTGGAAATTTTAATTATGAGATGTACTGAATTTACATAACTTAAGTATATGTAAACCAGTTTTTATATAAAGATTTTTGCATCAGTAATGGCTGACTTTCCTACCATGGAGTTAAAAATGAGAAGAGAGTGGAACAGTTTATAATTTGTACTTAAAAAGTTCTGTTTCCTTTTTGTAGAAAATAATGTATCATTTAAATTTGATCTTTTTGTTTTTATTCTATCAAATTAGAAGGCTGCAGTTTTTAAATACCTTTTTAAGCATTCAAGTGTAATATTGCACTTCTATAATGTCCATTTAGGGGGGAAATTGCTTTATCTATTGCAAACACAGGGATATACTATATTAATTGTGCCAGTAGCCTAAAAGAATTTGTTGATATCATCTGGTATATGAGATCAGACTATTTAGGGCAGATGAAGATGACGATATGCTGCTTTAACACTTTCAGGTTATGGTGGGAACTTCTGCCTATATTTGCATGTATACAGACTACAGAATCAAAGCACAGTTAACCTGGGACTTTTAGATGCTACTTTTAAGGGGGGAAATACACTGTAAAATTGATCCAGAAAATGTGTTGCACTTCTTTTGCAAGTATTCCGTGATGTATTGCATTAATACAGATGCTAACTAAAAGTCTGGTGCAGTCTTGCACTGCTCTTAACACATTAAAGCATATGTTTACAGATTTTCTTTTTTTCCAATGGAAAGTAGCTTCACTACTGGTACAGTATCAGCACCAAGGGTTTGTTCCAGCAAGCACTGTGGTTGAGTGACATCACCTCATTTTTTAAAAAAAATTCTTATAGTTCATTTTTCATATTCCTTATTTATAAAGGATCAGTTATGTAAATACAATTTAACATTTGTTTTTATTTCATTCCATCATCGTAAGGAGGCAGTTCCCTGTTTTGGATTTTGGCTTTGGAATAGGTGGGGAAGAAGCTTCCTAATGGAGATTTTCAAAACTTTATAAAAACTGTAAATACTGACTTTGGTCCCTAAAGGTGTGTTTAACTGTGAGACTATTTAACTAATGGTGTGGATGTGATTTGTCATCCAGTATTAAATTCTTAGTCACAGATTTGTGTCAATAGCAAAGAGGGAGACTACAGTTTTCATTAGATGTCTTTTGTCTGCTCTGAGTTGTAGCAAACTCTAATTACACCTCTGAATAGCCGGCAAGCATTTCTCTTGGGCTTTAATTTGCTAAAGCTGTGCACATATGTAAAGAAATATTTTAGGAGAGACATAGATGTAGAGTTATTGCTTATGTCACTTAAGCAGTCACGCTACGCTCTCAATGCTTAAAAGGAGGCTAGCATTCTTTGCACAAAAAGTTGATGACCCCCCAGAATAGTAATCAAATTACTTCTGTCAAGTAAACTTTGTATGTCATGTCCATTTATAATAAAAGCTGAGAATCCCTTTGTTTCTATTTATAATAAAGATGGATTTTCTATATGTACTCTTAATGAGACTTTGAAGAAATCATGTAAACTGGATGAACATTTGAATGGTACAGTAGATAAAGACAATTGTTTAATGAACCTTTTGTTTTTACATTAAATGTTTATTTGAAATTGAATTTTGTACATAAAGTTCAATATGTAAAATCTGTGAAGGTGTCGTGTTGAATCTTTTCATATATATGCCATGGTAAATTCAGAACCAGGAAAATTTAGTTGGGGGGCGGGGGGAATGTAGTATTTGCATTTGGACTAATTGTGATCTTTAATAGGGCTTGAAATGGGCTTTTTCTGCCTGCATTCTGGATATAATACTTTAAAAAAAGATTTACAGTTAAAGTAAACGTAATCAAGATAAAACATACCAATAGTATCTCAAAGTCTGATGCTATGATTGTCTATGAAAGGATCAGAAATGGTCAATTTTCAGACAGGCAACAAAACATTATTTTCTTTTCCTGTCTGCCAATCAGTAAAATACATAAAGCAATTATTTTTCACAACATTAACATCAAGTAGAAATATTTTAGAAAATTCAGATGGTTAAAAACATACTTCCAAATGTATGTCTCTGATCTATACAAATTCAACCAGGGCCGTAACTGCAGCCTTTCTAATCTTCAACTTGGGTCACAATAGGGATCCAAACTTCTATTCCCTCGCTAAGCGATATGGTCATTGAATCGCATCAATTTTTTGTCATTTTTTTTTACCAAGATCATTAAGTAAATCCAGCTTCCTCCATTGACTTTGTCAGGTGCCCCTGGGGAGATTCAAATAGCAATCATGTGACTGTGTATGCTGGTTGACTGCCCAAATTTTGATCAGGTGACCATAGGGACACTGCAGTAGTTTTAAATGTGAGGACCAGTTACAAGTCACTTTTTCAGTGCCATTTGCTTTTGAACAGTTATTAGATGGTTTTAAGTCGAGGACCACCTGTTTTTCAATTTTTTCTAATGGGAATTCAGCAAATAGTTCTAGCATTTTATTTCAGCTGCTATTAGTATTGTGCTGAATTCAAGGCATAAAATGTAATTGCTTAAAAACTTAATATGTGGCCTGCTCAATTGTTCATGCTTCATCCTCCTCTACCTTAGCTACATATAAGGTCCTTTCATCATTTAGCTAACTGTTTCTTGAAGTTGTTCATACTGAAAATCAATTGCAGTAATATCTAATAGCTTGGCAGGAGCCAGAGTGAGGACGGGAGCTTACATCTGTTGTGTGGCACTCAGGTTTCGAATTTGAGCTGCCAGCTTCCCAGCCGACAAGATCAGCGCCTTAACCTCTGAACCAACCCCTTGCCCTAATTTAAGGAGGGGTGATCAGCTATTTCTAGGAGCAATTTTTCTGTGTGAGATATAAATTGGCAGATATGTATACCTCTGTTCATACATTTACTAAACTCTCTTATGTTCCATTATGAGCTGATGCAATGTTCAGCACCACGTTTCTGGGGAATAAAACTGCTAAGCCCTGAAGGCTTATTCTGTATATTGCTAATTGCTACACTGGTATCTTGTTTTGGTACTAAAGGCAATGAACATTTTCAAAATTGAGCTAAGTTACTTCCCAAAAGCAACTTCTTCAGTATTCAAACTTTGAATAAAATAAGTAAATAATTCTGATTATTTAAATTTTTCTTTTAAAACTTTTAATAGGATGGCAGGTGTCTACTGAGCTTCCATTGAAAGCAAGACTTACAATGTTGAAGAATGGCTCCTAATTTTCTGTACCTGAAGTTTCAATCAGACACTTTCAAAGAATTTGGGTCTTCGCAGAACAGAAACAAAAGCTCATTTTGTTGCTGTATTGACTCATTACCAAAAATGCTAAAAACATCAGATTTATTCTGTATCCCATCTTACAACTTTTGAGTCTCGTCTCTGTTCATGTGTACAACTGCTTCAAAATTCCTGGAAATGAGGGCCATGACACCATCAAAAGGTACTGTAGGCTTTTACAAATAATAGATTAAATTTAGAACTAAATTTTCCTGCAAAGAAACCTTTCCTTAGCTTTAAGCAACTGTTTTATCTTCTATTTGCTTTCATCTCCTGTTGTATCTCTGAAGATCAACACAGAAAAGACTCAAAGGTATTTTTTCATTTTAAAGGCAGCTGGACTTTCTGTTTTAAATCAGAAAATCCATTTGCCTTTAAAATAAAAGCACCATTGATGCAACCCTGACCAGGATGAATGAGAACCTCCAGAGAAAAGATTTCACCACAACTAGGTGGGGTACAATAAAGTCAAATCTTTATTAAAAAGTCATGATACAAAGTATCTTGAGGTAAATACATACAAGTGCATACAAAACATAATTCCGCGCTAGCTTTGCCTCCAAGTATTGCCACCTCATATGAATAATGCTGTCTGATTTTTCAGAATTCTTATGGCTCTAAAATACTGATTCAATTCCTTCTGAAAATTTTTGCTGCTCATATCAGGTTCAAGGTAAGCTTTTGAATAACTTTCCTATTTTATAGCTTTAAAAAAACAGACTTTACCCTCTCAAGAGATATAATCTCTCTATTTCCTCTTTCTCCTCCATCCCCAACTGCAGCAAGTCAGTCTTTCCTGGTGAAACAAATTTCTATTTCTATAGCAAAAAAAAACTTTTACAAAAGTTTCAGAAATGGGAAAAAAATTCCTTATTAACTCAGCATCTGCATGCCTTCCTCATACAAGACAGAGGTCTGTGGTATATTCAAAAACTCTATCCAAGGGAAGGATAAGAACTACAATCCAGACATCTGGATAGCATCCGGCTGTTTTAAAATTTGATTTACATTTTTTTGGTCTTCTAAAAGTAGAACATTTGGATTAAGTCTTCAGATATAAAGAAGTTACTTATTTAGTAAAGGCATTTTGTATGGTATACATGGGATTGCAAATGTCCTGTGGCAATCCTTCAAGAAGAGGAAACTGCATACATACATGTCTGAATACCTTTGCAAATTCTGATTTATATGTAGCATTCTAAAAAGAAGGGGGAACTTTCTACCTACTATTATATAATGAACATACAAAGCTAAAGGTGAACTAAAGTATCTCATTCGTTTTTTTTTGTACCAGTTTTGTTTTATGTCAGATACATTTTCACAGAGATCAATAATGAGAGGTAAAAAGTATATGGATGATCTGGTTTGCATTTGACATTACTAAAAGAGGAATGTTAATACATTAATATCCTTCCCCAGTCTATATTCACATGAACATCAGGCAAGTGATGATTTATCTGATTACAAGAGAAGAATTTTGGTTTGGCTTGATTTTAAACCGGGGAGGGGCAGAGATAGGATTCTATAATCCTTAAATCCTGGCTTCTTAGAGAATATCTTGAGATCGGGAGGGGGAGGGGGAAACTAACCATCTTTATTTAGATTCTGCTCCACAGAATATCCCATTAGCCTTCCCCCAAATCCTTCCTCCAGATATATTGAAACTTCAATCCCATAATTCTGATAACCAACAGGAAATGAAGTGAAATATATCTAGAAAACATCAGATTGCAACAGACCATGAGATAAGGTTACATATTCCTGAACCAAAAGACCTACTACCCCATTAATCAAATATTAATACTGGTTGACAGCTTTTATTTTGGGATCAAACCAGAGTAACTCGTAGCTGGCAATCCCACCGTATAAAAAAGGAAGGGAGGAATTTTGCTCTTCTTTTTATCAGCTGTTTTTTTCTTTGCTTACTTTTCACACGGGGTTATGGCAGCTAAGGACTCCAGCAAAAGCCTCTGGCCCCGGGAACGAAGACTTAAAAGTTTAAGAAGGAAACTGGTTGCAAATCTTACTTAATAGGGATACCCCTGCTGCAAGGAAACAGCTGCCAAGAATGGAAGATGGGCATGCAGGCAATTTAATCATACAAAGGAGGGATCCCCAAAAGAGGGATTTTACTTGCCCAAGTCAAAACAGCAAAATGGTGATTAACTGCAGAGGCTGAGAGCAAGAATGCTTTAGCTGTTGCTCTCTGCTTAAAGTTAGTACCTGGCTCATCTGCTAACTTGGTTACGTCAACCAAATTCTAAAAAGCATGACAAGAGATCTCTACAATGCATTCTTTTCTATATGGTACCTCCTTGTTTGCAAGTTGGCTTGCATACCCTGTTGGCCTGACCCGTTTCTATACAATTTATCTGAACGCAAGTCTAGATAAAGGCAGGCGTGGTGAACATAATTGACTTGCTACACAAAACTCTAGGCTCCGTACAAGTTGTTCAGGAAAGGTCTAAAACATTTGCGCCCTGAATATTTTTTGGGACTGTGTGATATTATCTTGAAAAAGGCATAAGTTGTAGAAGGCACTGCAATGAGTGCAGAGGAGCGGGAAAATCCTGCTGAAGAGACAAATGCCATGAATGAAATTTTCTCTGTCACATGTGCAATATTGTTCAACAGAAGCATCAAATTAAGGCACATCGGTATCGCTCGCCAAAACGAACAGCTCGGCTCAGATTTCTTCTGCAGTAAATAGCAAGGCACTGAAGGAAGAGGATAATGTAGAGGCCAAAAAGCCTTATTGCCCAGTGGACAGAAAACTTTTGGCAGAAACAGGTGGAAGTACAGCATTTCAGTACCAGACTCTGATGAACAGGAAAACATACATACAGTTTTGGTCCATTAACCCTGAGCCAAAGAATAACACTTAGGCAAACTTAATAAAGCATAACCAAGCCTTGATAGCAGGACCACAGTAACAGAATTATCTCTACCCTTTTCTTCCAAAACCACACTCTCTCTTGGTGATCTCCAGAGGTGGACTACAACTCCTATAATCCCTCTTTCACTAAGTCCTTGACTAGGGATTGTGGAAGATCATGTCCAGCCCCTCTGGAGAACATCCAAATGGAGAGAGCTGTTCTAAAAAAAACAATAATACTCAAAATGCATGATGTCGATAGCAAACACAACACCTCACATAAACTCTTCCAGATTACTCAGCGTTTCACCAATGTTTCAGGTGAATCCAGTAGAGAAGACAGAGTTCAAGTAATGTTCATCTTACAGAAAAGTGGCCTCAAGCAGCTCACTGAACCAACCGCGGTATATACCAAAGACACACAGATTTAACAGCCTGGATGAGCAAATAATTGTGTCATTGGAGTCCAAACCCTTTGAATGACGACACTGGAAAACAACTACTATTTCTCCGTCTAAGAGTTAGAACACCAAAACTTTCCAGCCGGGATACAAGAAGGAGCATCCAAAATACAGAGTGCCACAGCATTGATCAAGTACCCAGTCAAAGACTACTTCCCTGTTGTTGGAACTAATTGTCACTCTGAGTTTGAAGTTCCCCCCATTATTATTGCAAGAGCCTAAATTCACAGATTCCATGTCGAAGGTTACAGCTGATCCTGAAGTCACTGCAGGTAACTGGTTCGTCATCTCTTTTCCGTTAACAAAAACAGCTCCTGCAATAGATAAGAAATGCTGGTGAACCTACCCGGTCACAAAAGAGTTTTTTTTTTTTCAATTTCCCATGGAAATCAAGTAACTTCTGAGCTTCCTGAATTCACCATCTGTAATGATTTGCAACACGCTTGATGGATACCTTATTAAATTACATTCCTGTCACTAGAGACCCTAAGTTGGCTTGCTTGCAAAACAAAGGGGCATTTCCAATTTCATTATCCCCAAATATGTCTCTTCCCTTTCATATCCAACTCCCCAAATCAAAAGTGAATGGTGGAAACTGTCCTGGGGAACTAGATATAGTAGCAGAACATTCTCATTAGTTGGTCTCCTGACCAATACAGTTATTAATGGTTAAACTTCCCAAGAAAGACCATTTTATAAGAGTGCTCATTGCCTCCAAAATAGTTAGGATTCCCACACTATTCTACATAATGTCTGACACACACATCAATGATACTCATTTACCATACTGGCAGCAAGAAAAGAGGGAAAATTATTTTCTCAGTTCACAATTCTCATTTACAAGTGGTATGGCAAATGTTTTAAAATAATGTTGTAAAAGGTTGTCCAAGTTTTTGAGGTCAAGGGCTACGTTCTCTGTACAGAAGCTTAATGACACATAAAACTTAGGATTTACTGATCTTTATAATTTCCCCCCTGACAAATGAAAAGAAGGATGTATTATTATGATGTTAAGAGAAAACAAGGCCATCAAAGAAGACGAGGGTTGGACACCATCAAGGCTGACATCAGCCAGAGCATAGAAAAACTCCAAGAAATAGTGCAAGGTCAAAAGATGTGGAGATCCTTGCAAAGAGTCAGACACGACTGAATGGATAACACTGTCATCATCATTATGATAAGTACTGAAGGGGTTAGTTGTGAACCTTTGCTCTAGCCCAGTCAGGCTTTTGAAAATTAGAAGCCTGCTAGGATATGGACATCCGTGTTTTGACTGCCTCTTTCCCCAAAAGCAGTGCTTAGCAATCTTGGAAAATCACATTTATTATTTTTATCACCTATTTAGGATTCCTCCATGTCATAATACAGTCATCCTATATACAGTAGGTCTTAAAATAACAGTACTTTAGGATACAGGTGGAGATTGCAGGTCAGAAGGTGGGCCAAATCAGATCTTTTTGCAACTCACCATTGGTACTAATGCACACAGCTCTATCCCGTTGCAAAGAATCATAGTCATTCAGCCGCTCAACACAAACTCCAATACTATCTTTCCTGTCTGGCTGGCCAACTGTTTCAATTCTGTGAAGAGAAAGGGGGAAGACAGTTATATTTAGAAGAAAATGTTAATATAAAACACGTCCTTGATAAATGTGCCCTCCTTTAAATCTCACAGTCTAGGAATCTGCAATTCAGCTCTCTCCCATCTGGTGTTCCTCACATATACTGAAATCCGAATCCTACAATCCCAACCTATATCGGTCTTCAACGCTCACTACACTTACCAGCTTTGGGAAAACTAGTCTAGTAGATGAGATAGTTTCAGTTTGCCTCAATTCATCTTTCTTAAAGATGGAAAATTTCTAGGATTGGGAAAACCAACCACCCTCACGTTCTGCATAAGGAAAGGCCTTCATTGGATCAGTGGCCTCTTTAGCTAAAATGATACATTAGAGCAAGTGTTAGTGAAAATATCTGCCAGTGATGTTAGCGAACCATGCCTGATGCTCTGAACAATACAGCTAGATGAATGATCTCACCTATTATCTAGCTATTTGCCATACAGTTACTTCTTCCAGTCATATTGGGAGAAGCAACATTCTGCTTGCCAGCATTAATTAATAAGATATTTGCTGTCGTGACGCAGTTTGTTGGTTTTCCCGATAGAACTAATTATCCTGAAACCATTCCTTTGGAAAATTGTTCAGTTTTCTCTACAGGGTACCACTTTCAGACTAAACATTCCTCCACTTATTTATTTATTTATGAACAGATGTCCCACTTTTTCATTATTTAAACAAGCTCAAAGTAATTTTCATTAGTAACCAAATAAGCATTTATTGTCAGAATCTCCAGAACAGAGAATGTGTTCGGGTGCTCTTATTTATTTGATTGATTGATCGATTGATTGATTTATATTACCGTCTATTTGCCCATGGCGACTCGAGGCAGCTTACCAAATGTAAAACCATATTTAAAATAAAAAACAACAAAAACTAACAAAAAGAATCAAATAAATTAATAAAGTATAATAGAACAAAATCTGGGAAAAAATAAATTTAAGAAATCACCCCCAACTCCCACCCCACCCCCCGCCCCAACGACAGCAGATCACATGAGCCACTTGATGGGCTCCATCCTGCTCTGGGTTCCCCAGGCCCGCTGGCAGAGCCAGGTCTTCAGTGCCTTCCAGAAGAGTATTAAGAGTGGGGGCCATTCCAATCTCTGGGGGATAGATGTTCCAGAGAGAGGGAGACACCACGGAGAAGGCCCTTCTTCTGGGTCCCACCAGGTGTATCTCCCTCAGGGATGGGACCTGCCTCCCCACTCTAATGGGTTGGGTAGCTGTGACCAGCAAGAGACGGTCCCTCAGATAACCTGGTCCCAAGCCATGAAGGGCTTTAAAGGTGACAACTAGCGCCTTGAATTGCACCCGGAAGCAAATCAGCAACCAATGCAGCTCCCACAGGAGGGATGAAACATGTGCACACCGGGATCTGCACAAAACCATGTGGGCAGCTGCATTTTGCACCAACTGGAGCTTCCGGATGTTCTACAAGGGCAGCCCCATGTAGAGCGCGTTGCAATAATCAAGACGGGAAGTGACTGGGGCATGAGTGACTGTGATTAGGGACCTTTGGTCCAGGAAAGGGTGTAATTGGTGCACAACCCACAGTTGCACAAAGGCTCTCCATTATATTAATAATGGTAGCAGTCGGAAGTACCATACTAAGCAGAAATCTGCTATGTGAGAAGAAATTTCAAACAAGTTGATGTCATGGCCTGAACAGCAGAATATACACACAAGGGGAATCAGGAAGAGTTATCTTCCAAGTTTCATTTAACCATTTGGAATTTATGGTTATGACTCTGAGGATACCCTGAGACATAGTCCTTGATTTATGGCCACAATTGAGCCCAAAATTTCTATTGTTGAACAAGAGAGTTCTTAAGTGAGTTTTGCCCCATTTTAGGATCTTTCTTGCCATTGTTGTTAAGCGAACCACTACAGTTGTTAAGTTAGTAACACAACTGTTTAGTGAATCTGGCTTCCCCATTGACTTTGCTTATCAGAACGTTGCAAACAGTGGTCACATGACCCCAGGACACTGCAACCGTCATAAATACATGTCAGTTGCCTAGCATCCAAATTTTGATCACATGACTAAATTAATTGTTATAAGTGGAGGACTACCTGTATCAAGTAGCAACCATAAAATGTGAGATAATCCTGCTTGCTAAGAAAAGGAAGTAAAATGGAAAAAGGAGCGAGAGCTAGAAATTTATTGTCTTTTTTTCAACCTTACAAGGTTATGTTATCTGCCCTGTAGGAGATAAGAACCGAAAAGTAATGAACCTTTAAATGGCCTGCTTCTTCTGGCCAGTATATTTGTACAAGTGTAGGGAAGTTCCCCCTCCCCAGATTAAAATATTCTTTATTCTTAATATTAAAAAGAGGCAGGATAGAATATTTGCCCCAAAGGAGACATGGAGAAAAGGCTTAACAAAGGCTTCCTGCCATAGGAAAGCAGCCTCAAGCAGAAGCTTGAAGAGGCTGGTCTTTAGGAATGGAGATTTTGTATCCATTCAGAAAGACTGGGCCAATCTGTTCATAAGCAAAGAGACTCCAAATAAGCAATATAATTAGTCCAGCCAAAGCAGACAAGATTAGCTCAGACAAACACATTGGGATTTGCATTTCCCCTTTTGCCTGTAGAGCCAGCCACGACCCCTGCATGACCCTACAGGAATTTGGCAACAGCCATCAGAATACTGAAGGACATGTTCTTGCACAGGAACAAGCATCTCAATCACAAAGTCCCAAAGAATGTATACAAACCCACCTACTCTCGACCCCATTTTGTCAAGTGACATGCTGCTGTCACTGAAGTTTCTGGCTACCAAATAAACAGAGACCTTCTTTTCTGCAGCCTGCCCCCATTTTATTTCCAGTGTCTTTCTCCTGTACCAGATTTTCCTTCCAACACAAGGGGGGGAAAAAATCCAGGTTGATTTTACAAACCATCTCATTTATAAGAGTTTGTGTTTCAAACGAAGCAGATACAGTACATGTGCCAGCAAAAATGAAAGCACAATTATTTCAGAAACAGGGAAATGTTAAAACATCCCCCATGTTTTTAAGGAGTACAGGTCGGGCAGCAATAACTTAATTCTTCCCCTCGATTTTGAATAGACCTCAAAACAGGAACCATATTGTCCTGCTAATATTTTAGCCAGTCTTCCTTTTCTTCAGGAAGAGACTCAGCTGAAGGCTAATGTTACAAAATGGGGGAGAGGGAGGAGGAATCTCTTACATCTGGAAGCAATCCATAAGAGAAGGTTACTTGTAAAAAAAAAAAGCAAAAACTGAGATTTACAATCTCCAGTTGTTTCATCCTTAATTATACACTGCTAACTGATACATTTTTCAAAAAGACTGTTTTTAACCATGGACTTCAATATATTTTGGTGTGGAAATTTTGCATTAAGCTTGACATGTTCCCCTTTGATGCTACATTTAGTTCTTATTACAACTCTAGCTGGTAAGAACATAAGCAGTCCATTGTGAGAATAAACCTCTAGGCTAGTGTTTCATGTCCAAAAGGAGCTGATTAGATGTCTCTGGGAGGTATCCAAGCAGAGCATGAAACTAATGGTTACCAACTGTGACCCCGGCATCTTTATTAGATGGATGTCTGCAGTTCATGGAAATGCCATGTGGTTATATGGATTAACTTATGCTCCGATCCAGGAATTTCTTGCAGATACAGAAGCTCAAAATAGAATGTTTTGCAAGTTTACAAGAAAGCACAAACCCTGGATAAAACGGCAACCTAACAGCAAACCATATACTCGTATGTATACGTCTATTTGTTTATTGAAGTTAGATATTGCTTGATTCCCAGTAACACGGGTAGCTTACATAGTAGTCAGAATGGGGAAGGGAACTCCAGACATGTGTGAAGTTGAATCATGACTGAATGCAATCTCTGAAATACAGAATAGGGCACCCTATACGAGGACACATAGGCTGTCACGATCTTCTGTTCTGGCTGGAGAAAAACTCTCCCAGGAACAGCCTTTGGCTGCCAAGAATCAAGTCCAAAACGTGGTCAACAAAAACTGTAATTATAATAAGTCCAATCAAAGCAAAATGAAGTAATTGGACAAACAAGGCAGGAGCAAGAATTCCAGGCGTGAAAGCACAGCAATAACTCAACACGATTGAGAAGATGCCAGGAACACAGATAAGCAAAGACAACACAGGATATAGTCACATTTGCTCCCAGCAGTTGCCACACTCAGCATGCATTTCTTTTAAACTCTCATTCCCAGGGGTAGCTAATGAAGGGAATCAGGGCCCTTTCCTCCCCTGTAAACCACGCAGCCCACGTTGCTCTTTTCTCTGTTCCTCCCTGCCTGGGTCTTCCTCTGAACTCCCTGTCCCTTGTTCTATCTCTCCTCTGCTCTGTCCAGTCAGACTTTGCCCTCCCCCAGTTTCCTCCACAGCCAATGGAGCCACCCTCCCTGTTCGTATTCCTCCTCGGATTCAGACTCCAAAAGGGGCATGACAGCAGCTATCATTTGTGGGTTGCACAGCAATTATTTTTATACAATAGCAAATGTTAACATTTCCCGCTTGAATGTGCCTTGCCTCCCCCACCCCAGTAGGAAGTCAGAACCAATCAGCATGCATCTCCACACAACACGCAGCCCTCTGCAACCTCCCTTTTTACCCATCAATTGCTCCGCAGCATAGGTATGTGGCAATGGCTACAGACCATTGTGGCCCGTTAAACGTTTCTTTCTTATTGAAATGTCAAAGCTGTTACAAGTCGCTTCATCGTTTTGCTTGTTTATTGAGCCTTGCTACAGAATGTTCCTCCTCTTTTCAAGGTTTAGACTTCTAAATAAATAATTATTTTATTTGTGTGGATTTTCTTAGTCAGAAGAAATTATATTTCTAGAAATAAAATCAAAACATATATCAAATCAGACTCCATCAAGCTTGCACATCTTTCTTTTGGGAATTTGCATTTATAGAATATCCATGATATAAAATTAAGTAAAATCTCTTACACCCACCCACCCACACCTATTGTGCAGTACAAATAACTAGAGCTACACATGCAGAATTCAAGCAAACTCTTCTATTGTATTCTGCCTATAATACAGGAATCTCCCCAAAGATTGTCTTTCATTGGGAACAGATAGATCAGATTTCATAAGAGCTTGGAACAGGGTAGTCCTAGATCTCTTGTAGCTGCAAAATGATTGATTCCCCTTTCCTTGCCTGACTGGGCATTTCCCAACATCTATCCAGAAAAGCTTGTCTGGCAGAAACAAAGTATAGAAATCAAATCAAAACCAAAGCATCCAATATTAGTAAGTCCAATAGCTAAACACAGCCCTTCTAAATTCCAACCCAAGCTTTGAAAGACAAAATCTTAGGCTAAAAGGTTAGGAGGAGGGCAGTTTAAAGTGTTTTCCAGTTTCCAAAAGCAATTATGTCATTACAAAGGAGGTTCAATTCATTGATGGTTCTCTTCCAATAAGACCCACAATAAAAGCAACATGTCTGCCCTGCTTGTGCTTAGGTTGTGACAAAAATCTCTCTTGCCATTTTCCACAACTCTCTCGCATTGCCCTTTGATAATTTCCCCCCAATTTGGAAATGAAATGTGACCCCGTTGGCTTCCCTAGAGACTTTCTTCCCTCGGTTGAATATTGATTGTTTCTTTGCAGTTTGGCAAAGGTTATTGCTTCTCTCTTTTTCATACACACATCCTGTCAACCCCAGCACAAAAGAAGAGCAGAGCAACCCTTGAGGAGAAAGATAATCAAGTCCACAGGGAAAAGGAGGAGGAGGAGGAGAAGGAAAAAGCCCGGCCAAGGAAATCTAGAGAATTCAAGGACAGACATTCCTCTTTGCTGGAAAACAAAGTTTGGGGTGGACGAAGCCCAAGGCCAAGTAACAGAGAAAGCCAACATTTAAGACCAAAAGATAGGCCAGCTTGGAACAATCTGGCTCCCTAAACCTAAATGTCCAATAAACGAAGCCTATCTTTTTTCCACGCAGAAATAGGAAATGCACTTCACTTGAACTAGGAATGTTTTGATTTCAAGTGATTAAAGGCTCCCCAACAGTAGAAGAACCCACCTAGGAAGGGAGAAACTGGTCACCCTCCAGATGTTGCTGGGCTCCCAGTGGCTGGGTGACTGCTAGACTTGTAATTCAGCCAAAGCTGGATTTTTCTAGGTCGTTTTTTAAAGTAGAAAAATAAATTCAGTCAAGTTATCAGGTAGGTTTTTAAAGATAAGCTTTAAAAAGTCGTCCAGTTTTATGTGCCCTGGATGGAGGGCTTTGAATACCTCTAAGCCAGGAGTCTTCAAGCTTGGTAACTTTTAAGACTTATGGACTTCCAGAATTCTTCAGCCAGCCGTGCCATGCTGGCTGGTGGGGAATTGTGGGAACTGAAGTCATAAGTCTTAAAGTGGCCAAGTTTGGAGACCCCTGCTATAAAAGCAGTAGCAGCAACATGGGAAGTGATTAAAAGAGTAGGGCACCTGGTGGGAAAGACCAGGCCTATATATGGAGATTCAATTAAACTGGTTTATTGCTAAAAGTTTATGCACAAGAATCTTTCCAGCCAATGGTCTGGCCTACGGGGGTGGTGGGGGTGGTTTGGACTTAGTATTCTTATGGCTACACAGGTCTAGGCTGATTCCACTTTTCACTCTGTTCCCAGATGCCTATGGAGATTCTCAGTCGTCCAGATCATGACTGTCCCAAATGTGTGTTGTTTTTTTTCAGGGGGCAACTGGACTTTGTTTTACTAGAAGACATTTTACCTCTCATCCAAGAAGCGTCTTCAGTTCTGACTGAATGGTGGTGAACGGAAGGATTTATATTCCTTGCAGTCATGTGGTCATTAGCCCTTTTTCGGAGAGTCGTTGAGGCTACTTGGAACTTTATTTGCACCCTCAGTGTCACTTCAATCCTGTAGTCTGCAATTTTTTTTCCTGGAAATCCTTTCATACTTCTGCACCATTTAGCTATACACTGTGGGATGGACACCCTTCGAATGGGGCTACCTGTACACAATCCTTCGATGTTCATATTACAGTCTAGATTTCATTTGTTTTGAGCATTAAAAACCAGAAGTGACACCTAGCGAGTCAACCCTGAGTAACTGGAACACAGTCTAGCTCAACAAAGGAAGAGATCAAAGGAGGAGCCGCGGTGGCACAGTGGTTAGAGTGCAGTCCTGCAGGCTACTTCTGCTGACTGCCAGCTGCCAGGGGTTTGGCAGTTCGAGTCTCACCAGGCTCAAGGTTGACTCAGCCTTCCCTCCTTCCGACGTCGGTAAAATGAGGACCCAGATTGTTGGGGGCAATAGGCTGACCCTGCAAACCACTTGGAGAGGGCTGTAAAAGCACTGTGAAGTGGTATATGAGTCTAAGTGCCATCAATGCCATCAAAATTCAGTTTGGGAAGATACAACCAGGTAATTGATCGATCCATCTTTCCTTACCGGAATGTCAGCGTCTGACCACAACAATAAGTTGGAGCCTTGGAATACAGCATGCCACCCGCTTGCGAATCGTTTCGAAGGGCTATGTTCCTTCGGCTGCTCAAGCTGTAGCCCTCAATACCTGGAGTCCATTCTAAGGAAAGAAGAAGCAACAGTAATGCAGAGGCCCGGCCTAGTTTGGACAAACTACAAAACACAATATAATATTCTTCGTTCTCTGACCCCCCACAGGCCCGGCCTTTTCAGAAAACAATGTGTGCTTTGCTTCAATTTTTAGCTATGGTTTTGTACACATGCCAAAATAGGAAAGGGCACAAAGAAGAATGTACACGTAGTCCTCGACTTACAACCTTTCATTTAGTGACCGTTCAAAGTTACAACAGCACTGAAAAAAGTGACCTAGAACTGTTTTTCACACTTACAACCTTCACGGCATCCCCATGGTCATTCGGATGATTGACTCACATTTATGATGGTGATCGTTTGTGATCTCCTTTTGCGACCTTCTGACAAGCAGAGTCAATGGGGGAAGCCAGAGTTCCACTCAACAACCGTGTCACTAATTTGAGAGCTGCAGTGATTCACTTTGCAAACAAAGCGAGAAAAGTTGTCAAATGGAGCAAACTCACGTAACAAATTTCTCTTTTAACAACATACATTTCGGCCTCAATGGTGGTCCTTGAGGACTACCTGTACACAGCAGTCCTCGACTTAAAACAGTTTGTTTAGTGACCATTCAAAGTTACGACGGCACTGAAAAAAGGGACTTGTGAATGTTTTTCACGTTTACGACCATTGCAGCCATCCCCATGGAGACGTGATCAAAATTCAGACGCTTGGCAACTGGCATGTGTTTATCACAGTTGCACTGTCCCAGGCTCACCTGATCACCACCTTCCCAGCCAGCTTCCAACAAGCAAAGTCAGTAGGGGAAGCCAGATTTGCTTAATGAGTGACTGGTTCACTTTACAACTGCAGTGATTCACTTAACAACTGTGTCCAAAAAAGGTTGTACAATGGGGCATAACTCACAACTATCTTGCTTGGCGATGGAAATGTTGGGCTCAACGGTGGTTGTAAGTTGAGGACTAACTGTAACCCACAACGGTCTGATCCCATACAAACCTGCGGGCTAAATCCATGAGACAAGCCTTGTTAGGATCAATAAACTTACACGTTCAAAGGAGAACTCAGAGTTACAGTGTTGCTTAAAAACCAATTTAATTGATTTCATATGCTCTGCACTTGAAAATACAGCAATATTCCATAGAATGAAATGTTTGTGTAATAAACGGCCTTACTGTCAAACAAGTGTACCCAAGTATGAAAAGTTATCATACAGAGCAAAATAGATGATAGCAATAGGCTAGATTCACAGCTCAGGGAAAGAAGATGAAGCAAGACCAAAATACTTTTTATTGCAGAATAAAATGATGAAATGCATACCATGAGGCACCAATGTGGAACGCCCAGTCTGAGGAACACTCCACGGGCTCCATTCCTGACGGCCGTCTCCCCGCGCACAAACCTTGAATTGATAATCGACGTTGGGGTCGATGTGCAACACCGTGAACTCAGTGTCTGACCCAACGTACACATCTTCAAAATGGCAAGCGGTGCTCTTGCGATACTGAAGTCTGTAGTCTTGAGGGATGAAGTCCTCATCAACCTAAGCAGAGTAAATGACACTATCACATATCTTGAAACTCTTCCCTCTTTAAACATTTGTTTTGACTAACTTGTTCTCTGAAAGGCGAAGGCTTGAAGCACCCGGTGTTTTGAGATTAGAAGCACACTGGGCATTATCAAGAAGTGCATTGGACACAGTTGCGAAATTACTATTGTGAGGTGAATGGTTAGACACAAAAGATATGTTCCAGTCTTATGCCAGTCACATTGGCCAGAGTCCTGAGAATTCCAGTCCCAACATATCTGGAAAAGTGATATAAATATTAAGAAGCAGGAACAATCACATAGAATCTATTTCACAAGGTGCCAATTATCGGACAGCTATTCAATTAGTTGCAATTTAAAAAGAATGCCATCTCAAACAGAAATCAATAAGCCACATAAAAATCACTATTCATTGCATTAACTACGATCTACATCAAGGATCTTCAAACTTGGCAGCTGTAAGACTTGTGGACTTCAACTCCCAGAATTCCTCACCTAACATGATTGGAGGAGGAATTCTGGGAGCTAAAGTCCACAAGTCTTAAAGCTGTCAAGTTTGAAGACCCCTGATCTACATTCTATTCTCAAGGAAGAGATTTTCATGTAATAGAAAATATCCCAAATCTCTTCCACCTTCCACCAATTCATTTAATGACTGTTCAAAGTTATGTCACTGAAAAAAGTGACTCATGACTGTTTTTCACACTTACAATCACTGCAGCATCCCCATGGTCATATGATCAAAATTCAAATGCTTGGCAATTGGTTCATATTTATGATGGTTGCAGTCTCTGGGGCCATGTGATTACATCTTGCGACCTTTGGATGAGCAAAGTGTATGGGGAAGCCGGATTCACCTAAATACCATGCCGGTAACTTAACTGCAGTCATTTGCTTAACACCCATGGCAAGAAAGGTGGCAAAATAGGGCAAAACTCACTTAACAACGATCTCGCTTAGCAACAGAAATTCTGGGCTGAAATGTAGTCTACCTGTAGAGGACTACCTGTCATGTGTTTCTGCCCATCGCAAAATCACCACCAGGCTGTTGGGTTAAAGCACCACACAAAAGAAAAAGCCCTAGGTGTTACCTGATCCTGAAAAGGCTGTTAACTCACCTTGCACCACCGTACTAAGATGCCTCCAGGCTTCTCAATCAGTTCCTCTATTTGTATCGGAGGTCGAGATGCTACTGTTCCATGGCTGAAGATGTAGCTTTTCATTATTGTAAAAAAGGAGTCGTCCCATTGAGCAGATAAGCTAGCCACATCCACCAGCGATGGCACTTCAGGTAAACTAAAGAGAGAAAACATTCATTTATCAATATGCATAGTAGGTAAGGAATTGTTTCCATTCAGATCCTTTAACGATGTTTGGAACGCTTGATTTGTTTTTGTTTCAAATGTCTTAGATTAATTTCTCTAGCCACTTCAATCCGTATCTTACTTATTTTTATCATAAAAAGAAGCATATCGAAACAGGTATAAAACGTTAGGCTATGGACTTCTATTCACCAACCCTACCTCCATAAGGTTGAAGGCAGGGTTCTAGCCAATAGCTGTGCACCTGGTGTTTCCCAAACAGAAAAATATAAACTTGAAAGGTGGTGAAGATGGCATGAAAGAGATTCTGGATTGATTAAGTTCCTTGACTGAATATTTCACCAAGGAAATATTCAGAAAATTCATTGGGCTGGTTTAATTAATGTCTACCCCAACGTGAAGACAATTTTCTCCATTAAAATTTTGAGATTCTCAAATTTTACACGGGTAATCCTTGATTTATGACCACTCACTTAACAAACATTCAAAGTTACAACACACACACACACACATAAAGCTACTTAAAGTTACAATAGGCACAAACATGGTCATGTGATAGCTGGGTGCTTGGAAACCAGCTCATCTTTGCAGCCATTTGCACCATCCCGTGACTGCAATTTGCAACTGTTTTGCTGGTTTTTGGCAAATCAAATGCCCACTGGGGAGAAATTCTCTTAACAAACACCACCAAAAAATGTAAAAAACAAAACAAAACCCAGGTCTGGTGAGGTGATGCCACAACTTATGACCATAATTCCAGGCTCAATTATAGTCATATGTCAAGGACTACCTACCTGTACATTCTTTTCAGCTTTGCTGAGATTTTCCTTTTTTTTTTTTTTGAGTGCTCAGATTTCCCATTGGGATAGTTCTGCACATGGTTTGTTTGTTTCTTTATTAAATTTATAATAATCTCAATAACCAAAGCAACTCTAGCTGAAGATTAGTTTAACTTGGTTACTCTTTTGAAAGGAAAGCTTTTCAACGTAAATCAATGGCCTTCTGAATCAAATAATGTCAAATAATGCTACCTGAAGGTTACATTGATGTTGTTATAAGCATCAACCCTGCTATCTGAATAGATCAAGTAGTCTAAAGTGTACCTTAGAAACGGCAATTCTGCATCATTCACATAAACTACCCTAAGTGGAAAAGGGACCTCTACAACCGAAGGATACTTCTGTCAGCCACCAACTGTGAAAATCCAGCCCCAACCTGTGGCTCTTACCTGTCCAGCTGGATATGCAAAGCCTTTTTTGTAAAACTGCACAGCTTGTCACTGTTGTCCGTTGTAATTCCACAAATGGCATTTTCACCTGTAATGCAATAGCAGCGGGTTATTATTAAGAAGGGCGTCACAGCCAAGGACATGTGTTCCACAGGCTTCTGTGACATTCACTTCTCCTTTGCAGATATTCATCCAACATGTATATTTATGGCCATTTTTAACAGCACGTGAGGTCCAAATGCAATGGATCATTACATTCTGACCACAGTGGAGAAATTTCCTGACAGGACAATCAACTAGTACAGGGGTATCAATCTCAATTTCATTGAGGGCCGCATCAGGGCCCCCGCATGTAGGCCCCCCCAGCTTGACATCACTTGACACGAGTGATGTCTAGCTGGCCACGCCCACCCTGGTCCCCTGAGATTAAACACAATCCTGATGTGGCCCTCGATGAAAGTGAGATTGATACCCCTGCACTAGTTGATGGGGCGCCTGTGGCGGCCTGAATGCTCTGCCAGCGAAAACAGGCTCCCGATCTCAGTTTTTGGCTGGGATGGCCTCCGCCAGCAAAAATGGAAGTCCTCTTTCGCTGACAGAGGCACCGCGGGCCAGTCCTTCATTGTTTCTAGGGCAGCCATGCAGGCCAGATCTAAGCACCCCGTGGGTTGCATCTGGCCCATGGGTCTTTGACACCCCTGAACATGGGGAACATCTTGCAATGAGAAGTGAACACTGGAGGCTTTTAAGAAGACGCTGGACAGCCATTTGTCCAGAATGATGCAGAGTTAAATGCTGACTAGAATGACATCCCAACTTGTTTAATTAAGTATTATTGTGGCCTTGCAGAAGAAGGCCCAGGAACAGCTGTGACAAGCAGTTGCAAGACTGCTGATAGCTGAGTTACATATTCCATCCTTTTGTCCCAGTCCTGTTAATTGAGGCTCTTGCAATCTTATTCAACAGCCAAAACAATTCAACAGACATCTTTAATTTGTTTTTTGGATTAAGATATCCCAGCTCTGAATTCTCAGTATATTGTTATCCATGATAATTTGCTGCGTGTCTAGCAAATGGGTCTGAAACTTATCTCATCGAATTAAAATATTGGTAGAATGGTAGGGTTCATCCACTATGTGAAGCCATAATAGGAATAGCACTTAAGACTTATACATTGCTTCACAGTGCTTTCACAGCACTCTCTGAGCAGTTTACAATGCCAGCATATTGCCCTGAACAATCTGGGTCCTCATTTTACTGATCTTGGAAGGGTGGAATACTGAGTCACCCTTGAGCCCCATTGGGATCAAACTCCTGGCAGTGGGCAGAGTCAGCCTGCAATACTGCATTTTAACCACTGCGCCACCACAGTTCAGTAACATGCTTTATTGATGTTTTATTTATGTAAACCAAGATACTATGGCCTGTAAAACCTATTAATGTGTTTATGTATTCTCAGACATTATGTTTTTACAACAAACCATAGTATGCAGACAAGCCAATGTGTATATAGATGGAGGAAAAAAAGACAGGGAGATGCATCAAGAGCTCCTTACTCTTGATCAACAATAGACATAGCATCTGAAATTTTATTTCTGTTCAATGGTTCATGAATGTGCTTTATATGCATGCTCATTCTATGCATAATCATCATTTGTTTGAGTTATGCCCTGTTTTTCTTACAAAAGCTCAACCTGACAACCCAGTATTCTCTGCATGATCCCCCCTCACACACACACACAACAATAATGAGGAAGGATCAGTTAAATTATACCAGCTGGGCCTATTTTACCAAGCAAGCTTTTACACCTCAAGAGTGGACCTTCTCAGCCTTATCTTATTTGTTCTTATTTGTTCAAAGTATAAGCCATCTCATTGTCCAAGCAAGTCTTAACCATATCTCTTTAAATATAGAAGCATTTTGAACAAAGGACTAATTTAGACCTCTAGACACACATGGAATATCTTTGGCAGACAGGTGGAACTATTAAATACAAGAGTTCCAGTGGCCATTAGGTTGATAGAAATCTTCTATGGACCCCAAAGAAAATGTTTTAAAGGCAGATCCTCCTACCTTCCTGGACAAGTTCATTGGCTGTCCCAACTCCTTGTTCTATGAGCTTCTGGCACTCATCCAAGGGCTTGATACTTTCCTGTTCTATGTTGTCTACTTCCTGGAGCAAGGAGGCCAATCTTTCATCCAGCAACTTCTTCAAGGTCCCTTTTAAGTCGCTGAAATGTTGTTCCAGCACTTCCCGGGTTTGTGCAGCACTGTTTTTGATCTGAAGGGAGACAAAGAAATCTGTAATGCCTTGAAGGAGAATGGCTCAAAGAAGGCTCCTACCACACTGAATTTGCTAGCAAAAAGGCTGCTATCAACCACTGCATGTCAGGTGAATTAAAACGTATCTTGGACTGAATGAGTTTGCCTCACCAAACCATGGCCCCATAAAGTAACTGAAGAAAATCAGATTCTTCCAAAAATTCAGCAACCCCACAAAAGTCTGAATTCTTTTTGCTGTTCCCTCCAACTGCGTCCTTGTTTATCACATAAAAATACTCACAATTCTAGCAGTAAGCTTTTCACAGGAAATCTCTAACAGCCTTTGCTGTAGGCCACCATTTTCAAGTAACAAAGGTCAGATTCACATTTTAAGCTAAGAACCAAATGAGCCACTTTTGGGGTTTGCATGATCTGTGAATTCAGCCATAAAATTAAGTTCCTTTGCAACTTGTTCTAGCCAAAAATATATATTTAGGACTGCAAAGTATGCAAAAAGTTTAATCTGCATAGTTTTAATATTTTAATAACTTTTTATCTTTTTCATATTTGTAAACAGTCCAGAGTCCCCTTACAGGGGAGATGGGCAGCATAAAAATGTTATAAATAAAATCTCTCAAATTTGAAACAGAATAAACAAAAAGGAAGAAATAGTTGGGCATGAGCCATTCTCATCCATTTCCCAAAGGATCAATTGTACCTCCAAAATTTTCTCTGTGGCTGAAGTCATGTGTCATGCCAGGCCATGGTTTCTGAAACAAGCCCCAGAACCTAATACAACCTAGGTCTGGAATTAGACAATTTTAGCATTCCAGATGTCATTAAATTGCAACTCCCAACATCCCCCACTACTGGCTATGGTTGTTCTAAGATGCAGTTTAACAACTCCTGCAGTGCCATGCTTTAAGCCAGGAGTCTCCAAACATGGCAACTTAAGACTTAGGGACTTAAACTCCCAGAATCCCCCAGCCAGAAAGTCTTAAAATTGCCAAGTTTGGAGGTCCCCGCTTTAAGCTATAAATCATGGTTTATAAAACACTACAGCTGTTACTTGCATTGCAAAAAGCCCTCCAAATAAATCACATTCTAGCTTGGCATGATGTCTCATTCCAGATGTTTCTCTTCTCGATATTAATTCAAGAAGAAAACATATAATGCAGATTAAAAAAATAGCAGGAAATGAATTCCAAGAAGAATACTTTAATTTCAAAACAGGTATTTGGAAGTAATTTTTCTCTGTTGTTTGGAAAACATCTTCCGGAAAGAACGTTTACCCTGGAGTCAGTTCCAGGTTCCCACACGCTGCTTTATATCCAGTCTAGCAAGGCCATATTCTCATGACATATAAACTGCAGGAACGAGTTATTATGCATATCTCATTGACCAGAATTAGCCTTGAACTCAGTGCAGCTGCAATTTCAGATGAAATCAGAACTGAAACCTCCAAGAAAGCAATGCTTCAAAAGTCTAACTTCTGCAAATTCAAAAAAAGGAGCCACTTTAAATCTCCTGTTAACCTCCAAGTCTAATTAATGGACCATACTCAGCTGGGAAAGGGGAGGGAAAGATGGATGACCCACTTATCTGGCCTTCACTCTTTTCTGTGGTGTAGCATCTGATGCCAAAACAATCCCAAAGTAAAGAAAGAGATTTCATAGTATGAGACTAGGCTGAAACTGCCATACCTAAAGATGAAGCAGACATATAAGCATGTCAGGAATCAAGAGGTAGGTAAGAAGCAGATAGATAAGAAGGAACAAATCCACTAAGGAAATGAAGGAAAAACATCACCTGAACCAGACAAAAGAAATTGGGCCTGAGCATGATGGGAAACCCCCTCCCCACATCCCATCAACAGCTACCAGACTTGAAAATCAAGGCAAGTGTTGCTGTTGATCTTGAGAATCAACAAAGTGAGGAAGGACTTTGGGGGATAAAAGGCATCCTGAAGCCAGCCCACTCTTTGAGTTATCTTTGGATCCCAGCTTGGTGGCTTCCATCCTTCTGGCTAATACCTAGTTGAGAAGGACACAGGTAAGTGTGTATGTGTGTGTATCGGAAAAAAGCAAATGTACATCGCAACCAGTAAAGTTTTGATGTTATTTTAAATTCACTAAATCTCCTAGTATTCTGAAAAAAATGGGTTGTGCCTCAGTTGTTAGGTTGAAAGTGATTCCAATGTGGCTGTTGATCCTGTGAATTTGTGACCGTAAACCAGACCTAGGAGCGTGTGTAACAATAATACATGTATCTGAAAATGAATCAGTTTTAATTCCTTTTTTTCCTGAGCTATTTAACTATGGACTGATATAAGTGAGAAAAGGCCAAAACGCAGCAAGAATACAGATTAAGCTGCTTTTCTTACCATTTGGAACTTCAGCAGCATGTTGTGTTGCTATCACAAAATGCCTACAAAGATCAGTGATTGCAACTGCAAAGGTTTCTCTCTATTGGCTGTTCTAGATACGTTAACTAGAATGTTCTGCAGTATCGCAACTTAGAATTGTCATTTTATCTGAGCAGTCATTCCTCATTCCATAAAACTTGTGTACTTCAACTTCCAGAATTCTGCAGCCAGCTACTGTATCCTATTGTGGCTGGGGAATTCTGGGACTTGAAGTCCACAGGTCTTAATGTTGCCAAGGTTTGACACCCCTGGCCTGAGAAGATGTATGTGGGGTTCTGGATAAAAGAAAAAAAAAGCATAACTGGAGCGTACTTAAGTGTCCTGCAATCTGAAAAGTTTTCATTCATCTATTTTATTTAATTGAAAGAACCTAAAACAAAGTCAGAGCGTACAGAAGTGCAAAGGCAAGGCATGTCAGCACCATAAGGTTTAATCCAATTTTTAAAATTCTGATTAGGAAGGAAATAGTCATGAATAGTGACAAGGAGGAAAAGGCTTATTATGAATGGAGGAAGCTGAGCAAAACCAGCCAGAAGTTGCTCCTTGATCTCTTTAAGTACTAACAAACAACATAGGATGCATTATATTGGTCAGGTTATGCAAAACTCACTTCCTCTTTATGTCATACTTGTATGATTTTGTAGTCTCTGTGCAGTTAGTTTTGTTATTTCAAGTCTTCATGACTCAAAGAAGGAAGTATATGCCTCGGTACGTTAAAAACAAACCCCACAGAGGTGGCAGGAAAGATGAAATAAGTATGTTCTCATTTTTTAAAAAAAACAAGTTCTTTTAAGCCTTGAACATGAGACTATGAAACGGGTGCTGGGAAGGGTGGAGATTAGAGCTCTGGAGGACTCACTGGTGACATAGATCTGGATTACATGAATGTAATTCTTTACACTGTGGTGGGTAAATAAGAGCATCACATAACAAAAGCTATAGCGATATGGCCACGCATGACACTAGCATTCTGTAGGAGTGGAAGGGAAAAGTACAGCTAGGTTTCCTTTCTCTCTAATTTCTATCAATCCCTGTCCCATTGCTGCAAAACATCAGCAGAAGACATTCAAGCAGGAGCAAACTGTCATCAGAGCAAGTATGAGGATGCCGGTTGCAATGAATTGGACAACAATGCAGAGTTAGGGCTAAAGTTAATGGAGGAAGAGCAAGCAAAGTTATGCAAGCAACTGATCAGGATCTTGTTGTTCTTACAACAATATTATCATCCGAAAACACATGTATGTATTCAGGTACATATTCTTCATAGGGGGCATGGTGGTCTATGGGTTAAGACACTGGTCTTGTCAACCAGAAGGTCGGCAGTTTGAGACCTGAGTGCCACGCACTGGGATGAGCTGGTGTTACTTGCCGCTGCTCCTGCCAACCTAGCAGTTTGAAAGCATGCAAATTTGAGTCGATGAATAGGTACCACTTCAGTGGAAAGGTAACAGCATCCTGTGCGCCTTGGCATATAGTCATGCCGGCCATATGATCACAGAGGTGTTTTTGGACAATGTCGGCCCCCCTTGGCTAGGAAACAAAGGTGAGCACCGCCCCCTAGAGTCGGACATAACTGGACAGGGGAAACCTTTACCTCCACTCTTCATAGATGATTACGATGCCAATTTGACATCATGGAAGAAACTCCTGGTAAGTAGCCAGAATTGGGACAGATCAAATTTATAAACATTCTAACATCCTCAAATTCACTCAGATTTTTCACCTTCTGCTTACTGCAAGTGACTGGCACTTAATTACAAAATTTTAAAAGGCGTCCATGTCGGGCTCAGGGTGAGCAGTCATCCCTGGAGCCCAACACTTTTGCGAAAGCAGACGCCTGCCTCCTCAAGCCTGTGGAGGAGTGTCGCTTGTGGGGGGAGCGAGCCCAGCCTGTTCCGGCAGACGGTGGGGACAGCAACACCAGCCTCCTCACGCTTGTGGGGGAGCATTGCAAACTGCCATCATTCACGGACTGTGCTGCAACTGCACGGAAACACCAGGGCGGGCCATCAGGTGTTTGGCATGTGGAGGCGATCAGCAGCGTGTGGAGATGATGGGCGGCATGGGAAGGCATCAGACTTGTTTGCCCCTCTGCAATGTTGGGTGGCGTGTTGGGTGATGAGGTTATCTGGTTTTGCTCCTGGGGTGTTGGGGGTTTGGAGGTGATGGGTTATAAATGGGTTAGGCGTAAATAGGTGAGGGGTGGAGTCTTAGGAGGCCATGGGCGGATGTAGGTTAGCTGGATGGGACAGGCAGCTATAATAAGCGCTGAGAGGCAGTTGCTCGCAGCGCTAGCTTTACTTGGATTTTATCCAGTGTTGCCATTTGAGATTACGTGTGATATTTGCTGATGGAATAAACCCTTATTACTACACCATATAGTGAGTACCGTGGTTTACCAGTGCTAATCATCCAGTACCCAATGAGGCTGACAGTTCTGACCTGTCAAGACAATTGATTAAAACTATTCTTAATTAATAATGGGGGTGAAATGTGAAGTACCAGTGGGTTTTTTGTGTTTTTGCATTTAATACTAAGGCAAAATATATGTGCAGTCTTTAAAATGAAAATCCAGAATTTCAACTAAACTCAACCTTGATCAATCAGTTGGTAAAATTATAGAAGATAAAAGTGTTATGAGTCAAGACTGACACCTGGCAATTTCATAAATGCATCCATCTAATTTTCTGGCAATGGTACAGAAATTATTTGTTTCCAAGGTTCTCTCTGATTTTATTGGACCTTCTGGCCTAGCTGTAGCCTTGAAATTCCTCAGTGGTTTTCCATCCAAGTATAAACCAGTCTGTTAGAAATTATTATATTCTAGTTTTTTTCTGTAGACTGATTTGCTCACATTGGAAGGATATGCTCACACCATAATTTTGAAATGCAAATAGAACCTTATTATTGAAATGTAGACATGGATATATAGGTAGGTCTCAATTTATGACCACAACTGAGCCCAAAGTTTCAGTTGCTAACCAAGACAGTTGTTTAGTAAATTTTGCCCCATTTTATGATTTTTCTTTTTTTAATAAAGTTTTATTTGGGTTTTCACACATACAAAATACAAGTAAAACATCTTTTTTGAAAATAGCATGGTCCCGGGTTGAACTTCTTTATACAGACACAAAACTCAATTTCATGCTCCTTTTTGTGTTCTATTCCATATATTATACTATTCTACATTTTCTATATAGTTTTTCCCCGCTTTTAATTTTCTCAATTTTATTTTGATTGTCTCATCTCAATTCAAATCATTATATTTATACTTTTGTCTGTTCTGTTTCAATTTCATATTATCTTTTCTCATTAAACAAATTTTCTTCTGTAGTTACTAATTGGAGTATGACACCTTTATATCTTTTAATTACATCCATTCAACTCTTATTTAAACTTCAATATATACCTTAAGGTTATGACCTTCAATATAATACATAATACATTGAATTCTGCTTGGTACATTTTTAGAATGCACACTATATTCTTTTTAAAAAAAAGATTATAAATATATGTAATTATAAACCCTCATTCCATTCCAATTCAGTTCTATCATTAATAATCATTAAAATCTTAACATCTTTTCAATTAAATATCATACTTCCTTAAAGACACATATAATCTCCATAATTAATTTTTCCCTTATTTCTCTTCACGTTTTGTAAATCATTAAATATTCATTTTGTTACATTTGTTTATTGACAAGTATTCCACTGAATTACAATAACTATTTTATCAAACATTTTAATCATACATTGTTTCTTATTTTCTAAAATTATTTCTGCTTCTGATATAACAATACTATTTTATGTACCTTTGCAGAATCCCTTTTTCCTTTAAATTTTTGCCCATTATCTCTAAATAGATCCTGTTTCTCTATATTTTGTTTCTGTCCTTTATAACTTCTTTTCCTTTCTTTCTTCCCTGCCATCTTCTCCCTTCCCTTTTTACCCACTTGTCTCTCTACTTCTAATTCTCTCTTCTGCATTTCCCTCTTCTGTTGCTTTTTGATTTTATACTTATTTTTCACTCTTTTTTTGAGTTGTTTTTCCCAATCTTAAACTTTCCATTCTCTTTCCCCCCTTTCCTTTTTCCCCCACCTAAGATTACTTGTTCATTAAAGATGGCTTCTTCTTTGTCGCAATCTTCTTGTTCTGCAGGCATTTCTTGTTGTTTCTCATAATTCCAAATCTCCATTTCTAAAAACTGAACTACAAAGCCAAAAGAACCTCTCCCTTCTTGTGCATCTTCTTTGTACTTTTTAAGTTCCATTTTCAGTTCTTCTAAAAGTGGAGCCATTTTAAACAGTTTTAAACAACCACCCGATTGATTTTAGTCATTCAAATACAATAATCAAAAATCCAGAAATCATCAAGTAATCCAAATAATCCCAAGTTATTTCTTCTTATTTCTTTTTCCACTTTCTCTTCCTGGGTTTTTTGTTGCTATATTTCAGTTAAGTCTTGTTGAGATTTTGCTGTAAATTCTTTTTAATTCTAGGCAGTTTCCTCCCTTCCAGATCCTGCCCTTTTATTCTTTTTCTCTCCTTTCCTGTTTTCAAAAGCTTTTGATTATCCAGAAATCTTTATTATCCCTTTGACTTTTTATTTTCAGCATTAAATGCCTATTAATGTCAAAGTGGATTTTTTTCCATTTTCTTGCTTAAGTCTCTTAGCTCTCAGTATAGGAAAAGGAGAAAAAAAAAACAAATCTTTTCCCTTTTCTCTCTCCTTTGCAGCTTAAAAATCTTCTTAGGGAACAATGTTATTGGTTTTTTAATAGTTTCAATTCCAGGGTACCTTATTTGTTGCTTCTGCTGTTTGACCCAGTCAACCAAAACTTTCTCTTCTTATCTTCCTCCTGCACATTCTTTTCCAGTTGAGTTCTTCTTTGTGGTGGCCATTTCTGACCACTGCTACAACCGCCTTCGGGAAAAGGAATAATGGCCAGCTGGGGAGGAGAGCTGCGGCTCTCCTCAACCCTGCAGGCAGTCTCCCCCTTCTTCACCACCTCTACGGGGTGGCTTAGCCCCGAAACCAGCCGGCTCAGGATGCTCCAGCAGCAAGCACGGATCGAAGCCTCGCAGAGACAAGGTTTTGGTCTGTCACCGAAGAAGCTCAAACCAGAAGTCCTTTTATGACTTTTCTTGCCCTAGTTATTAAGTGAATCACTGCAGTTGTGAAGGTAGTAACTCAGTTGTTAAGTGAATCTGGCTTCCCCATTGACATTGCGTGTCAGAAGGTTGCAAAAGGTGATCACATGATCCTGTGACATTGCAACCGTCATAAATATGGCTCAGTTGCCAAGCATCTGAATTTTGAAGATATAACCATGGTTCTATGATCATATTACATGTTGTAAGTGAAAAACAGTCCTAAGTCACTTTTTTCAGTGCCCTTGTAACTTCGAATGGTACTAAATGAACTGTTGTAAATCAAGGGCTATCTATAAATGACTATAAGAAACTTTTACAGCGACTGGAAGCAGATGGGGGATGCCAGAAAAGTTAAGGCTATCTGCAGGCACATTATGCATTGTGATACTGATCTTGAAATAAAAGTAACTATCCTTCTATAATGTTCTATAGCACAAAATAGAATGGGCTCATTAGCCAGGGAGAAACTTATTCATTTATTAACTCAGCCTTCCTCAATCTGGCATCCTCAATATGTACTGGGGCTACAACTGTCAGCTAGCATGGCCAATCTCTTTTCTAAAAATTAAGGCAAAATTAAGCCATTTTTTTTACTAAGAAGCTGACACTGTATTTCCTTCCCCTTAGAAAAATCACCATGGAAGCACATAACAAAAATAAAGTTATATAAAAAACGGATGGTATCATTACCCTCTCCTAGATCAGAACATCTTCATATATCACTGAACACAAACTGTTTTACTCACCATGCAGACCGCAAAGGCTATCAGAAACGCAATCTGCACTGAAGTTCACGCTACAACACTACTTACTACACAAAATACGAGAAGCCCTGTCGATACGCTGGGTTCAATCAGTGCATTTTGAAAAAGTATGATGGGTTCAACCACAAAATGAGCATAGTAGAGAAGTGGGGCACAACTAATCATAAAATGGTTGCTGTTGGAAATGGTGCAGCCAACCAGGAAAATTCCACTTGTTAATCTCTGCTTTTCACCCAGAAAAACCAGGTGGGCAGAGAGAGGAGGAAAAACCCCATCTGGTTCACATATTTACTTGTTATAGTTAAAATCTGAACTGGGATGGGGAAACTCAGATTCAAGTTCACCCAAGCCATGGAAGTTTTTGCTCCTATCTTCTAGACCCCAACTTTATTGGTTATTGTAGGCTACCTATTAAGGGATAAGGAAGATACCTATACAACACTGTCTGAGTTCCTGGAGAAATGGCAGGATACAAATTTGACAAATTAATAATATTTATGCCATATATATCCCATGATCTAGCCTCTGGAAGTTTAAGGCAGCCATCATCCTCAAATTTTATTCTCATAGCAACCACCTTATGAATAGGTTGGACTACAGGAAATCCTTACTTACCAACTGCCTTGTTTAGTGACCACTCAAAGTCACAAGGGTGTAAAGAATGTTTTGCAACCAATCCCCACATTTATTATTATATAGCACTATATATAATTATAGTGTTCCATGGTCATGATTGCCATTCCAACAGTTCTCAACCAGCATGCACTTATGACCATGATAGCATTCTATGGTCACAGGACTGCAGTTTGCATGTTTCCCAACCAGTATGCAACAATGGAGAGAACACTGAAGTTTTAATGACCATGGTGATGATTCATTTCATGACCAAATAGGCAATGATTTTGTACATTCATGGTCACATGACTTTCTGCTTTAGTGATTGCAGTGTTAAAGATGGAGCTGCCCATCCCAACTGTGGTCACTAATGGAGGACTATTGGTGTACATTATCTCTTAGGCCAAAATCTCTCTATCAGCTCCATAACTAAGCGGGAATATGTACTTGGATCTCTCTAGTCCT
This sequence comes from Pseudonaja textilis, assembly GCF_049901715.1. Taxonomy (NCBI): domain Eukaryota; kingdom Metazoa; phylum Chordata; class Lepidosauria; order Squamata; family Elapidae; genus Pseudonaja; species Pseudonaja textilis. Next base: position 122,497,138 of record NC_141991.1, on the reverse strand, counting down.
AGTGTTAACCCATAAACTAAACAATTATTTAGTCTATTATTTAGTACTGTATTGAATAAGCTTGAATTGGTCAAGTTCATACACAACATTCTTAGCCATAAATGACTTTAAAAACTCATGTTTTTAAAGGGTTCATATAACATTTTCCATAGATTAGATTAAAAAGATTGGAAAGAGAGACTAACTCTACAGTAGTAGAGATAGTCAACCTAATAAAAGACAGACTCTAGAAAAGAACACTGAGCTGAAACACAATACATGTAAAATGTTTGTGACTAAAATGACATGTAATTGAAAGGAATGTAAATCTTGCACTTTAGTCATTTAAAAATGTGTGTGTGCGTGTTTCCCAGACAACTGATATGCAATTGGGGCTTTTAGTGGAATACAAACCGAATATGACTCAGCAGTGTGATGCAGTTATTTTTTTAAAAAAGCATTATGTAGTCCTAGAAGCAGGTTGAGGAAATAATAATTCCACTGTATTCCATGTTAATTAGGCTTCATTTAGAACACTGGGCACAACATTTAAGGACAGCGAGAGCTGGAATACATTCAAAGACACTCACCAGGATGTTGAGTGTCTGGAAAAGCTCTAAGGGAAACAATGGAAATAGCTAAATATATTTATTTCATAAATGAGAAGAAGATGGGGGAATATTGTAGCAATTTATAAATATCTGAAGGACATCACAGAAGACAGAGCTGAGTCAAATAAGAACCTGTGGCTAAAAATTATAGGAAAGCAGATTTCAGTTGCCTCAAAGAAGAGGTGGATTAACCTATTTTCCAAAGCACCTAAAGGCAAGACAAGAAACAGATGGAAACTAATCAAAGAGAGGTCCAACTTGGTCCCGTCCAACTCTGAAGACCTAACAGTAAGAACCATAGGCAGAACAGATTACCCAAAGAGCTAATAAACTCTATTTCATTGGCGAGAATTAAGATGAAACTGAACAGCCATGACAAGGGTACTCAGAAGCATCAGTCACATTGGAGATACTTTAGATAGCAGAACATTGGACTATACTAATTTTGAGGTTTTTCCATCATGCAGAGCAGAAGGAGAGAAGAAAATGCTCATTTCTCTTGAGATACCAGCCACCTTTTAGCTACTTCTCTTCCCTCTCCAAAAAGGCAGCCATCCATTGCTACATGAAATAACCCATCTACCTAGTCTTCATAAAAATTGTAAGAACTGTTAAGTATGGGTGTCTGGGCAAGATGTTTCCCTCCCACCTCCACATATAATTTTTAATGTTGTTTAGTTGGTATTATCAAAATATGGAGACTGGTATCTTACATGGATATTTGATACTAGCTCTATACCTGTGCTTCGCTATGAAAATATATGATCGGGCCTAGTTTTTGAGGAGGAAAATAAGGGGAAAAAATTGTGTCTCTGCCTACCAGCATCCCATCGGTATTCATCTGGCTAGCATCCAGTCAGTGTGTGAAAGAGTTGAGGGCTGTTTGGAAACTGAAGCAGTATTTGCTGTGTGAGCAAGGAGACAGCAAGGAGCCTGGGCATGGCTTAGCTCAACGGTTCTGTACTAAAGCTGGTTGCTGCTATGAAACTGAAACTGAGCACCCAGAAGCCAAGAGGAACATATGTGCCAAATTTCAAGTTTGTAGGCTTTACAGTTCTGGAGATTTTGTGATGATGCATGAATGGTATTTTGCTTTTATATATATAGATTTGATCAAAGAATGTAGTAAACAGACTTTAGTATTATAAGATTTTCATGGTTCAAAACCAAACATAGAGTAACACAAGAATATAGGATAGCCCTTGACTGTTTAATGAATGTCTTAAATAACATGTAAGGAATATTTGTGATTAAAGCTATATTGACTAGGAGTATGAATATGAATGTAGCTCTGAACATGATTATGCCATATTATTACTGACTGAGAACTTGAATGATTACAGCAAATGTTAAATTCATGGTCAGAGTCAGATCTATAATATATGAATCTCAGCATTCATACTGAAGACTGAGGATGTTTGTGAAAAGAGAATGAACTATTTCAAGTTATAGACAGTGTTAAAAATACACTCAAAAATATACAAAAACATACAAAGTCAAAAATCAGTCCAGGTTTGTGTATGGAAACATGGAAATTTTGGTAGAAAGGCAGTGGTATGTATGTGATCTGTTCTACAGAATAAAGGTCAAAGAAGCAAAAGTGGCTTCTATATGTTTCTCTAAGTTCTGTTTTGTGACAGGGAGAATTGTTTATCAGGATAAACATAAAAGTAAATTGGAAGCAGTGGGAATGGCTTTCTTAACATGTCTGCCCTAAAACAAGAAGTACGGGTAAGATTGAATGAATGTAGATTGAATACCACATGAAAAAACACCTTAAGATGTTTCATCAAACAAAAGGAATCAAAATCAAGTTGTAAATAAATATATAAAGGAGATGAAAACTTGTGAGTAACGGAGAGACTGAGAAACTCTCGACTGATGTAAGCACTTTCTAAAAATATATTGTCTGATATTTGTGTACCTATACATAAAGTGGAAGTACACTATACAGTATTTTGTAATATGAGTTAAAAGTGATCATATGACCCCAGGACAATATAACCTTCATAAATATGAGCCAGCTACCAAGAGTCCAAATTTGGATCACATGACCATGGAGATGCTGTAACTGTAGTAAGTGTGAAAAACTATAAGAAGTCACTTTTTGCCGTGCTGTTGTAACTAAACAGTCTTTAAATGAATGGTTTTAAGTTGAGGGCTATCTGTATAAGTAATTTATTTCAAAATATAAAAGCAAATCTGTAGAGTTGTAATTGCAGGAATGTTCCAATCTTGGATGGCAAACCTCAGATAAAGAATGTTTCCAAGCAAATACAACTCAGGTAAACAAAGTCACTAATCTAAAGGAGGATTAGAGAGAGGAAGTAAACATATGTTAGGCTTTAACTAGAGATAATTAATTGTATGGATTACTATGCTAAACAGTAATGAAAGTTAAGCAGTAACCAAAGTTAACCAGTGATGGAGGATAACTAAAAATGTGTATAAATGTGAGACTAGACTCCAATAAAGCTCATCATGATTCAGTTGTTCATGATCAAACAACTCGACTGCCTCATCATTACAACACAAATCTAAACTAGCTAGAGAGAACAATACTGGAGCTTTTTACTTCATTTTAATATTATCCTTCCACATCATTCATTCTGTAATACTCGTTCCCACAAACTTACCTAAAAGGCTTGCAGTCCTTGCAAGTTCTTATTTCAGCCCACAAATAAAAACGAGGGTATATTGCCATTTTAAGACTAGGCCACGAAAATTGGAGCTAAGAGTTCCTTTTGGTGCTATTATTTCTTGCCAGCACCATAGCAATACTTCATCTAGTATGAGATAACGCTTCTGCATTCCCAACCCACTCCTTTGGACCACAAGCATGCTTCAAATTATAACAGACGGCACTCCAACTTTCTAGAATTATACTGTATTTCCTTTCCTGGGTCAGGCTGGAAGCAGCCACTACTGTACACGGCGAAAAGAAGCAATACTTAGGATAAGCTCTCGAGGAAAGTTCTCCCTGCAAACTAGCGCGTAAAGGAGCAGACCGGAGGGGGCAAGGCAACCTACGCCTAAAGCTGCCCCTCGGATAGAGTAAGATGCCGCAGCAAAAACAGGGAGCCCGCTATTTCCACCTTAGAGGAGACTAAGGCATTGCAATGAAGAGCGTACTGTACATTCCTCAGGTTCCCCCACACATCCGCTCTCCACACACCCTTCGCCGCAAGACGAGGCTCTCCAGGCGGGCGCGCCCCGCATCCGTTACCTGCTGGCGAGCCAGGTGCAGCCCTTTGAGGCGTTGCTGCAGCTCACGGCGGTAAGTACGCGCCGCCTCGATGCTCTCGTGCGCTTCCTGCAACAACGCCTCCGTCTCCATTTCCCTCCCGATGATAACCCACCGCCAGTCGGCAGCGAGAGCGGCAGGCCCTCGGCTCAGCCAAGCCCACTATTGGCAGCAGCTTCACAACCGGAAGCGAAGAACATCCGGGCATTTGAATCGTGCAAGAGACAGGAAGAGGGGCGGAGTCTCCGAGGTTTTCCACTCGTGATGCGAATCCCTTATTTTAATATTGTTATTTTCGGAATTATCACCGATTCCAATTGCCTAACTCTGAAGAATGAATGAAGATTATAATCCGGAGCTGTTTTCTTGACTGATTTGAACCGAAGCGACGTGGTTAATTACACCAAAAAGGACTTAAAAAAAAAACCCAAATTATGGGCAGGTACGTGTTAAAAAGAATAGGGTCGTCATCCCGAGAAGCTATTTCATAAGTCAGTCAACTTGATAGTTCCTCTTTCTCACTCGGGACTTGCACCATCCACCAACCCATTATAGAGCTAATAGTGTTATAGTACTATGGAGAAGGATGCTGGAGGCAATATAAATCACTATAAATATAAATCACTAGCTTTCAATATTAGTCGCTAGCTTTCAATAATTACTGTAAAGCAATTAGTGTAAATACGAATCTATGAATAGCTTTTTCAGTTAGCCAAGAGATTCCAAAATGATAAATTGTGTGCTCTGAGGTCACAATCTAAGCTATACTGTTCCATACTTGTGTTACATGCTATTGTACAGATGAAACAAAAAATGTTAAAAGTCATATTTATATAGTTACTTACCAAACACATCTAAATTACATTAAAGTAACCAAAATATATTTACAATGCCCAAGGTATGTCAAAACTTTTGAGCACCCCTAATATTTGGAAATTGAAAGGTGAAAATTTGACATCCCCAGAGGTAGTCCTTGACATATGATCACAATGGAGCCCAACATTTCTATTGTTAAGTGAGATAGTTGTTAAATGAGTTTTGCCCCATTTTAAAAATTGTTAAGTGAATCACTGCAGTTTTTAGGTTAATAAAATGGTTGTTAAGTGAATCTGGCTTTTCCATTGACTTTGCTTGCCAGAAGGTCGCAAAAGATAATCACATGACCCTGGGACACTACAACCATCATAAATATGAATAAGTTGTGAAGCATCCAACCCTATAGCTTAAAAACAAATGCATATATATCCAGCGTTGGGAAGACAGCAACAGCCAGCAAATGCCATCTCTGCAAAACACAAAAAACAGTGGACCAACAAGTTAGCTGTTACAAAAAGGTGGCACAGATTAAAACAATGCCATAACATAGTAGCATAGTATATTGGAATAATGTCCAGTAATACCACTTGCCAAAGTACTCTGGGACATCAGAATTCTAACAGACAAGCACCTGCCAAATAATACCCCGGAGTTAACAATTATTGATGAGAAAGATAAAATTGTCTGGATAGCAGACATTACAATATTTAGAAACAGCAGAATAGGAGACAAAGTACTGGGGGGGGGAAACATAACAATATAAAGCAGAAATAGAACACTGTGGCAAAAGAAAGCAAAAACAATATTACTAATAATTACTGTAACTTGGGAGCAATCCCAAAACAACTGGAGCACTAGACACCATTGGCATTGACAAAATCACTAGCAGTCAATTACAGAAGGCAGTTTTACTTGGAAGGGCCTTACATCCTGTGACAATACCTCTAATACCATCAAATATCAACATCTGCCTATCCCAGGTACTTGGGAAGGGCTTGACAGATGAATTAAAATGCCAAATCCAGTCTAAACATCTGGCTGACTGTGAAACCAACTAATAATAAATAGTTGAACTGGAGAAGATTGCAAAGTTTGTAATCTTGATCTAAAAATCAAAGTTGAAAGATTATGATATAAAATGCCTGTGGTGGTTCCAGTGGTTGTCAGCACAATGGTTGCCCTACTAAAAAGTCTTGGACAGCCCTTAGAAAATCTGCACATTGAAAAAATTTCCATCTGTCAATTACAAGACTCTACAAGTTGAATCAACGTATCTACTAAGATGATACTAAATCCTAATTTCATGGGAATAATTTGCTGTGTATGAAGGCCAACACCAGCTAAAAAACAGGGAGATGTGATTTGACGTTATGTATATAATAATAATAAACAGTTTCACCATCAGTCTTGCAGAAGGCAGCTTTATTTAGAACAGTTTGTATCCTGCAACGATACTTCTAGCATCCTCGAACATCAACATCTGCCTATCCCAGGTCTTTGGGAAAGATTAGAGAGGTAGATAAAAATGACAAATTCAATATGAACATCCTCTGATTCTTCCACATAACTTGACATATTTTGATTTTAAATCACACCTTCTGTGGCAGGTGTACTTGAACCTGGGTCTCCACTGTTACACTACGCTGGTTTTAATGCATGCCTGTATTAAATTCAGTGCAATAATACAATTTCACTGCAGCTTTCAAATCTCTGAGGGTCCTACCCAAGGCTCTGGAAGCTTTTCGGGCACATTTACAAGATTGTATATTACTTTTCTACATAATATAAACATGGCTTTTTCTCTAGAAATTTATCCTAAGTGAAAACAATTAATTAAATGAAGTAAAACAATGAATTAAAAGCAACACCCCAGAAGAACACAGTACAAGGTACAGTACAATGCACCCACTTCCAATATTGCTAGTGAAATAACGAACTAGACGGCCTTCCCAGGGGCCGAATTCAACTCAAAACAGCCTTTGGCGACTTTGCGTCTTGAAGACAAAGCCTTTTGCCCCACACCCGCCGCGAGGAGCCTTCCTCCAATTGGCTTAGAGGTTCACGTGACATCGACTACGGCAACGAGCGGGTCTTGGCCCCGCTCTCTGGTCACGTGCTTCCCGGGAGCGCACTCCCCCCCCCTTCGCAGCGTTGCTGTGCTCCAAATCCCGCCCACTTCCCCGCCTCTCGCGCGGTTTTTTCTGGTTTGCCCGATTGTATTTGTCGCGCGGGAATTTCTGATTCGGTTCCTCTTCGCGCTGAATGGCGGGGACGAGGGCGGCTTTCTTACAAGGAAGATGGCGGTGTTCGCGGCCGCTACTGCTTCGCCGACTGACGGGGCGGCTCAGGTAAGCGCTAAGGAGAGAAACGCCAGACAGAGCAAAGGAAGAAGAGGAGGACACTCTTCGATCTTCCTGCTTTTGCTCGCCGAGCGCGGAAGGGAAAGCGGTTGGGATGCCGAGATCTCTTTGTATAGGCGCCCGTAACCGGCTTTAATCTTTTGACACCTTCTTGTCTCCCCCCTTAATATGTGCATGCAACATCTGCCTATTAATCTGGATTTTAAGCCGGGAGTGAAATTCTCTTTTTGCCTGTATTATAGCCTGTTGATTTCATATGTCTCCTTTAGCGTACGCACACTTGGTTCTGCGATTCCTCCCAAAACCGAGGATCCTTGGCAGCTAATCCTTGAACTGCAAAGTCCAAGATTAGAGAGGAGGTGTCAAACTCTACTGGTTTTTTTTGTTTTTTGCTGGCTTTCCAAGGAACTCTTTCTGCCTACTGTCTATGTGGAGATTCTCCAGTCATCCAGGTCATGGTTGTCCCAAAAGTGCTTTTTTCAAGAGGCAACTGGACTTTCTGGTCTTTCTGCATATTGTAATTCCCAACCAGGAGGACTCAAGAAGGGCCATCGGTGGTGGCTCTGGAATTCAAAGATTATAGTCCCTCTTTTTAAGATTTTAGTGTCAAGACAAATAGCCTAGAAAGTTAAACTCATTACAGTTGTCAAGATTTCTTCACAAAGTATAGAAGTTGTGTTCAGATTTATCCAATGCTTGGTAATAATTCTAGTAGTAGAACCTTGTATTTCCTATTTAAGGGCATTTTCTTATCCTTGGCCTGTCTGATTGGTATTATTTTGTTTAAGTCAACCTATGCCATTGATCTAGCAGCGAGATCATGCTCACATCCATACTTTTCTTTAAATAGGCATGCATGGCTACTTTGTTCTGCTTGACTCATGAAAAAGAAATTAGGAAATAATCTGCTGTAATATAAAAGATAAATAAGTACATTGTAGTCCTCGACTTACAATGACAATTGTATCAGGTTTCCCATTGCTAAGCAAGGCAGTTGTTAAGTGATTCATGCTCGATTTTATGACCTTTTTTGCCGTGGTTGTTGAATGAATCCCTATAGTAGTTACGGAAATCTAGCTTTCCCCACTGGCTTCGCTTATTGGATACCAGCTGGGAAGGTCACAAATGATGACCACATGAGCCAGGAATGCTGCAACTTGTGTAAACATAGCCAATTGCCAAATACCCAAATTTTGATCACATGGCTGGGATACTGTGACAGTTGTCAATGTGAGGACCAGTTGTAAGTCACCTTTTTCGGTGATGATGTAACTTTGAATGGGTGGCTAAACAAAAGTCAGGGATTACCTATATTATATGTCAGTTCAGCTTTTTAGTTAGTTAATTTACTTTACTGTCATTGCACCTCGTACAAGAAAATTAAATGCCATCTTCAGTGTACATTATACATAAAAAAACACATCCTTCACATGTATACAATTGTACTGAAAACCCCTGATATTGCATTAATATTGCACAATGACTATACAGTAGAATTCAATATAGTCACTGCTCTGGGATAGAAGTTGTTTTTCAGCCTATTTGTCCTTGTTTTTATTGTCCTGTACCATCTGCCAGATGGCAATAGTTTAAAAAAAGGGTACCCAGGATGAGATGGATCTTATAAGAAGATGAATCTTTTTTTCTTGATTTTTGTGCACTGGCACTAATAATTCAGCTGGAAGTTGGTTTAGGTTCTCTGAATTAAAGCCTGAATTTGTTGCCTGTTAACAAGAAGACATGTCTGAAATAAATAATGTGTGCTTTAAGTTGTAGAAAGATGTTATGCTTGCAGACCCCAAATGTTTTAAAACATCTTTTTAGTAGTGAATCCAAAGCGCTGCACAACACTTAAAATAATGCCAAACATTCTGAGTAATATGCTGAAAATATTTAAAAATAATTCCCAAGTGAATATCATCTGGATAAGATATGACATGTGCATTTTATTGTACTTATTCCTATGCTCTTTCTTTACAGTCATGTACAAAACGAAAGGAAGACAACCTTTCTATTAAAGCAATTACCAACTATTTTTCACCATTGGGGAAAAATGTTGAGAGCATATTGTCACCACCAAAGTCTAATAATATAATGGATTATTTTAAAAAACCTCCTATAAATGAGAATGCTCCTTTACCTCAACTGGAGCAAGAAAGCAAAGCAAACTCACTA